>NC_054469.1:228830317-229160317 GCF_017639515.1 Carcharodon carcharias
GTGACCAGAGTATCACATCAAGTAGCTACTGAGACACAATTGTGCTAATATGTGCTCATTATCCTCCTCATCTAGCCACAGTCCCAAAGAACCATAGACAAACTCTCTCCATTAGACAGGAACAATTTTGGCAACTCACAGCTTGAGAGGTGGCACTCTGTGAGGTACCACAGCCAGTATGGGGACTGAACCTGTGTCATCGGTGTTATTCTGCATTGCACTCTAGCCAAGTGAGCTAACCAACCCCCCAAGGGGGAAGGAGTTATACTGCTGCTAAGAGTGGCATTGACAGTGGCCGTGAATGTTCTACCACAGAAACAGCACTGCAAATAATCTAAGCTGTTGGAATTGGCAGCCTAGTGGTTACATTACTGCAATAGCAATCCAGGTTAATAATCCAGGGACATGAATTCATATCCCACCACAGCATCTGTGGAGTTTAAAAATCAATTGATTAAATAAAAGTGAAAAGCTAGTATTTATCATGGCGATTGCATTGTCACAAAAGCCAATCTGACTCACAATGGCTATTCTTACTCAGTCTGGCCAATATCTGACTCTTAACTGCCCTCTGAAATGGTTGAGCAAGGAGGAACCTTGCCTTCTCAAGGGAAATTAAGAATGGGCAATAAATACTGGACTTGCCCAGTGACACCTACATTGAATGAATAAATAAATAAAAGCTCCTGAGCAGCAGAGAGTTGGTGGTAGTGAGTGGTCTGCAAGATGGGAAGAGGAACACTTCCAGCTCAAAGCTTCAAAACAAGCTCTCTATAATCATGCCATTATGTACACTCCACGAATGGCACATTGTCATAAAATGGTTTCCAAGTCTCTATTTTTTTCTGAGACCAGGTCCAAGTTTCTTAATTGGTTTTCCTGGCTGTGACATCATTTCTGAGAAACCAGCTTCTGGCTGGGCTGCTAAAGAAGCGGTGTTATTGGGGAGACGGAGTTTCAGCCTGTGGGCAGAGACAGCTGGGCAAATGTTTCCCTTTCCGTTCAACAGAAAAAGAGAAGAGAGCTGGACAGGGTTAAGCAGCTGAAGCTAGCTGAGAAAACTGAAACCATCGAGCTGCTCGAATAGTTCAGATGAGCAGAGCAGCTTCTACAAGAGCCAACCATACTATGGAGCGGGGAGATTTGAGGGGTTAAATGAAGGGGAGACCGGAAATCTTCGCCATCATGACTCTCCTGACCCAACAGTGAAAGGTTCTACAAAAGTGTGCCTTGTTGGAGATAACTGTGTCCAAGGATCTCAGGGGGAGCAAAGCAGCTGTCATAGGCTACTAGGGGATCAGACCTGGTGTGATGAAGAGTGGTCGAACTCTCTAGGGGAGTGCATGTGCTGTCAGAGAAACACATGAGATTTGGCCCTGCTGCATCAGCTTTACACAGCATAGTTTAGAGTTTCTACTGAGCACAATTTGCCTGTTTGCTCATGTTTAATCCATGGTGATCTTTGTTTGATTATTACAGTAAAATCCTAAAAAGTGAAATCTTATCCATCAGGTGTTTTATCCCCATTGTAGTCGAATAGGAGTAACACTTTTTTGTGTTACTTGTCTCCACAGGGATCATAAAAACAGACACAAAAGTGTAAAACTACTTCGAGTTACCTTCAGTGCCTCTATAATGGGGGGTTTCTGCCATCTGAGAGTTGAATGCACATTTCTGGCAAAGTATTCTGCAACCTCCTGGATAAAAAGAACAGCATGGTTTGAACGATGTAATACATGGTGTACAATGATGGCCACAATACTGATTATCCATCCAGCTTCACAACATACAGTAACCTGCAGAAACGGCTGCGACTCAATTGCAAGAATCAAAGGATTGCGGTTCAAGTCCCACGCCAGGGACCTGAGCACAAAAAGCTAGGTTCACACTCCAGTACAGTGCTGAGGGAGTGCCGCGCTCTCAGGGGTACACATCTTTCGGATGAGACATTGAACTGAGGCTCCATCTCTCCTCTCATGTGGGCGTGTAAGATCCTATGGCACCATTTCCAAAAAAGAGCAGGTCTCTTGCATCCTTGCGAATGTTTGTCCCTCAATCAACGTCACTAAAAACAGATTATCTGGCCAATGTTACGTTGCTGTCTGTGAAGAGCTTTGGGATGTCCTGAGGTTGGTGAATGTTAACTGGCTGAATATTCATCCAGCAAAGGAAGAAACGGGAGCCAGTCGGTCTTCAACATCAGTTTACTTACAAAACCCAGTATAACATAAGGTGTTACCACAGGTGAGAACTGGCCCTTATATAAGTGTACCAGCCTGTCCCCAATTCATATCATCTGCTCTTAATCACAGCTGGAGCATGCACTCAAGTCTCAGAGCATTTACGACATAAACAGTGAAAGGTGCTATATAAATGCAAGTTTTTCTTTCTTTTCTTGACCTTGGTATTTGAGCTAATGTTCTAGACAATAGCTTGGAGACGAAAACATTATTTAATGGCATGTCGAAAGCTGTCAAACAGTTAGCATTCTGCCTCCACTTCCTCTACTGAAAATGATAAATAATGTCTGGGATAGCTTCACTGGCACCAGAAGGACAGTTCGAGGCCAATCACCCAGATCCTGTTCCTACCCAGATATTTATCAAACCCTTTTATAAGAAGCTAGCCGAGACTGCCCGAGCTATTCTAGCTGAGGGTCAGTTCCATGCATCCATCACTCCGGAGGTCGGGAAATTCCTGCTCTTATCTGTGGTTTGCTAACTTTGTCCCTGCCTCCTCTCGTTCAGTTCAGAAAGTCCAAAATGTTTACACCTCCGTTATCTATTGAGCGAATCAATCCATCCATACCCAAGAGGGAGGCAGGGGCATGGGGGAGGTGGTGGCATAGTGGTATTGTCACTGGACTAGTATTCCAGGGACCCACAGCAATGTGGCCAGCTCTTAAATGCCCTCTGAACAAGGGCCATTAGGGATGGGTAATAAATTCTGGCCTAGTCAGTGACACCCACATCCCATGAATGAATATAAAAAAAAACAAGTGAAATCTGTTTAGTGAAGTTAAGCCTTTTACATGAGGCCCTCAAAGTGATGATGTTGGGAGACAATGGTGTAGCGGTAATGCCACTGGACTAGTAATCCAAAGATCTACACTAATGCTCTGGGGACATAGGTTCAAATCCCACCGTGGCAGTTGAATTCAAATTCAATTATTAACAAAAATCTGAAACTGAAAGCTGGTCTCATTAACAGTGACCATGACAACTATCATCATTAGTCATAAAAACTCATCTGCTTCAATGATGCCCTTTAGGGAAAGAAATCTGCCATCCTTACCTGGTCTGGCCTACACATGGGTCCAGAACCACAGCAATGTGGCTGATTCTTAACTGTTCTCAAGGGATGGGCAATAAATGCTGGCCTTGCCACCAAGACCCACATTCCATGAATGAATTGTCAAAATTATAGGCCACAAGGTTACAACAGTGGATTTGCCTTTAAGGTGGACATTGAACTGCAGGTGATCCAATAACCTGGAGAGAAATACACGGGGTGACAATTTGAAAATGTTCCTGTTCAACATCCACTGCAAACAGGCGATTGACAGCAGGACCACAGCCTGGGTCCCCCAGTGACGTTAAGTGGAGGGGGTGGGGGTGCCCTATTAAGTACCACAGTTGGAGCTTGTACATTGGATTCTGTGGCATGGATTGCCATTCCCTGTAGTCACCATACTGGGCATGAACTGGGCCTCATCTCCACAACCAGTGCCAAGTGTCAGAGGGTTCTGAACGCAATAGTATGAGCAACCTCAACTACACCATCAGAACTTTTGTTGAGAAAATTATATTCAAGTGGCTTTAATGTACTGGGTATATTGGTAGAAAGTATCCCTTCACCACTTCTTACATCCTGGGCAATGCCTAATATGCAGAGACTAGTGGGAAGGTGTTTGTTATATTTCTGAAGAATTTTTTCCTCTTCCACTCATCAGGACAGATGCACAACTGCCACATTTCAAAGGCAACAACAATTTATACAGCAGATCGACTGGGGTCAACTTGTCAGCCCATCAGCACCCTTTTCTCTTGCAGCACAAATTGTTCCTCCCTTTGAAATTTGGCATTCTTGCATCTGTCCTGATGCGTGCAAGACAAAAAGCTTCGACTGCATGTTTCTCTTTTCAGCAATACACAAGTTCTGTACTACAAATTCTCCAGCCAGATCTTCATCGCGGTTCATAACATTCATCTGAAGATCATGATCCTGTTTTAACAGTTCTGCTTTATCTGAATTTGACTACCATGCTATTACTTCTGGGACCCAAATCAACAACAACTTATATTTATATAGCACCTTTAACACAATGAAACGTCCCAGGGCGCTTCACAGGAGCACTTTAAAATGAAGTAGGGCACTGAGCCACGTAAGGAGATATTGGGTCAGATGACTAAATGCTTACCCAAAGATGTAGGTTTTAAGGAGCCTCTTAAAGGAGCAAAGGGATCAGAAGGGAAGATTTCAGGAGGGAATTCTTGAGATTAGGGCCCAGGCAGCTGAAGGCATGGTCACCTAATGAGGCCGGAATTAGAGTTGAGCAGATATCATGGAGGGTTGTGTGGTTGGAGGAGGTTACAGGGGCCATGGTTGATTTGAAAACACAGGTCAAGAATTTTAAAATCAAAGCATTGCTTGAGGGGGAGCCAATGTCGGTCAGTGGGCAGAGGGGTGATAGTCGAACAGGATTTGGTGCCAGTTAAGACACGGGCAATATTACAGAGGCGGAAATAAGCAGTCTTAGCGATGCCACAGATATGAGGTCGGAAGCTCACCTCAGGGTTGAAAGTGACGCCAAGGTTGTGAGTGGTCTGGTATAGTCTCAGACTGTTGTCAGGCAGAGAGATGGAGTCAGTAGCTAGGGGATGGAGTGGGGTCTAAAAACTAATGGCCTCAATTTACTTGGAGGGGCAAGGAAGAGATCGGAAAGACCTGTACTTTGGGGTGGGGGGGTGTGGGGACAGTTTGGAAAAGCAATGATGGGAGAGAAATGGGTTGGGGGTGGGGGACAGTGGGGAGTGAAGAAAGAGAAGGAGTTTCAACAAAGGTACTTTAGAGGCAATCCTGAAAAATCCAAAACAAAAACAAAAATACCTGGAAAAGCTCAGCAGCTCTGGCAGCATCTGCAGAGAGGAACAGTCAACGTTTCGAGTCCGTATGACTCTTCACCAGACTCTGATGAAGATTCTGATGAAAAGTCATTCGGACTCGAAACGTTAACTGTGTTCCTCTCTGCAGATGCTGCCAGACCTGCTGAGTTTTTCCAGGTATTTTTATTTTTGTTTTGGATTTCCGGCATCAGCAGTTTTTTTGCTTTTATCTTAATGGAAAGTAGGGAACAAGCAGGACCTGAGACAACGTGCGATGACTGCCATCTTGTGGCCAGCTGTGTCTTGTACACATTATACTCAGGATAGGTTGAGCAAAGTCAACTGGAGGAAATCAAAATAGATTCCACCTATGGAGATTTATAAGACAACGGTGAATTCAGGTCATCAAACCTTAAGCAACAACTATGAATGGAGTGCAGCAGGCCAGGACAGTGTGGAGTCTCATTAGGGAGTGCAGCATCTTCCAGTGGTGCCGCACTCCCTCAAGTCACGAGACAGGTCAATGGACTGGATGAATCCAGTTCCCCCCCAAACCTCCGCCTGATTACCCCACCAGCTGGAGGGGAGATGGAACCTCCCCTTCCTCCTGTAATCACCTTGAGGTGTTCACCAGCAGGACAGGAAGAGCTGGACGCCTCACCAAACTTCTCCTCTGAGGTCCAGTGGTCCTCATCATCACAGTCCCCGGGCTCAGCCTCGTACAACACCAGCAGTGCTCAGCCCTGAGGCAGACAGGGCAGCATCAACCAGCCCGGCCGGGAGACGTCCGTGATAACGGTGCAAAAGCCAGAACCGAAGGCGACGCCTTGGAGAAACCTTTTGCAACCTTCCAAGCCAACATTAGTGACAGTTTGCTTTCAGAGACTGCTGACTCTTTGTTCTGTTATTAACACATTCTGCTATCTGACCTTTATGCTACTATTAGCACCTGCCTTAGTCTTTAACACAATCATTACCACTCCCTTTGTCTTGTGTCCACGACATCTTTGTCAAATCTCTCCTGAGCTCCCACTTATTCCCCACCTTCGATTTTGCTCCACCTGCTCCAACCCCTCTTAAACGGTATAAAACCCATCACGTTTCTACTTCTCTTTAGCCCTGAAGAAGAGTCTTACAGACTCGAAACGTTAACTCTGCTTCTCTCTCTGCAGGTGCTGCCAGACCTGCTGAGATTTTCCAGCCTTGTCTGTTTTTATATTAGTGACAGTTCAGCCTGCATCCTTTCCTACAGTGGAAAAGGCAGGTCCACTGAGCAAGGCAAAGATTGTGGATGGAGGAAGGAGACTGAAGTAGACGCCTTCACAGCTACATAACCAGGGACTGAACAACCATGCGAATCTATTGTTCCTCACGTCCCTGGGATGGCCTCCCTGGAAAGCTTTCTCCTTCTCCCATCTTTCTCCCAGGCCTCTCGCCAAGAGGAGGGATTTCTCTGGGTACTGTCTGTACACCGAGAGATAAGATGGTGCTGCACCACATTGAAATGGGAGTTCACATTGCTCATCATTTGTGATGGGGTTGTGCTTTTTCGCTGTTGGTTAATTGTTTGCGTGCGATTTTTAATGAATGAGCCGGGTGCCCACAATGAATTTCCGAATGCACAGTTTGAACGGAGTTTAGCCTCAGCAAGGCTTCACCACAGGTGCGGTTAACCAACCGTCTGCAAAGTTGGTGCGTTTGATGTTACTTAATGTTTTGAAAAAAGACCGTCTAGTTTTGAGGGAGCTGGACTCTCTCCTGGGTGATCCCCATGTCGTGAGGGAGATCCGGCCTGTGGGTGGCCGGAATGTGGGAAGAGTCTCCAAATGCTTAGGGTTTTCGGAACTCGATGATCAGCAATGGACACTCCACAAGACACAGGCAGGTGAAGGGGTCCTGGAGCTGGTCATCTCTTAGGCCAAGGGCCTGCAGACTGTGACTCACAAAGGGCTTGTAAGCAACGTTGGCAGAGAAGGTGCAGAAAAGATTTACGAGAAGGGTTTTAGCAACAAGGGACTTCAGTTACATGGATAGATTGGAGAAGTGAGTATTGTCATCCTTAGAGGAGAGAAAATTGAGAGGAGACTTGATAGAGGTGTTCAAAATCCTGAGGGGTCTGGACAGAGGAGAAGCTGTACCCATTGGTGGAAGGGACACCAACCAGAGGACACTGATTTTTAAAAAGTAATTGCAACATGAGAAAAAATTCCTTATTGCAGCGAATAGTTAGGATCTGGGCTGCACTGCCTAGGGGAGGCAAACTGAACCATAAGAAATAAGGAAAACAAAAACAGAATTACCTGGAAAAACTCAGCAGGTCTGGCAGCATCGGTGGAGAAGAAAAGAGTTGACGTTTCGAGTCCTCATGACCCTTCGACAGAACTTGCGTTCGAGTCCAAGAAAGAGTTGAAATATAAGCTGGTTTAAGGTGTGTGTGTGGGGGGCGGAGAGATAGAGAGACAAAGAGGTGGAGGGGGGGGTGGGGGTGTGTGGTTGTAGGGACAAACAAGCAGTGATAGAAGCAGATCATCAAAAGATGTCAACGACAATAGTACAATAGAACACATAGGTGTTAAAATTAAAGTTGGTGATATTATCTAAACGAATGTGCTAATTAAGAATGGATGATAGGGCACTCAAGGTATAGCTCTAGTGGGTTTTTTTTTATATATAATGGAAATAGGTGGGAAAAGGAAAATCTTTATAATTTATTGGAAAAAAAAAGGGAAGGGGGAAACAGAAAGGGGGTGGGGATGGGGGAGGGAGCTTACGACCTAAAGTTGTTGAATTCAATATTCAGTCCAGAAGGCTGTAAAGTCCCTAGTCGGAAGATGAGGTGTTGTTCCTCCAGTTTGCGTTGGGCTTCACTGGAACAATGCAGCAAGCCAAGGACAGACATGTGGGCAAGAGAGCAGGGTGGAGTGTTGAAATGGCAAGCGACAGGGAGGTTTGGGTCATTCTTGCGGACAGACCGCAGGTGTTCTGCAAAGCGGTCGCCCAGTTTACGTTTGGTCTCTCCAATGTAGAGGAGACCACATTGGGAGCAACGGATGCAGTAGACTAAGTTGGGGGAAATGCAAGTGAAATGCTGCTTCACTTGAAAGGAGTGTTTGGGTCCTTGGACGGTGAGGAGAGAGGAAGTGAAGGGGCAGGTGTTGCATTTTTAGCGTGGGCATGGGGTGGTGCCATAGGAGGGGGTTGAGGAGTAGGGGGTGATGGAGGAGTAGACCAGGGTGTCCCGGAGGGAGCGATCCCTACGGAATGCCGATAAGGGGGGTGAAGGGAAGATGTGTTTGGTGGTGGCATCATGCTGGAGTTGGCGGAAATGGCGGAGGATGATCCTTTGAATGCGGAGGCTGGTGGGGTGATAAGTGAGGACAAGGGGGACCCTATCATGTTTCTGGGAGGGAGGAGAAGGCGTGAGGGCGGATGCGCGGGAGATGGGCCGGACACGGTTGAGGGCCCTGTCAACCACCGTGGGTGGAAAACCTCGGTTAAGGAAGAAGGAGGACATGTCAGAGGAACTGTTTTTGAATGTAGCATCATCGGAACAGATGCAACGGAGGCGAAGGAATTGAGAGAATGGGATGGAGTCCTTACAGGAAGCAGGGTGTGAGGAGCTGTAGTCGAGATAGCTGTGGGAGTCGGTGGGTTTGTAATGGATATTGGTGGACAGTCTATCACCAGAGATTGAGACAGAGAGGTCAATGAAGGGAAGGGAAGTGTCAGAGATGGACCATGTGAAAATGATGGAGGGGTGGAGATTGGAAGCAAAATTAATAAATTTTTCCAAGTCCTGACGAGAGCATGAAGCGGCACCGAAGTAATCATCGATGTACCGGAGAAAGAGTTATGGAAGGGGGCCGGAGTAGGACTGCAACAAGGAATGTTCCACATACCCCATAAAGAGACAGGCATAGCTGGGGCCCATGCGGGTACCCATAGCCACACCTTTTATTTGGAGGAAGTGAGAGGAGTTGAAGGAGAAATTGTTCAGTGTGAGAACAAGTTCAGCCAGACGGAGGAGAGTAGTGGTGGATGGGGATTGTTCGGGCCTCTGTTCGAGGAAGGAGCTAAGGGCCCTCAGACCATCCTGGTGGGGGATGCAGGTGTAGAGGGATTGGACGTCCATGGTGAAGAGTAAGCGGTTGGGGCCAGGGAACTGGAAATTGTTGATGTGACGTAAGGTGTCAGAGGAATCACGGATGTAGGTGGGAAGGGACTGGACAAGGGGAGAGAGAAGGGAGTCAAGATAACGAGAAATGAGTTCTGTGGGGCAGGAGCAAGCTGAGACGATCGGTCTACCGGGGCAGTTCTGTTTGTGGATTTTGGGTAGGAGATAGAAGCGGGCCGTCCGAGGTTGGGCGACTATCAGGTTGGAAGCTGTGGGAGGGAGATCCCCAGAGGAGATGAGGTCAGTGACAGTCCTGGAAACAATGGCTTGATGTTCAGTGGTGGGGTCATGGTCCAGGGAGAGGTAGGAGGAAGTGTCTGCGAGTTGACGCTCAGCCTCCGCGAGGTAGAGGTCAGTGCGCCAGACAACAACAGCACCACCCTTGTCAGCGGGTTTGATGACAATGTCAGGGTTGGACCTGAGAGAATGGAGTGCAGTAAGTTCAGAGAGAGACAGGTTAGAATGGGTGAGAGGAGCAGAGAAATTGAGACGACTAATGTCGCGCCGACAGTTCTCAATGAAAAGATCGAGAGAAGGTAAGAATCCAGAGGGAGGGGTCCAGGTGGAGGGAGAATATTGGAGATGGGTAAAAGGATCCGTTGAACTGGGAGAGGACTCCTGCCCAAAGAAGTGAGCCCGGAGACGAAGACGGCGGAAGAAGAGTTCAGTATCATGCCAAGCCCGAAATTCATTGAGGTGAGGGCGTAAGGGTATGAAACTAAGTCCTTTGCTGAGCACTGAACGTTCAGCATCGGAGAGGGGAAAGTCAGGGGGTATAGTGAATACACGGCGTCAACTCGCAGACACTTCCTCCTACCTCTCCCTGGACCATGACCCCACCACTGAACATCAAGCCATTGTTTCCAGGACTGTCACTGACCTCATCTCCTCTGGGGATCTCCCTCCCACAGCTTCCAACCTGATAGTCGCCCAACCTCGGACGGCCCGCTTCTATCTCCTACCCAAAATCCACAAACAGAACTGCCCCGGTAGACCGATCGTCTCAGCTTGCTCCTGCCCCACAGAACTCATTTCTCATTATCTTGACTCCCTTCTCTCTCCCCTTGTCCAGTCCCTTCCCACCTACATCCATGATTCCTCTGACACCTTACGTCACATCAACAATTTCCAGTTCCCTGGCCCCAACCGCTTACTCTTCACCATGGACGTCCAATCCCTCTACACCTCCATCCCCCACCAGGATGGTCTGAGGGCCCTTAGCTTCTTCCTCGAACAGAGGCCCGAACAATCCCCATCCACCACTACTCTCCTCTGTCTGGCTGAACTTGTTCTCACACTGAACAATTTCTCCTTCAACTCCTCTCACTTCCTCCAAATAAAAGGTGTGGCTATGGGTACCCGCATGGGCCCCAGCTATGCCTGTCTCTTTATGGGGTATGTGGAACATTCCTTGTTGCAGTCCTACTCCAGCCCCCTTCCACAACTCTTTCTCCGGTACATCGATGATTACTTCGGTGCCGCTTCATGCTCTCGTCAGGACTTGGAAAAATTTATTAATTTTGCTTCCAATCTCCACCCCTCCATCATTTTCACATGGTCCATCTCTGACACTTCCCTTCCCTTCATTGACCTCTCTGTCTCAATCTCTGGTGATAGACTGTCCACCAATATCCATTACAAACCCACCGACTCCCACAGCTATCTCGACTACAGCTCCTCACACCCTGCTTCCTGTAAGGACTCCATCCCATTCTCTCAATTCCTTCGCCTCCGTCGCATCTGTTCCGATGATGCTACATTCAAAAACAGTTCCTCTGACACGTCCTCCTTCTTCCTTAACCGAGATTTTCCACCCACGGTCGTTGACAGGGCCCTCAACCGTGTCCGGCCCATCTCCCGCGCATCCGCCCTCACGCCTTCTCCTCCCTCCCAGAAACATGATAGGGTCCCCCTTGTCCTCACTTATCACCCCACCAGCCTCCGCATTCAAAGGATCATCCTCCGCCATTTCCGCCAACTCCAGCATGATGCCACCACCAAACACATCTTCCCTTCACCCCCCTTATCGGCATTCCGTAGGGATCGCTCCCTCCGGGACACCCTGGTCCACTCCTCCATCACCCCCTACTCCTCAACCCCCTCCTATGGCACCACCCCATGCCCACGCAAAAAATGCAACACCTGCCCCTTCACTTCCTCTCTCCTCACCGTCCAAGGACCCAAACACTCCTTTCAAGTGAAGCAGCATTTCACTTGCATTTCCCCCAACTTAGTCTACTGCATCCGTTGCTCCCAATGTGGTCTCCTCTACATTGGAGAGACCAAACGTAAACTGGGCGACCGCTTTGCAGAACACCTGCGGTCTGTCCGCAAGAATGACCCAAACCTCCCTGTCGCTTGCCATTTCAACACTCCACCCTGCTCTCTTGCCCACATGTCTGTCCTTGGCTTGCTGCATTGTTCCAGTGAAGCCCAACGCAAACTGGAGGAACAACACCTCATCTTCCGACTAGGGACTTTACAGCCTTCTGGACTGAATATTGAATTCAACAACTTTAGGTCGTAAGCTCCCTCCCCCATCCCCACCCCCTTTCTGTTTCCCCCTTCCCTTTTTTTTTCCAATAAATTATAAAGATTTTCCTTTTCCCACCTATTTCCATTATATATAAAAAAAAACCCACTAGAGCTATACCTTGAGTGCCCTATCATCCATTCTTAATTAGCACATTCGTTTAGATAATATCACCAACTTTAATTTTAACACCTATGTGTTCTATTGTACTATTGTCGTTGACATCTTTTGATGATCTGCTTCTATCACTGCTTGTTTGTCCCTACAACCACACACCCCCACCCCCCCCTCCACCTCTTTGTCTCTCTATCTCTCCGCCCCCCACACACACACCTTAAACCAGCTTATATTTCAACTCTTTCTTGGACTCGAACGTAAGTTCTGTCGAAGGGTCATGAGGACTCGAAACGTCAACTCTTTTCTTCTCCACCGATGCTGCCAGACCTGCTGAGTTTTTCCAGGTAATTCTGTTTTTGTTTTGGATTTCCAGCATCCGCAGTTTTTTTGTTTTTATCATAAGAAATAAGGGTTGGGAGTTTACCATACGGCCGGGTTTTCAAAAGGATATTGGATAATTACCTGAAGAGAAAACATTTGCAGCGCTACAGGGAAAGGGTGGGGGAGTGGGCCTAGCTGAGTTCTCTCGCAGAGAGCCAGCACAGACACGATGGGCTGAATGACCTCCTTCTGTGCTGTAGCCGTTCTATGATTCTATGATAAGCCACCTCTGAAACTGTGGCTAGAGTTTCTGATGGTGCAAGTGGACTTTAGTCAAACTCACAACAGCAATTCCATCTTTATAAATCATTCATCCTGTGGGGGATAATGGCAGATACCATACCTGCTCTGCTGGGTACAGGTACTGCCTTGTGAACTCTTTCAGCTGCCAAGGAACGCGCTGTCCCTTGATGGACTGCTGGAGCGAGCTTCTGGTCGTAGAAAACCTCATGCCCGATGACTCCACTTTCCTAAATCAGAGAGAGAGAGTGACAGCATTATCACCCGGCTGGCCAACTCAAGCTCGAGGTTACAGCGTTTGCAGTTTGCCCTTGGAGCTTTGACAGAACACTAGCTCTCCGCAGGTCAGGGGGCAAAGTTCGCCTCAGGTCAGACGGAAAGCTGTTGTGAGTGGTTCAACTCAGAGCAGAAAACATTGGATTCTTTTACAGATTCATGGCTCCCGCACAGAACTCCACTTGGTGGGGGGAATCTGTCCAAGCGGACGGACAGACGGACAGAAGGACAGACGGACAGTAAAGTGGTTGATTGAAAAATTATCATGGCAGCAAGTGCCGAATTGAGATGACAATACAAATAATTCATGACATTGTTATGGACAATCATTCAAGTCCAAAATACAAATAAAGTAGAAAACAATAAAAGGATTGCCCAATTATGAACATTTCAGTATACAAATAACAACAATACATTGCAAGATGCGGGTCTCCTTAATTTACAGAATGGAAATGGAAGGTCGCCTACACTCTGTGTTTTGTATTAAAGTCCATGGATCATACGTTGTCAGGTTGAGTTTATTAAATCCTCAATCATTTACATACTATTTATGAGTTTTATAAATTAGCGGGTTGAGCTATCTCATAGTCTATTTCTTCTACATCTTATTTATGGAATGATGTCTTTTCTTCTTAATTCAATCAAAAATTTATTTTTGATTAATTTAATGAATGGAAGATCCAGTAGGATCTGCTGACTGCACTCGAAACACAAGAGATAAGATTCTCGGTGAACCAAGCTTTGCTTCAATAGGGTTCCTAAAATCTACTGAGTTCTAGTTGCTCTTGGGCCCATCTGAGTGGCTCAGTGTGATGGAATAATCTCCACTTGCCTGGACTTGGACTCCAACAAACTCAAGAAGCTCGACACCATGCAGGACAAAGCATTCCGCTTGACTGGCATCCCATCCACTACCTTCAATACCCATTTCCTCCACCACCGACTCACAGTAGCAGCGGTGTGCACTGTATCCAAGACGCACTGCAGCATCTTATCAAGGCTCCTTCAACAGCACCTTCCAAACCCCCAACCTCTACTACATAGGACAAGGGCAGCAGATGCATGGAATAACTCCAGCTGCAAGTTCCCCTCCAAGCCACACACCACCCTGACTTGGGACTACGTCGCCGTTCCTTCACTGTCGCTGGGTCAAAGTCCTGGAACTCCCTCCCTAACAGCACCGTGGGTGTACCTACACCACATGGACTGCAGCGGTTCAAGAAGGCAGCTCACCGCCACCTTCTCAAGGGGCAATTAGGGAGGGGCAACAAATGGTGGCTCAGTATGCCAACAAGCCATAGAGTTTGGGATAGTCCAATCCCAGTTAGAGCTACTTTGCTTGATTTTGGTTATGGCAGTGGCTGGTTCACCGTGACTGGAACTTCGAGCTTCTGATCCCCGTCCAGTATCTCCTGCTGAAGAATAGCGGTGTGCGGACACAGCGTGAAGACAGCATCAGTCCCAACTGAAGGATTCTACCATCACCATCGAAATGAAGTGAGGTCAAATATGTGTGTCATCAGGGTATCAACAGAATGATAAAAACAAAAAAACTGCGGATGCTGGAAATCCAAAACAAAACCAGAATTACCTGGAAAAACTCAGCAGGTCTGGCAGCGTCGGCGGAGAAGAAAAGAGTTGACGTTTCGAGTCCTCATGACCCTTCAACAGAACGACAGTTCTGTTGAAGGGTCATGAGGACTCGAAACGTCAACTCTTTTCTTCTGTCGAAGGGTCATGAGGACTCGAAATGTCAACTCTTTTCTTCTCCGCCGACGCTGCCAGACCTGCTGAGTTTTTCCAGGTAATTCTGTTTTTGTATCCAACAGAATGATGCCTAATGTGAGAGAGTGCCTTAGGGAAGATACCTGGAGCTGAAAGAAAACAAACCAAAGCTAAACATCCCTTTGCATGCACGGTGATAGATGGCTGCTGGCCTATAGCAATGCAATCAAACTGCTCTGGGAGTATTATACAACATAAGATGGATAGGAAAGATTAATCCCCATTAACAAATTGCATATTTGTAGCAGCTTTGATGCAAGGGAATGTCCCAAGGTGCTTCGCCAATAGGTGTAAGTTGAACTGATGCCAAGCTGAGTGGCATAAATTAGAAAGAAAAAGGTGACAGGTCTCAAGGAGGTTTTTAAAAAGTTGGGGAGAGAAATAGCGAGAAGGGTGAAGAAATTCAATTAGCGAGTTCCAAAGAGTAGGATCAAGGCAGCTGCGACCAATGTCGTGTCAGAAAAGGATACTAGGCCGAGGCCTTCATTGGGACAACTCCCTTTAAGCTTCCTCAGCGGGTCCTCTGGGTACAGCTGTGGAAGCTCCGCTCTGGATTTTTCTGCCTTAGCACTGGCGACGGCCTCTTGATGGTGGGAATTCCACCAGAATCCTGTTGTGCATTTACAGTGAGGCCTGACCCAGCAACATGGAAGATAGGGCAAACGTGGAAGGGGGGGGGTGGATAACACACTCCACAGGAAGTCCATCCTGATGAAGAGGATTCACCTCCCATATCCATTATATAACAACGCAGGGTAGTGAAGCCATAAATAAAGCAAATCAAGGACAATGCTTTATTTCTTGAGGGATAGAATTGAAAAGTAGAGAAATCACACCACGTTTGCATCAAACCTTGGTTGGACCAGTCTTGGAGTACTGTGCACAATTCAGGTCACCTTATTATAAAAAGGATATAAAGGCACTGGAGAGGGTGCAAAAACAGATAGAAGGATGGTGCCAAAAATGTGGGGTTGTACATATCACTACAGGATGAATAGGCTGGATCTCTTTTCTCTTGAAAAGAGGTCAAGTGGTGAGCAGGATTTTAAAATCATGAAAGGTTTCAGGAGAGCAGACACAGAGAGACACAAAGCTTCTACTTGTGGGGACAGCTAGGAGCCAACAATATAAAATAGTCACCAAGAAATCCAATAGGGAATTCAGAATACACGTCTTTACCCAGAGAGTGGTGAGAATGTGGAACTCACTACCACAGGGAGTGGTTGAAGCGGACAGCATAGATGTAGTCAACAGGAAACTAGACAAGTATATGAGGGAGAGGGGAATAGAGGGTTACGACGGTGGACTTAGATAAGGAAAGATGGGAGGAGGCTCTAGTGGAGCATAAACACTGGCATGAACTGTTTGGGCTGAATGGCCCTTATCTGTCCCGTATATCTTATGTTATGCTTAAGGGATAAAGAATTCTGGGTCTCAATACATTTTGAAAACATAACTGAATCTTAAGACTTGGCAACAAAATCTGGCTGGGGTTAATGGCAAAAAAATAGTTGTTTTTCTCCAGGACCTGAAAACCAGTTTTTTTTTTAATCCACAGGCAAAAATTTATGATGAGTTACATCTGTTAGCTCAACTTTTATGGGATAATCCCACAGGTTCCCTAAAGCAATGGAAAATCGAGGGAGATTTCAATTATTCATGTGCCAATATTGAACAGAATCAGCAGAGATGCCAGGAGGTAAAGTTCATTCCACTGGTGGACTGAGTGAAAAAGCCAAACCGAGTACAAAACAGGACCATGAAATAAGCAGGAGGAATTTCACCTTTGAAGAGCAAAGTCCTGGCTGCTCCCTCTGTAGTGCTGGGCAATGCGTGGAAAAATTTGGAAGTGCATTGGGAAAGTCCCCACACTTGTAGGAAGGAGTCGCATCCAGAGGATGCGCAGAGTCAGAGATGCAGCAATTATACTGTTGCACTGATCTAATGACCCGCACTGTCACTGAGTATGACTCACTGCTGGGAGTCCGGAGTCAGTCAATTTATCTTTGCATTTCTGTACTCCAAACTTCATCTTAAACATTCTGTCAACTTATCATAAACATATAAAAGTTGCAGCATTTACAGACCTTCATGTTAACTGCAAAGCTGGCTGTGATAAGTCAGTACACACTGGACCATGGTATGAATTCAGCCCAGACTGGGATGAT
This sequence comes from Carcharodon carcharias, assembly GCF_017639515.1. Lineage (NCBI taxonomy): Eukaryota > Metazoa > Chordata > Chondrichthyes > Lamniformes > Lamnidae > Carcharodon > Carcharodon carcharias. The sequence continues at coordinate 228,847,097 of NC_054469.1, forward strand.
GGAACTTGGCACTGAAATGTTAATGTCATTATTGGTATGAGACGTGGAAAAAATAACGTTACAGAAGAGTAATCTAGAGTTAAAAATCTGCACAATTTGACAATGCTGAGGCTCTACAGACTGGTGTGATGGTGTGAGGCTGTTCTACTCTAACTGTGCTATTACCAATTGGAGACTTGCAGTCCAACTTCAGCCAGAGGCTTTATGCTTTTGCCAAACACTTGTGCGTTCTCAGCGCTGGCATTCCTGAGCAGTGAACGAGAGTGCACACCCTGTAGAAACAAAGGCACTGTCGTTACGTCAACAGTTTGGAGCATTTGTATTCCTGTAAACGTTGAAAGAACATAACTTTCAAAATCCCATTGAGAATATAAAATTAATCTCACAGTATTTTAGCAAAGTGGTTCTCAAAGTGTGGTCCAAGGACCAGTGATAGCTCAGGACACTAAGAGTAATGCCTTCAGCACTCACTGTTGAATGAGGATATGCAGTGAGCTTATTAAAGCTCATCTATTAGTATTTCATGCTGTATGTTCTGGGCCATTGCCCTCAGGTCTGTTCCCCTAGTGTTCTTCATCTTTTTCTTGTGCTTTGGTATCTCTTTATCTCTGTATCTGTGACAGCGGTTGTCCAGTTGGTTGCACACTCTGAATCACAAGGTTCTGGGTTCATGTCCCACTCCTTGGGTTGGAGCACAAAAAAAATCAAGGCTGACACTTCTTGGCAGTACTGAGGGTGTGCTGCACTGTCGGAGGTGCCGTCTTTCAGATGAGACGTTAAACTGATGGCACTATTGTGAAGAAGAGCAGGGGAGTTCTCCCTGGTGTCCTGGCCAATATTTATCCCTCAATCAGCATCACATAAAACAGATTATCTGGTCATTATCATATTGCTGTTTGTGAGAGCTTGCTGTGCGCAAATTAGCTGCTGCATTTCCTACATTACAGCAGTGGCTGGACTTCAAATAAATACTTCATTGGCTGTAAGGTGCTTTGACACATCCGGTGGTTCTGCAAAGCGCTATATAAATGCAAGTCTTTCTTTTTTCTTTCTTTGCCTTTTCATTTAACTTCATTTTATCCATTCGCCTGACCAGCTTTTCCGGGGAAGCCCAGGCTCCGAGATAAAATCGAGCCGCATGACTGAGAACTTGCGTCGAAATCGATTTAGAAAGTTTCTGAAAGTGCCGAGGGAAATGGGGATAAGGTATGACTTATTCTTGGTGTGAACAACGTGAACTGCAGGGTGTTGTCACTCACGCACTGTAGCAGCAAGTCAGGGCCCACTTGGAGCCTCTTCAGTTCAGATCAGATCAGACAGCTTTGTGCTCAGGCGCAGGGACAGGTACTGCGCCCAAGAACAGGCTGACTTTACAGAGAACATTTGCTCAAGTTGATCCTGTCCCTTTCTGTTCTCGCAGTGACAGGATTCAGTTTCGTTCCGCACAGTGATTTGATCCCTCCTCTTCTGTGAAAGTCTAGTAAAATTTCCCCTTGCCTCTTCCACCCTACCGCCTCTCGAGAGGAACACTGGTTTTGTTTTTTTTGTTTACTAGTTACTTCCCTTCCCTGATCCTGCTCATTGGGACCTCACTGACTTTGCATGGCTGACGATTCTCTGGGACCTTCGCCAAGCTCATGCGTGCCAGCAGTCGGCATTTTAAGTTGGCGTTCAGTGCTTCCCAAGGGCTGTTCCTGTGGCACACCACTTGCTGCGAGAATTCAGTGCTCCACTGCCTCTGGCACGGCTTGCTAAATCACCCCAGAACACGTCCAAATTTGCCTGTCTGGCTGCAGAGAGCTTTGCTGACAACTGTAGCTCTTAACACTCAAGTCCAGTTCTTTTCAATTTTTTAAATGCTGCCCACCAATCATTCTCACAAAATCACAGAATCTTAACCGAGCAGAAAGAGGCCATTCGGCTCATGGAGTCGGCACTGGCTCCCTGAAAGGGGGTTCGACCTAGTCCCACTCCCCTGCCTCAACTCCGTAACCTTGCACGTTCTCTCTTTTCAGCCAGGAATCCAATTCCCTTTGAATATCTCGATGGAACCTGCCTCCACCACCCTTTCAGGAAGTTTGTTCCAGACTCCAACCACCCTCAGATTGAAAAATATTCCCTCACAGCACTTTTACTCCTTTTGCCAATTGTTTTGAATCTGTGCCCTCTAGTTCTTGGTGCTCCTTTGAGTGGGAACAGTTTCTCACTATTTACCCTGTCCATACCCCTCAGGATCTTGAATACCTCTATGAAGTCTCCTCTCAGCCTTTTCTCCAAGGAAAACAGTCCCAATCTCTCTGATCTATCCTCAAACCTACAGTTCTTCATCCTGGGAATCATCCTTGTGAATCTCCTCTATACTCTCTCCAATGCCTTCACGTCCTTCCTCAAGAACTGGGCACAGTACTCCAGATGAGGCCTGACTAATATCTACTGAATTCTCCAATGCTGGCCTCTTGAGCATTCCCAATTTTAATCCCTCCACTGCTGGCAGCCATGCCTTCATTTTTTTGAAGCACTAAGCTCTGGTATTCCTTCCCCAAGCCTATCTACCCTCTTTCCTCCTTTAAGATACTCCTTAAAACTGACCTCTATGATGAGCTTTTCGTCATGTACCCTAAGAGTGTGATGGAATACTCTCCACTTGCCTGGATGAGTGCAACTCCCACAACACTCAAGAAGCTTGACACCATCCAGGACAAAGCAGCCCGCTTGATTGGCACCACATCCACAAACATTCACTCCCTCCACCACCGACGCACAGTAGTAGCAGTGTGTACCATCTACAAGATGCACTGCAAGGAGTCACCAAGGCTCCTTAGACAGCACCTTCCAAACCCACGACCACTACCATTTAGAAGGACAAGAGCAGCAGGTAGATAGGAACCATCACCTGGAAGTTCCCCTCCAAGCCACTCACCAGCCTGACTTGGAAATATATCACCGTTCCTTCATTGTCGCTGGGTCAAAATCCTGGAACTCCCTCCCTAACAGCACTGTGGGTGTACCTACACCACATGGACTGCAGCAGTTCAAGAAGGCAGCTCACCACCACCTTCTCCAGGGCAATTAGGGATGGGCAATAAACGCTGGCCCAGCCAGCAACACCCACATCCCGTGAATAAAAAGAAACTGTGAAGCAGGTCTTGACAGGGTGGATGTGGAGAAGATGTTTCCTCTGTGGAAGAATCTAGAGCCGGGGTCACTGTTTAAAAATAAGAAGTCACCCATTTAAAATGGAGATGGGGGAAAATTTTTTCTCTCAGAGGGTTGTGATTTTTGGAACTCTCTTCCTGAAAAGGCGGTGGAAGCAGAGTCTTTGAATATTTTTAAGGCTGAGGTGGGTAGATTCTTGGTGAGCAAGGGGGTGATAGGTTATAGGGGGTAGGCGAGATGCAAATTTCACATCACTATCAGATCAGCCATGATCTTATTAATCTTATTATCTTATTGGCAGAGCAGGCTCGAGAGGCCGAATGGTCTACTCCTGCTCTTTGTTCGAATGTAAAAGTGCTATATAAATACAAGTTGTTGTTGCTATTCTCTCACTCTTTGTGTTGAGAGAGAATAGTGGACAATAAATTATTCCAAATTCAGACAGTACAGGGACCCAACACGCTGTGCCGTAACACAGTGAGCCCAAACTCGCTGAGGGGGAAAGTGGCTGGTGAATTCATGCATGCGCCACTGTTGCTTTGAGGTATGCTGAGTGGATCTGCGCAACTGCTCAAGGCAGGGGAAAATCAGAAGAAAGGTATTCTTGTACAACTTTCTATAGGAAGTTTTCAGACTAGGATTGGTGGCAGTCTAGAGGCAGCATTGGTACCCATGCAGTCTCCTAACCAGAGACGGTGCACAGGCTAAGTGATCTAGAAATATTGTCAGTTTGGGCAGCTAACTCCCGCCTCAATCAATGCTTAAGAGTGTGGGAGGAAAACAGAAGGTTGACTGCAGCATAAACCTTACTGACGACATTGGATGATCAGCAAATTACAGCTTGTGAAACTACCCCTGGTTATTGCAGTAAGGGCCCAGTCTTTGTGACTGAAAAGCATTGCTTCCAGGTGGGCAATATTCCCAATCATTGCAGTATCTCAAAGAAGTGTCATCAACTATTCACAGAACAAAAAATACTTTACCTGCATTATGGAAGCAATTTTGAAAAAGGACAGAGCCAGGAAGAAGTTCCAGTTGGGCAGAGGAGGTGGGGACTGACCTTGACAGTGTCTGTACATAGAGGTCAACTGCTCACAGGATGGAATTCCTGGAAAATAAAGATAGTGGGGAAATTTGAAGCAAATATTCTTCCATTGACAACCATTCAAATGCCTTGTTATAGACTGGACGATACTTCCATCTGTGACTGTTTGACCTCCATGATATACCTTATACTTTTCTTTATATTTCTGCTGTTGAGAGAGTCTAGAACAGAAGGGTATCATCTTAAAATTAAATGTAGATACATTTGGCTGGTTAGATTTAGGTCCACCATGTGATAGTAACACAGAATCACAGAATTTTAATGGCGCAGAAAAAGGCCATTCAGCCCATTGTGTCTGCACCAGCTCTCTGAATGAGCATTATGACTCAGGATCATTCTCCTGGTTAAACAGACAGCTTTATTTTATATCACTGTATTAAGAGGAATCAATCAGTCACAATTAATCTTGAAACCTTGACTGAATTCTGTATTTGAGTTAGGCATGTACAGATTAATTTACAGTACTGGTTAATCAGCTTTACTAATTAGAATTTTGAACAATAGTTGTAATGTACTATAATGCAAGCACATGGCTATGTGTGTTAAATAAAGGCATTTCCAACACCAGTAACCCCTTCAAGGCTAAGACTGAAAGACTTTGATACAGCCACCCATAATCAGCTTGTATTGCTACAAAGGAATACAGTCTTGTACAAGATGAGCATTGTATTCAGTGGAAGTGAATAGGACCTTGTACAGCATGAATTAGGGCTCTATTCACTGTCGCAAAGGTGCATCAATTTGCAGTTGTAATTAAAAACCAATCAAATTAGGCTAGTAACAGCCAGAGCCAATTATCAGGCCAGTTTAGCTCTCACTTCAAGGTAGTATGATGGTCAGAAAGGGGTTAAAAAGAGTTTCGTAAGGGCTCGGCACACAGAAAAAAACATTCTAAAATAAGCAACAATATTCCACATCAAGCAACGCACAACATGCTAAAAAAACCTCCCTAACTCCCAATGTTAATGGATCCTTTAAAAAGTTCCAGGATCCAGATCTGCATCTTCCCCAAAAACTAATCAGTTCTTTCTTGGGCCATACCCTATCTATGTACCAGGTTTTGTTGAAATCCGTCCATTTGTTTTTGAGTGGCGGAAGTAGTCAGATGATGCCTGACTTGTATCATAACTCCATCCCTCTGCCTTGGCTCCATATCCCCATATTTTCACACCCAGCTCCCCCACTCACCTCCAAGCCTGTCACCCCTGGGCCAGGAAACTTCCACCCAATGGATCTCACACTGTGGCAGTGGTTGTGGTGCAACAATGCTGGTGATTCAGAGAGTGGGGAAAAATCAGCCTGGGTTTCCGCTCCACATTTCCAGCAACTTCCAATGGGAGAGAAAGGAAAATTATGCTGATGTGGTGGATCAGGCCACAAAGGGATTTGATGATATGGCTGGCTGACACCTGGTTAACCTGCCATTGTTCCGTGCACAGGCAGGCACAGGAGGATTAAACCAGGAGGAAAAGGGTTGCCCCTCCTGGCTGCCTGATGGCCAGTGGCAAACCATGTTCGCACCCCACACCCAATCCACCCCCTCCGCCCCCACAACCAGACCCTCACTGTCCTTCCCCCACACCAAAGCCCTCAACTAGTGTCACTTATGGCTGGGCAGACGCCCTGAATTTCGTACATGCAAAACCCTAAATAGGGAGAGATCAGGCGTTTTACAGTGAAGTCAACACTGCAAGGTGTTTGACAAATGGAGGTACTATCTCTGGGGTCCAACACTGACAGAAATAGTTCATTTTCAGGGCCTCTATAACTGAGAATATGATGCTCGGTATACTTTTAATAACTTACCCTCCACATCCTGAATGGCAATATCAGTGTTCTGTCCTGGAAAAGGGATTCCCCTGGGCCAATAGAAAGGTATACAGGCGTAGGCCAAGTCTGCAATAGGGTTTCCAATGGTAGAGAGTTCCCAGGCTAACACAGCAACCATTCGAGCCTAGGGGTTAAACACATAACTTTTTATGATTAAGCAAGTCAACTAGACACAAACAGTGTTTGCATATGTATGTATGTGTTATAGGGAAGCTTTCAAAACCAAAATGAGCAAATTCTGTGTTGGGCTCCCTCTGCCTTTGAGACTGCGGAAGGTCATTTGTAAGAAAAAGAAGCAGGAGTAGACAATTTAGCCCTTCAAATCTATTCCATCATTCATCAAGATCATGGCGAATCTTCTCCCACAACTCCACTTTCAAACACTATCCCCATGTCCCTTAATTCCCTCAGCACCAAAAATCTATCAACCTCTGTCTTAAATCTACTCAATGACTGACCACCCACAGCTCTCTGAGATAGAAAATTCCAAAGATTCACGACGCTCTGAGTGAAGAAATTTCTCCTCATCTTAATCCTAAGTGGCCGACCCCTTAACCTGAGACTGTGACCCTGTGTTCTAGACTCTCCAACCAGGCGAAATGTTTTCTCAGCATCTACCTTGTCAGACCCTTAAGTATTTAATATTTATCAATTAGATCACCTCTCATTCTCCTAAACTCCAGGCAATATCAGCCTAGTCTACTTGATCGCTCCTCACAGGACAATTCCCTCAGTAACCAATCCAGTGAATCTTCATTGGGTATTTCTTCCTTAGGTAAGAAGATCAAAGCTGCACACAGTGCTCCAGATGTGGCCCCAACAATCACCGATACAAGGCAGCTGTGCTCTGAATAACTGCAGGTAGAATGAGGAGCATGAGGCACTTCAAAACTTACAAATCAAGACATGACGTTGAGCCACTTTGAATGCAGGAGCAGAGCAGGGGTTACCTCAGTGGGGTGAAATATTAAGTTTTCAATCCGGATGTCACCATGGACTATCGTTGCTTCCTGTTTGTTATCTGGCAAATTGTTGACCAACCTGTCTGACAGCTTGTTCATGGCGAGAACGTCAGCAGAAGCTGCTGCTTTGTATTGTGCCTTTTAATGTGGACGGTGTGTGGGGAAAGGAGAATCTATTCATTTCCGACTGTATGTTTAAGCAGGCAATCTATCATCGGAGCACCATTCTCAAAAGCAAATGACTGGGAAATGGGTTACAGCTGTGTTTCCCAAAATATTTTCCAACGTGACCCCATTTTAACACTTGAAAATGAACGTAGCGCCAGACATCAGCAACAAAGCAGCACAGTAACAGTCAGTATATAATTATGAAAGTTTGCATATTATTGACCAACATGGAATAATACATCATATAAAATAGGTGCAGTCACATAACTGCAATTTTCTTTAATCTTTGATGGGATGTGGGTGTCACTGAAAAGACCAGCATTTGTTGCCCATCCCTAATTGCCCTTGAATTGACTGGCTTGCTCGGCCATTTCAGAGGGCAGTTAAGAGTCAACCACATTGCTGTGGGTCTGGAGTCACGTGTAGGCCAGACCAGGTAAGAATGGCAGATTTCCTTCCCTAAAGGGCATTAGTGAACCAGATGGGCTTTTATGATAATCAACAACAGTTTCATGGTCGCCATCACTGAGAGTAGCTTTCAATTCCAGATTTTATTAATTGAATTTAAATTCCACCAGCTGCCGTGGTGGGATTTGAAGGTGCAGGTAATGCCCTCAGTTAGTTTGCTCAAAAGCCTGCATAGAGAATAAGCATTTGGATTCAGTGAGCTATATGTTGAAAAGGATTCCAGGTTTTGTTCCCGCACTGTGCCCAGTTAGCTGATCTCAGTCTGGGGTTGGGGGTGGGGGGGTGGGGTGTCCACATTCGGTCTCAGTGAGGCTGGGCGGCAGGAGGTGAGCTGGGATTCTGACACTCATTAAAATCCAGCAACTCCTGTTGAGAAGTGTGCATGTGTCGGCACACTGGATGAGGACAAGATTAAGTTGGGCTATAAGGCTCCAATCCCGCTGACACTTTACTGTTAAACATCACTTCATTAAAAGGGCTTCTTCAGCCGATCACCAGTGATACTTCACCCCAGGAAATTGTCACTAAAGGCAACAGGTATGAGAACCCTGCATTAGACGGCAGCTATTTGATGGAACTTTCACTCTACAGTTGTACTACTTCCATGTGGCATGAAAACTGCTGTGTTATACATGGAGATAGAGTCAGTTCAACTTTCATTCATGAAAGTCTAAGTGCACATTATATTTGGGGCAGTAATATAGTTGGAAAATTATGGTGGCTCATTACCAGGGGTTTCAAAAAAGAAAAGGCATTTTCAATTGGAAGACGGACCTGTCTCTTGGCGTATCCGTGGTCTTTACTATAACCCTGCAGTCCCAGGGCTTTCCAATCAGTTGAGTGAAGTCGAGCAAACGTTGCTATCATGGGAGAGTACAAGGCTGCGCGTTCTGCCGGTCTCACACCTGGAAGGTTCAAATCGCGAAATATCCGTCCCTGGATCATAAATGCACAAGAATGTAAAAAAAAAAATCAAAGTGAATTGGTGTCAAAATCGCAACTCCTGGGACCTCTCATTTCATTGGAGACAGCAGCTCGTTCAGCCCAGGACTTAATTTCAAAATTGAGACCTGAACGTTAATTGGTAAGAATAGACTTTCCCTCCTAGAGCCTGGGAATGTTGATCTCCCAGGCACAACGAGGAAATGGGGACAGAGAGCTGTTGTATCAGGTTTCCACTCAGGCAAGTATCTGAGCAGATGAAAGCATTTTAATGCAGTGGAGAGGATGTGTCCCCCATCTCCCCTCTCACACTCCGTTGACTTCGCCCACTGGGGGTCCCAAATGGAGGAGCGCCCCCAAAAAAATGACTGAATGAGGACAAGATTAAGTTGGGCTATAAGGCTCCAATCCCGCTGACACTTCACTGTTAAACATCACTTCATTAAAAAGGCTTCTTCAGCCAATCATTTCCTCCACTCCCATGACAACCTTCAAGTCTCAATGCAGGCAGGCCAGCAGCTTCAGCCCAATCGCTGGCAACCCTACAATCCCAGCACAAGGCCGTTGCCCGCGAGCAAGCCCAGTTTGGGGATGGACCCAAGTCATGCCAAAGGTCCCAGCCAGGAGGTCATATAGAAACATAGAATATTACAAGACAAAAGGAGGCCATTCGGCCCATCCAGTCTGGACAGGCTCTTTCAAACGGCAATCCCATTAGTCCCACCGGGCTCTTATCCCCAGATGCTGCAATTATTTTTCTCCTTCAAGTATTTATCCAATTCCCTCTTGAAAGCTACTGAATCTGTATCCATAAGCCTTAAGGCATTGCATCCCAAACCCTAGTCACTCGTTGAGTAAAAGGTTTTTCCTCATGTCACCCCTGGTTCTTAAGTCTCTGCTCTCTGATTTATCAGTCCTTCAGCCATTAGGAACAGTTTCTCTCTATTTATTCTACCTGAACTCTTCATGATTTTAAATGGCTCTAGTAAATCACCGCTTAGCCTTCCCTGCTGTTAGGAGAACAACTCCAGCTTCTCCACGAGTGCCAGGTTAGATTCACCCCCACACTGTGCGCCTCCGGGATGGTACAGCTGCTGGGTGTCCGGTGTTAATTCCAATAATTGAACATGAGGAAGAATGAGTCTGAAGCCAGCCTGCGCCTTAAACCAGGTTTATTTCCAAGGCAGCAAAGTAAAGTCACAGACTGTCCCAGTTCCTCCCAGACACTCAGAGTGAACTGGTTTACATACTCTTAAAATGATTCCCTAATCCTTCCCCAGTTGGGGACAACTGTGCTTAATTACCAACGTAAAACATGTATTCTACCGCAGCACAATTACAACATTAACATCCGGCGGGTCCCAGAGGAGACAATCGGCCCCTCTTCTGTCATTATTGACATGTAATCCTGAGTGTTCAGAGTACAAGGTGCTTTTTTTAAAATATAAAGCCCTCAGGGTTGTGGGCTTTGAGCCCATGACTGCTCACATAGCAGGCTGCATGATTCAGCTGTGCTGATTATGGGCAGTATATAGAACACAGTGAAAGAGAAAGTCACTGTGAACCACTCTTGGACAACTGCTGGGCTGAGCTCAGAGTGGCACTGGCAAAATGGAGGGAAACAAAGGAAGGCAGATGGGCAGCCTAAAAGAAAGAATGAATCCGAGTTTTATCATGTCTTCGGAATGGCCCAAAGCTCCTCAACACCAATGAATTACTGTCAAAATGTAGGCACAGCAAGATCCCACAAACAGCAACAAGACGTAAAATCAACGAATGTGCTTTTGGTGGTGTTAGCTGAGGGAGGGGCATTTGCTGGGACATTGAGAGAACAGCCTGATCACCTTTGTAAAGTGCGATGGACCTTTTTCTGCTTTTTTCCAAACGCCCTGCAAATTTTTCCTTTTCACGTGTTTATCCACTGGCCTTTTGAAAGTTATTTTGAATTTGCTCCACCACCTTTCGGGCAGCACATTGCAGGTCATAATAACCCGCTATGTAAATACATTTCTCCTCGTCTCCCCCCAAAGTCTTTTGCTAATTATCTGTGCCCTGTTTAACGGCTCCCCTCCCAGTGAAAATGATTCCTCCCTATCTACTCTATCAAAACCCCTCAGAATTAAGTCTCCCCTTAACCTTCTCTCCTCCAAGGAGAACAATTCCAGTTTCTCTAGTCTCTCCACATTGCTGCAGTCCCTCATCCCCAGTGCCATTCTGGTAAATTTCTTCCACGCCCTCTGAATTATCAAAGGATTGCTCAGGAGCTGTTTACCCTGTTTATCCCTGTATGGGCGCAAACAAAAATATTGTAATTCAAAAGCATATTGCAAATTAAGAGTTATTTAAACCATTTGCTAAACTGTGAAGGATTTCTCTTAACACGTGGGGCAGAATTTACCGCCTATCGGGCGGGCCGGATGGGGACAGGAAGGGCAGGCGCGGAGCCAATCACCGCCCACGATCGGCTCCTCGCCGCCATTTTACGTGGACGAGCCAATTAAGACCCGGCCAGCGCTACCTGCGTGGGCGGGGGAGAGAGGGAGAGTCGGAGCCTACACTCTATCGCGTGGAGCTGCCTCAGGGAGATTAAGTACGCATTGAGATTTTTTTTTAACAAAGAAGCATAAAAATTATTTGCACATGTCCCCTCATGTGACCGTGTCACATGAGCTGGGACGTGTTTACGAATTGCGCAAGAATTATTCATTGATTTAATAAAACCTTCAGGGGACCTCTTCCCGCCCGTGGATGAGGCTCCTCGCCTGCCCGTCAACCTTAAGGTTGCACAGGCAGTATTGATAATCACTTTTTAATTGTGTTTTTTAATGGCCTTAACAGGGCTTTGACAGTTCGGCGAGCGCACAGCTGCCTCCAGCACACGCCTGCCGAACAAAAGATCTGAGTGACGCACGGTGATGTCGGGAGGCGCGCCCAACATCACCGTCCCCACACCCTGCACGCCCATGTCAAAATTCTGGCTGTAGTACACGCTCCCCTCCTACCTGCACATGCTCCATCACGTAGAAGTCAGTGCCAATAATGGAACAGTCAACCACCAGCAGCAAGGGTTTAGGTACAGGAAATCCCACCTCAAATAACCCCTTTTGCACTCAATATTCTCTACCCACCTGAAAGGAAAGAAACAGCCATTCAGAGTTTCTCCCTTATTCATATCCATTACTGACGCAACTACTTTTTAAAATTGGTGCTTGGGGTGTGAGCACCAGTGGCTGGGCCGGCATTTATTGCCCAACCTTAATTGCCCTTGAGAAGGTGGTGGTGAGCCGCCTTTGTGAACCACAGTGCTCTCTGTAGCAGTGTGCAACAACCGAGTGGCTTGCTAGGGCATTTCAGAGGGCAGTTTAGAGTCAAACACATTGCTGCAGGTCTGGAGTCACGTGTAGGCCAGACCAGGTAAGGATGGCAGATTTCCTTCCCTGAAGGATATTAGTGAAGCTGATGGGTTTTTATGACAATCCAGTAATCTCATGATTATTATTGAGGTTAGCATTTTATTCCAGATTTGTTAATTAATTGAATTCATATTCCCCCAGCTGCCATGAGTGGGATTGGAACTCGTGTCTCCAGAGTATTAGTCCGAGCCTCTGGATTACTGGTTCAGTAACATTAGTACTATGCTGCCATCACCCTACTGGTCCCATTTATTGGTAGATTATTCATAACATACTCCAATTATTTATCATGAACACACAACACAAGAAATAGGAGCAGGACTAGACCACTAGGCCCATCGAGCCTGCTCTACCATTCAACATGGTCATGACTGAACCTGGGCTTCAACTCCACTCTCCCGCCCACTTTCCATATCCCTTTATTCCCTGAAAGACCAGGCTGTCCCAGCCTTAAATGTACTCAACGATGGAGCATCCCCAACTCTCTGGGGTAGAGAATTCCAAAGATTCACAACCCTCTGAGTGAAGAAATTTCTCCTCATCTCAGTCCTAACACATGGAATCTATCCTAGGTAAACAGGGGATGAGGAGAGACCTGATTATGTGAGTCAATATGTAGGGCATAGTCCACAAAGGACCATCAGCATTTCACTACATTTAAGAAAGACACTTGGTCACCACTCTGGGGCAAGGCAAGGAGGTAGGCCTCCATGGATTACTACAGCCAGTATGGGGATTGAACCCACACTATTGGTATCATTTCCCCATCACATGCTAGCTATGTGGCCAATTAAACTAACCAACCTGAGTCAATAGCTCCATCTATTTTACTGTCTCTTGTATTTTATTTACTCATTCTCCCACCACCCCACCACCCCCACACGCAGCCCCCCACCACCCCCCCACCACCCCCATGCACCCCCCACCCCGCTGCCCCCAAACGCACCCCCCCACCACCCCCCCATGCACCCAGCCGCCCCCAAGGTATTTGTTTACTTAATTGACATTCCTGGAAAGTTCTATTACTTTCAAATGTGAAGAATGTGCACAGTAGGGAATGAAGGAAAAGTGGCAGCCAACTTACGCACAGCAAGCTCCCACGAACAGCAATGTTTTAATGACCAGATAATCTTTTTTTTTTAAAGTAGTGTTGACTGAGGGATACGTTCTGGCCTGGACTTCCCTGCTCTTTATTAAAGCACTGCACCAGAGTGTCAGCCGAGAATTTCTGCTCAAACCCTGGTCTTGAACCCAGAACATTCCAACTTAGAGGTGAAAGTGCTATCAACTGAAAAACAGCTGACAAGCATTGATGCCAAGCATTAGTCTGCCACACCATGGCACTGGGGTACCAACACGTTGCACCTCCCTCTGATTGCTTTCCAGGAATACCTTATATTTTTCCAAACACACTTAAAATCGTTACTTAAGTTACTTCAGTAACTTTGACAAAGTTGAGATCATTGCAACTATTATTAGTAGCTTTCCTAACAATCACAGTAGTTTGACAGCAAGCTTTTCTTATGCCAGATTACCATACCTGGTGTGCTCCTTTCAGGAGTGTCCCAGGGGGTCTCTTCCTCAGTACATACTCCTTGCTTCCTTTCTGAAAATGGAATGTTGGGTTGGACTGTCCCCATCTGCATACACAAGAAAATGTTAGGAACGTGTCTGTAAACCCATCTGGAGACAGCTTTTTTTTTAAAAAGCTACTATAGTTTTGGGGCTGACGAATAATTTTGCAAGCAGAAAATGTTTTCTCATCATCTCCAAGCATCCAAAGTATTTCAGAAATATGTAACTGTTTGGAGTGGAATGACTGTTGTTATGTAAACAAATGTGACTGAGTGTTCAATTATGTGATTTCAATAAACCACACTTCACACCCAACGATGTACTTTTTGAAGTGTAGTCACTGTTGTAGGAAACAGCAGCCAATTTGTGCACAGCAAGCTCCCATAAACAATACAACATAATGATCAGATAATCTATTTCAGTAATGTTGATTGATGGATAAATATTGGCCAGGGCACCAAGGATAACTAAGATAAAAGCAAAATACTGCGAATGCTGGAAATTTGAAACAAAAACAAAAATAGCTGGAAAAACTCAACAGGTCCGACAGCATCTGTGGAGAGGAACACAGTTAACGTTTCGAATCTGTATGACTCTTCATCAGACTCTGATGAAGATTCTGGTGAAGAGTCACACCGACTTGAAACGTTAACTGTGCTCCTCTCCGCAGATGCTGTCAGACCTGCTGAGTTTTTCCAGTTATTTTTGTTTTTGCACCAGGGATAACTGTCCTGCTCCTCTTCAAAATAGTTCCACGAGATCTTTTACGTCGACCTGAGAGAGCAGAAAGGGCCTTAGCTGAAGTCGCATCCAAAAGACTCCACCTCTGACAGTGCAACACTCCCTCAGTACTGCATTGGGAGTGTTGGCCTGGATTACTTGCTGAAGTCCCATGAGTGGGGCTTGTACCCACAAGCTTCTGATTCAGAGGCCAGAGTGGTGTTATTGAGCAACAACAGGCACTATAATAGGATATTAGCACATTACAATGTTTAAGTAGAGGGTTTTCTGCCTGTGTGCTCACTAGTCCCGGCTTTTCCTTGCATTCATTTCAACGAGCCTGCAAACTGTCTACAAACTGTCTGCAAGCACCTGGGAAAACATGGCCAAAATGTCACCTTCTGTTTACTTTACTTCCAAAAAATTCTACAGGCAATTTTCATCAATTTTAAGCTTGTTTTACTGCTGTTGAACACAATTGAAAGAACATTTGAGGAGGAGCTTCAAGACATAATAGCATCAGTGAAGCTCAGTTGGCTTAACGTCAAAGTCTGGGGGAAGAATGCCCATTAAGCCTGCTCCCTTCACAGAGTGTCTCGAACAACACTTCCCAAGCTATTTTCCAATACAACCACAGTTTTACACCTGAAAATGAGTGTGACCCCAGACGCCAACACAGTAAAACAGCAGTAAAGCAGCATAGTAACATTCATTTTCTAATTATTAAAGTTTGCATATTGTTACATCCAGATCAGCAGCGGCAAACTGATTCCTCTCTTTGTCCCAGGCCTGAGTTTGTCATAACAGAGTTTGAATTTAGAAGGGAGGTGATATTGCCAATTTAATATATATTTAACGGTGTGCAGGTCAGTGCAAGAAATAAGCCAGCCAGGTTCCCTTGGCCAAGAAGTAAAGAGTTAGTTTTATTGCTAAAACTCTCTCAGGTAAAGAAATAGACGTTATTAACAAATGTACAATTGTGTCCAACTACCCGCTAACGTAAAAACAACACACAATGCCCACCCCACCCCACCGCACCGCCCCATCCCCAGCACGCTAAACAAAGTAAAATGCTGTAGAGGATCAGATATTAAAATCTTGGCCAAATAACAAGTCAGAAAAAAGTGTTTTCAGGGATCATCCAGCGGCTTATTTACAGCTGAAGGCTCCCAGTCCACAATAGCTGCTGCTTCTTGTGGTTTCTTACTGCAGACATTGGTGTTTATTCGGAATCGTCCTTTATGAACTCTCAGTTTGCAGCAATGAGGTTTTCTGGTGGGTTTTTCGAATCACAAAAAGCTCAGCTTTGATGAGCGAGGTTTCAGAAGGAGAGATAGGGTAAAACAAAAACAGAATTACCTGGAAAAACTCAACAGGTCTGGCAGCATCGGCGCAGAAGAAAAGAGTTGACGTTTCGAGTCCTCATGACCCTTCAACAGAACTAGGTGAATCCAAGGAAGGGGTGAAATATAAGCTGGTTTAAGGTGTGGGGGGGGGGTTGTTGGGTGTGGTTGTAGGGACAAGCAAGCAGTGATAGAAGCAGATCATCAAAAGATGTCACCGACAACAGAACAAAAGAACACATAGGTGTTGAAGTTGGTGATATTATCTAAATGAATGTGCTAACTAAGAATGGGTGGTAGGGCACTCAAGGTATAGCTCTAGTGGGGGTGGGGGGGAGCATAAAAGATTTAAAAATATTTAAAAATAATGGAAATAGGTGGGAAACGAAAAATCTATATAATTTATTGGAAAAAACAAAAGGAAGGGGGACGAAACAGAAAGAGGATGGGGATGGAGGAGGGGGTTCAACACCTAAAGTTATTGAAAACAGGGTCATGAGGACTCGAAACGTCAACTCTTTTCTTCTCCGCCAATGCTGCCAGACCTGCTGAGTTTTTCCAGGTAATTCTGTTTTTGTTTTGGATTTCCAGCATCCGCAGTTTTTTGTTTTTTGTTTTTATCCGAAAGTTATTGAATGCAATATTCAGTCCAGAAGGCTGCAAAGTGCCTAGAGAGATAGGGTAAGGCTATTGTCCCAAGTGGTTGTACTGGCAGTCTCGCTCCGACTGTATCTTTTCACCCTCTCTCTGACCTCTCTCTGAGAGCTTTGTGTCTCCACAAATCAGCAAGTGTCCTTTGCAAATGCAACATAGCAGCTGCCGTAAGCCAACGCCAGCCAATTGCTTAGGAAAAGTATTCTTTTCAAAAACTATCAATACCTGTGTACGTCCAGCCGATAACATTATAAATTCATGTTTTACATAACACATCTTCATATCAGGTATAATAGACCAACATACACATCATAGAAATATGAAAATCTGCGGTGAAGATGTGGGTCCTCCTTGACCAAGCTGCCGCCGACCAGTCACTAACCCCCACCCCCATCCCTATCCCCACCCCCGCCCCCATCCCCACCCCCACTCCCATCCCCACCCCCACCCCCACCCCCACTCCCATCCCCATCCCCACCCCATCCCCACCCCCACCCCCACCCCCATCCCCACCCCCATCCCCATCCCCACCCCCACCCCCACCCCCATCCCCACCCCCACTCCCAATCCCCATCCCCATCCCCATCCCCACCCCCATCCCCGCTGCTCTGAGGAACCACTCCCAGAAACTTGGGACGTGTTTACATAGAGGCATCGTTATGTCACGGCAGGCTTGATCAGAGCCGCCGCAGCCAATCAAAGTGCCCGACACCGGGAGCCCGCCTTGCGATTGGTTACTTCCCACAATACGAGGAGGTGAAGGGATTGGTGACCCCAGTCACAGCCGCAACCTACAATCTGGGAACCCGCTGGGCTGGGATCCACCTCGCTCATGTGTCTCTCACACAACTTTAGCGCGTCCATAACTTGTCACAACAGGTAGAAGGCGTTTAGAAAGCTCTGTCTCTCTCTGAACCTGCAAAGGGAATCGGGCAGAAGCCCAAGATATCGATTTAATTTTACAGCCTAAATATAAAAACAAAAAAACTGCGGATGCTGGAAATCCAAAACAAAAACAGAATTACCTGGAAAAACTCAGCAGGTCTGGCAGCATCGGCGGAGAAGAAGAGAGTTGACGTTTCGAGTCCTCATGACCCTTCGACAGAACTTGAGTTCGAGTCCAAGAAAGAGTTGAAATATAAGCTGGTTTAAGGTGTGTGGTGGGAGGGGTGGGGGGGGGGGGTGGTGGTGGGCGGAGAGACAGAGGGAGAGAGAGAAGTGGAGGGGGTTGGTGTGGTTGTAGGGACAAACAAGCGGTGATAGAAGCAGATCATCAAAAGATGTCAACAACAATAGAACAAAAGAACACATAGGTGTTAAAGTTGGCGATATTATCTAAACGAATGTGCTAATTAAGAATGGATGGTAGGGCACTCAAGGTACAGCTCTAGTGGGGGTGGGGAGAGCATAGAAGATTTTAAAATATTTAAAAGAAAAATCTATATAATTTATTGGAAAAAAAGGAAGGGGGAAACAGAAAGGGGGTGGGGATGGGGGAGGGAGCTCACGACCTAAAGTTGTTGAATTCAATATTCAGTCCGGAAGGCTGTAAGGTGCCTAGTCGGAAGATGAGGTGTTGTTCCTCCAGTTTGCGTTGGGCTTCACTGGAACAATGCAGCAAGCCAAGGACAGACATGTGGGCAAGACAGCAGGGTGGAGTGTTAAAATGGCAAGCGACAGGGAGGTTTGGGTCATTCTTGCGGACAGACCGCAGGTGTTCTACAAAGCGGTCGCCCAGTTTACGTTTGGTCTCTCCAATGTAGAGGAGACCACATTGGGAGCAACGAATGCAGTAGACTAAGTTGGGGGAAATGCAAGTGAAATGCTGCTTCACTTGAAAGGAGTGTTTGGGCCCTTGGACGGTGAGGAGAGAGGAAGTGAAGGGGCAGGTGCTGCATCTTTTGAATGGGCATGGGGTGGTGCCATAGGAGGGGGTTGAGGAGTAGGGGGTGATGGAGGAGTGGACCAGGGTGTCCCGGAGGGAGCGATCCCTACGGAATGCCGATAGGGGGGGGTGAAGGGAAGATTTGTTTGGTTGTGGCATCATGCTGGAGTTGGCGGAAATGGCGGAGGATGATCCTTTGAATACGGAGGCTGGTGGGGTGATAAGTGAGGACAAGGGGGACCCTATCATGTTTCTGGGAGGGAGGAGAAGGCGTGAGGGCGGATGCGCGGGAGATGGGCCGGACACGGTTGAGGGCCCTGTCAACGACTGTGGGTGGAAAACCTCAGTTAAGGAAGAAGGAGGACATGTCAGAGGAACTGTTTTTGAAGGTAGCATCATCAGAACAGATGCGACGGAGGCGAAGGAACTGAGAGAATGGGATGGAGTCCTTACAGGAAGCGGGGTCCTTACAGGAATGGGATGGAGTCCTTACAGGAAGCTTATTTCAGGGAGGAGAATGAGAACCACAAGAGAGGGTGAGAAATGACGGATCCAATACTTACACACCTGGCAAAAAAAAAATACCTGGATGAATTTTAAGACCCAAAAGCTGCGGGGTTGTAAAAGCTGAAAACAAAACCCCTCTTATTCTCTCAGAATTATTCACATCAAAGATCTTAAATAGAACAGCAGCGTGTTGACATTATTTGCCGTTTATACATTTTGAAAACAAATGCTGCTGTGTAATAATTGTTTCTTTTTTTTTCCCTCCTGTACAACATATTGTCATGCCCTCATATCACAAATTGTAAAGCTGCATTTTAAGAGGTGGATACCAAAAGCTGTTTAAGATGGCTGTAGCATATCATGTGACTTGGAAGTATTCAGCTCCAGGCAGTCCTGATACTCAAAACAAATACCTAATTAAAATACGGACAAACATAGGCTCTGGTGAAATTCATACAACCCTTTTTTTAAGGCTGCACCATCAACAGAAAAGACTATGACCTACCAACCCACTCTTCTCTCTGTTCCCCCATGGACAACAGAGACCTCAAATCTCAATGGGTTGGGGTCAATATGAAATGGAGTCATCGACCTTTCATTGTATGGTGATGGATCCTCATCTACAAACACAAATACCTTGGCTGTGTGGAATTCTCAGGGTGTGAAAAGCAAACAACACAGGAAGTTTACAGTTAGACCACATTATCTGGAAAAGGACTTTGGGCTTGAAGCAGGTCACATGGGTAAGGTGGCCATGTTAGTTACCTGCTTTTAAAGTTAACAGCAGAAGATGATCTGAAACAGATACCCATTCAAAACACTTTCTAAATCATCAAACCAGCTGTAAAACAGCTAATAAGCCAAGGTAATGTACAGCTATATAAAAGCAAAACACTGCGGATGCTGGAAATCTGAAACAAAAATAGCTGGAAAAACTCAGCAGGTCTGACGGCATCTGTGGAAAGGAACACAGTTAACGTTTCGAGTCCATATGACTCTATGATGGAGAGTCACACAGACTGGAAACGTTAACTGTGTTCCTCTCCACAAATGCCGTCAGACCTGCTGAGTTTTTCCAGCTATTTTTGTTTTTGTGTAATGTACAGCTATACCTTGAAAGTGGGAGAAGGACTCTTCCTCCCAACATGTTCTGACTTCAAGTTCACCTGACCTCCTGGCAATTCAACTACAAGAACTCTCGCAGCTTAATGAGAATCCTCTGTTTTTACAAGACTTACATTCCAGCTAAAGCATCAATCCATCCAAGAAATTACAGACCTGCTTGATTGGCACCACATCCATAAACGTTCACTCCCTTCACCACCGACACACAGTGGCAGCAGCAGTATGTGTACCATCTACAAGATGCACTGCAGCAACTCACCAAGGCTCCTTAGACAGCACCTTCCAAACCCAAGACCCGCTACCATCTAGATGGACAAGGCCAGCAGATAGATGGGAACACCACCACCTGGAAGTTCCCGTCCAAGTCACTCACCATCCTGGCATGGAAATGCATCGCTGTTCGTTCACTGTCGCTGGGTCAAAATGATGGAACTCCCTCCCTAACAGCACTGTGGGTGTACCTACACCACATGGACTGCAGCGGTTCAAGGAGGCAGCTCACCACCACCTTCTCAAGGGCAACCAGGGATGGGCAATAAATGCTGGCCTAGTCAGTGATACCCACATCCCAGAAATGAATTTTTAAAAACTCTTGCCTCCTAAATGTTTGAATAGCGAGCTGGGGGAAACCTTATTCCTTTACATTTCTGCCCAGCAACAGTTGAACAGCGTTGGCAACAGGCTCCCAATGGAGGCTGTGCTGGAGAAATAAACCAGGGCAAATCTGAAGTCAGGAAATAGCAATCGCACTAGATTTTATTAAGCTGAAATATTTCTCCACCGGCTTTTGAAATATTGAGCATTTCGGTGGAGTTATTTCGTGCGGGAGGTGGGGGGTGGGGGGTGGTGTTTAAGGACCAAATGTTTGCAGGCAGGTTTCCAATGTAAACACTTTCTGTGTTGTCCCAAATCGCATTTTGGTGCTTTGCAATTTGTCTTGAGACAGGCTGGAGGGGTCAGAGCTGGGGGAAAGTCCCGAGGATTCAAGAGATCGTGGGACCTTCAGCACAGAAACAAATCATCCTTGGACTTGGCATTCTGGTTCTTCTCAAATTAACATTACGCTCCATGTATATATATATATATATGTAGCCAAATGCTTGTCTGGAATCTACACCGGGGTTTAGTGAGTGGACTGTCTAACAATGAAGGATTCGTGCGGGTCCTGTGGAAACTCTGGGAACCGTGAGAATAAAAGTCTCTCCACTGCCTCTTCATCAAAGGTGTGATTATCCCGGACTGGAGTGGTATCAGCCACGGTACACACACACACACACACACACAGACAGAGGGGAGAGAGAGCTTTCAGCTGGCAGACTGGTCTTAGCCAAGAGCCCCACTAGAGGGAACCCGTAAGGTAGAAAAGGAAAAAAGACCTCAATGTAAATAAAGCGTTCGGGTCTATAGACCGACTCTGTAAAACTGACAGCCTGCATGCACGGTTCCCCTGTTTGGGATGATGCAACTGGTTCGGGACTCAAGGGGTCTCCGCGAAAAAAGTGTGAATGGCAATGCACAGCACCTGTAACAGGCACCTATGGATTTAGGTCCCTCAGAACAAATTGGTACAAATGCCGACTAGGCTGCTGTGCATTTCTGACATTCCCAGGACTTGGAGCTTTCTTATTGGCTCGGGGAATCTATTGATGCAGGATGCAATGCAACAACACCCTGCATTTGTATAGTGCCCCGGGCTGCTTCAGTGTCTTAAAGGTGCTACGTAACATAATAGAACATCCCAAGTTACTTCACGGGGGCTTTATAAAGCAATATTTGACTCTGGGCTACATAAGTAGGTATTAGGATAGGTTTGGTCGAAGAGGTAGGTTTTAAGGAGTGTCTAAAAGGAGGAAAGATGGTAGAGAGGGGAGAGGTGTAGGGAGGGAATTCCAGAATTGCTGCGATTAAAATCAAGAGATCAAGATTAGAGGAGCACAGATATCTCAGAGGGTTGTGGAAGCTGGAGGAGATTATAGAGAAGGGGGAGGCCATGGAGGGATTTGCAAACAAGGTCGAGAATTTTACGATTGATGTATTGTCAGACTGGGGGAGCCACTTCCAATTAATAAAGAGAGGCCTTCAAAGAAAATGCCTCCAATGCCTAAGGGCAGCCCCTCGAGATCAAGGGTGACTTGCAAAAGAAAAAGACACATGATTATTTTTAATGCCTTTAATGATTGTTTCTCCCAGGTTTGCCCTCAGTTGTAGGTATTGTGTCCAGTTCTGGGCGCCAGACTATAGGAAAGATGTGTAGGCATTGGAAAGAGTGCAGAAAAGATTCACGAGAATGGTTCCAGGGATGAGGAACTTCAGATTGGAGAATTTGGGAATGTTTTCCTTAGAGAAGGTTGAGAGGAGATTTGATAGAGGTGTGCAAAATCATGAGGGGTCTGGACAGTGTAGATAGGAACAGTTTCTCTCTATTCATGAAAGGATTGAGAACAAGAGGGCACAAATTTAAAGTAATGTGCGAAAGTGACATATAGAAAAATATTGTCATGCAGCAAGTGGTGGCAGGTTCAACCTAGGCATTCAAAATTTCCTTAAGGGAATAAGGTTGCTATTTGAAAAGGAAGCAGGTGCAAGGTTATGGGGAGAATGGCAGCAGGTGAATTGCTCATTTGGAGAGCCAGTGCAGACACCACAGGACAAATGGCCTCCTTCTGTGCTGTAACAACTCTGCAATTCTCGATTTGCTGAGATGGCCACGAGATGAAATTTTTGTTTGCCGCAGACTTACAGGCCCGTCCTGGAGAAGTTGTTTCTCAATGGGGAGTAGGGTTGCCAACTGTGATCAAACGTATTCCTGGAAGTTTCATCCCCTGACTTGCCCCCACGCTCCAGCCATTCATCGGTCAACAAAATCCATCCTTGTGAGCACTGCATTCCTTCACCATTTGGAAAGCAAAAAGACTCATTGCCCAATTGGATGATGCTTGACTGTCAGCCAAACAGCTTTTTTTTTGATTTTTTTTAATATATCGGGGTAAAAAGAGATGTTCAAAGAAAATTATTTTTAAAAAAAAACAATCTTTTTTCAATGTCCCTATGATATTTCTCCAGGGCTGCACATAGCAGTGACATGGAAAATGATCTTCAAGTCTTGGAGCAATAATCTTTTAACTGAAACCAATTAAACCAAATCAAACAAATTGGGATAAATCAGGCACAGCCCCTAATTCAGGTCAGCTGTAAAACCAAGAACAAAATTTAAAGGAACCTTACAATCCAGGGCAATCCTGGAGGGTTGGCAACCCGTGAGTAACACCCCTGTTACGATTTTTCGCTACCGCGTGATCCTCTATCCAATCATTGCACGGCATTGTGCTCTGGTTTGTTACACGGCGTTCGATCCATTGTGACGTGACGTTCCGATGATGTCACCACGTTCGAGCTGCGTTGCGGATTTTTGATACGTGGCGTTCCACTGGCCTCTCTCTCTCTCTCTCTCTCTCTTCCTCCCTCCCTGCACCCGGCGCTCGTTCGCTTCCGCTGGACCCAAACTCGGAGATGATGGCAACTGTACCGGAGCTGCAGGCGAAAATCCGAGCGTTGGAGGACGAGCTGGCGGGGGAGAGGGCCAAAAAAGCCGGCTCGGGGGAGCAGCAGTGCCGGCGCAAGATAGAGAGGATGAGCGCGGAGGTGGTGGATTCCAACCCGTACAGGTGATGCTGGGCTGCGGCCGCCTGTCCTGTTGCAGAGCAGCGACACACTGCCCAGCTGAAAATGCCCCTGCCCATTTTGGGGAGGAGGGGTGGAGGGGAGGCAATAATGTCCTGCAGTAAGCTGGCCATGAGCTGTCTGTAACCATATGGTGCTTTGTCATTCCCCAGCTCCATTGCAGCTCCCGCAATCTACACCCTTTGCATATGCTGCACTGTTGAGTAGACATAAGGTTACCTAGGCTGACTTACACGTTGCTTTATAATTTTAAAAGTAAGCTTCCACCCTCTGTGAACTTGAGTTTATCTAAAACTCTGCTGCCCAGTTACTAAGTATCAGTAAGTTCCATTCATTCAGCGCTCACTGACCTACACTGCTTCCCCATCTTGATTTATTTTTTTTATTAAAGTTCTCTCTCTAATCCCCCAGACCTCTGCACTCCTTCAGCTCTGGCCTCCTGTGTGCCCTGACCTCCTCTGCTCTGCTGTTGGTGGCCGTGCATTAAGCTGCCTGGGCCCTAAGCCCTGGGGTTCCCTCCCTAACCCTCTTCACCCCCCCCCCCCACCGCGCCCCCTTTCCTTGCTGTTCGAAAGCCATCTCATTGACCAAGTATTTGGTGGTGTGCCCTTTGACAGTGTCAGTTTTTGTCTAGTTGCATTACTGTGCAGTGCCTTATGATGTTCTGCAATGTTGAGGGCACTGTATAGATGCAGGCTCTTGTTATAACTACATTGATCCTTCAAAAATTGATTAAAAACAGTAAAGGCACCCCTAAACTGATGAAAAATAACCCTACACTGTGATTACGGAGCAGTAATCTTACTGAAGGAACATTCTGCTTGCTTTGTCATTGCCCCTCAGATTGCTGCTACGTCCATTATATATAGCATCGATGGGCCGAAGGGCCTTTTTCTGTGCTGTAGACCTCTATGACCAAGAAATTCCTCTGCTTCCAAGTTAGTAATGTTACAAGTGTTATAACATGGGAGTGTCTACAATCCAGATAAGGTCTCCTGGTACAATAAGCCCATTTCTCCTGGATATGTCTCAACCCATCTTCTCATAGCAACCCTTCATAAACACATCCCATGACCCCCTCAAACTCATTAATGTAGCGTACTTTAATTAGGAATGGTAGTATAGTAGTTACTGGACTAGCAATCCAGGTACCTGGAGTAATGCTACAGAGACATGGATTCAAATCTCACCCTGACAACTGAGGAATTTAACTTGTGTTAATTAAATAAATATGGGGGGGGAGCTAGTCTCAGTAATGGTGACCATGTAACTACCCGATTTTCATAAAATCCCATTTGGTTTGCCAGTGTCCTTTTAGGGAAAGAAATTCAATGTCCTTGCCTGATTTGGCCTACATGTGACTCCAGAACTCTCAATGTGGATGTCTCTGAAATGGCCTAGCAAGTCACTCAGCTGTGAAGAAGCTGGCTCACCACCACCTGGATGGACAATAAATGCTGACCTTTGACCCGCCCATCCGAATTCAACAAAAGAAAAGCTTTAGTCGCCTGTCCTGATACATGACTCCACAACTCTAATCCTTTATCTTCCTTTCTGATTAATCTCACGTTCTTGCAACACTTTGTTTCTAACTTGTATTCCCTGGTATTTTAGTTCCTTGCCATAGTGACTAAAGAATCTGTGGGAGGAACCGATTTATAACTTCAGTAAGTTACATTGGGAACATTCCAAGATGCTCCTGCTCCATCTTCTCGTGTCATTTGATAAGAACCTGAGAGATAGGAGCTGGAGTAGACCGTATGGCCTGTGGAGCCTGCTTTGCCATTCAGTATGATCATGGTTGATCTGCCTTAGTTCCACTTTCCCGCCCACTCCCTGTATTGCTTGTTTTCCTGAGAGACTAAAAAAATGTCTATCCCAGCCTGAAATGTATTTAATAATGGAGCATCCACAACCCTCAGGGGTGGAGAATTCCAAACATTCACAACCCTTTGAGTGAAGAGATTTCTCTTCATCTCAGTCCACATGATAAACCACCCCAAACTCATCCTGAGACTGTGGTCCTGGGGTCTAGATTCCCCCAACCAGAAGAAATGACCTTGCAGTATCAATCCTATCAAGCCCCTTTGGAATCTAATATTTTTCAAACAGATTGCTCCTATTCTCCTGAACTCCAATTTACTCAGCCTCTCAAGCATAACACAACCCTCTCCATCCCGGGAACCAATCTAGTGAACCTTCACTGTACCACCTCCAATGCAAGTATATCCTTCCTTAAATATGGAGACCAGAACTGCACACAATATTCCAGGTGTGGTCTCACCAAAGCCCTGTACAATTGGTGAGAATTGATTGAACGTAGTTTACACGCTTTATCTCTTTCTAACCTGTTCAACAATATTTTCCGTTTCATTTAGTCGGCTGATGGCTCTCAAACGGATGGGAATTGTTACAGATTATGAGGTGAGCGGGATTTGTAAATAACCCATGACCAAGTTTCTGTTAGGTAACCATTCATAACGAGACTGAAGTATTTTTTTTCTAACTTGTGTAAACAGAAAATTCGGGAGTTCACCGTGGCAGTTGTGGGTGTCGGTGGGGTTGGAAGTGTGACTGCTGAAATGTTGACAAGATGTGGCATTGGTAAGGTAATGCGAATTTTCCACTTCCTTTTGATCTTCATAGTCTCTGCACCCACTAAACCGTAGGGATGCCAAAACCATTCTGCGCACATTTGGCATCATAAAAGCAGTTGGAGTGTGGGCACGAGGCATTTAAATGCCTCCACAAAACAAGTTTTTGTATTTCATGGTCATCGTCTCACATTGTCTTTTTCTTAAACCTTTGAACACATTCCCTGAAGAAATTAAGAGTGTATATATTCTAAAGCAGCACGGTACAAGGCATCCTTTCGCACTAGTGATTTGTGGGAAGACGTTTTAGACATAGGATACCATTTAGCCACTCGAGCCTATTCTGCCATTCAGTCAGATCAAGGCTACTCCATATATCCCCTTTGCGCCATATCCCTTAACACCTTTAGTTAACAAAAGAAAATTGTCAATCTCAGATTTAAAATTAGCATCAGTTGCCATTCGTGGAAGGGTGTTGCAAACTTCTACCACCCTTTGTGAGAAGTATGTTTTCTAATTTCACTCCTGAAAGGTCTGGTTCTAATTTTTAGACTGTACCCCCTAGTCCTAGACTCCTCAACAAGTGGAAACAATTTCTCTCTGTCTACCCCTTCTGTTCCCATTAATATCTTGAACACTTCAATCAAATCATTGCTTACCCTTCTAAATTCCAGGGTATGCAACTGTAATTTGTGTCATCTCTCCTCAGAGAGGGGGCGGGGCAGTGAGAGGGGAGTCAGAGATGGAGCGAGGTCAGAGAGGAGGAGGAGGAGAGAGAGAGAGAGAGAGAGAGACAGACAAGGGAGTCAAAGGTTATAGGGGATAGACATGACAGTAGAGTTGAGGCCACGATCAGATCAGCCTTGAGCTTATCAAATAGCACACAGGCTCAAGGGGCTGAATGGTCAGCTCCTGCTCCTAGTTCATATGTACCTATGTCAATAATTTAACCCTTGGAATCCAGATATCAATCTTGTAAATCTGCAATTCACTCCTTCCAAGACCAATATATCCTTCCTGAGGTGTGGGGTCTAGAAATGCTCGCAGTAACACCAGGTGCACAGACCTGCTTTAAATATATTTCCGGTGTAAACAGAGAATGCTATGACGACCCTACTCGAGGTGCTGACAGCTCACTCAAGACTGTATCACCCATGAAATACACAGCACCCGTTTATATTCTATGGGTCCTCCTAATGCTTGATTCAATCTTGATTCAATACTGATTTAAGGGGAGAGGGTGGCCTAATGGTAATATCGCTGGACTAGTAATCCAGAGGACATGTATTCAAATCTCACCATGGCAGCTGGTGGAATTTAAATTCAATTAAACAGTTTTTAAAAATCTCTGAAATTGAAAGCTCTCCTCTGTAATGGTGACCATGAAAGTATCATCAATAGTTGTAAAAACCCATCTGGTTCGCTAATGTCCTTTTCAGGGGAGGAAATCTGCCATCCTTACCCGGTCTGGCCTAGCTGTGACTCCAGATCCACAGCTAATGGTTCCCTGTGAAATGGCAAGGGGCAACAATTAGGGATGGGCAATAAATGCTGGTGATGCCCACATCCCAGGCTAGAATAAATAAAAACAAAGATCGTACTGTTAGCTGCGTGCACCCAGAGCCTGAGGTGCCATTAGACTGTAGACTGACAGGGTTATTGCTTTGCACAAGCTGATCCTGAGGAGTCATAATGACAGGGTTTCCACAATTGGTTTAAATAAAAATTGTAAGCAAGTCAAATTAAGCAGTTGATTGGATAAATCGGAATGATGCTCTTTTTCTTTTCTAACTTCCAGCTCTTGCTGTTTGACTATGACAAGGTTGAACTAGCCAATATGAACAGACTCTTCTTTCAGCCTCACCAAGCTGGCCTAAGTAAGGTGGAAGCGGCTAAACAAACACTGAGGTAAAGCAAATCACGGTTATCACCAAGACTGTCTTGTTCTCCCCCCTTGTGAGCTGGGGAGTCAGAGGTGGACTTGTGCGATTGTTATGATACGACAGGTGGCATTTGCCAGGCTGACCAAATCCCAAAGGGAAACTTGGCCAAGCTGTCGCAACGATTTGCAATTTGTATTTTTATTATGAGAAGACGTGTGCACTGAAGTCAGAAGTAAAGAGTCCACTACCACTTTTGGAGATTTTAAGGATTAAATTAAAATATTCATTAACAAAATAAAAGACAACTTAAACAGAAGATTACAGTCACACAGTTAAATTTAACTTTACAACATTTCCCAAAAGGTTTCTACTGAACTAGGGTCCCAAATAAACAGCCTTTTCCAGGCAACAGTCCACAGAGATTTTTAATCTATAAAACATCCAGTAATATTATCGCAAGGGAGGTATTTCACAGCTTCTCTCTCCATCTCACTCGAAATCCAAGGCTTTTAACAAAACCTTGCTTACTGGGACAAGCAAACACTTTTCTGGGTGGCCAGAGGCTGCTTCTTTACCAGTCTGTCTTCATACAGTCCACTTTTTATGATCTCACATGGCCACTCCCATACAGCTGTCAATCTTTCCTTAAATATATTTTGCCCCCTTTGATGATTCAAATCCATTGTTTTAAACTTTCTTTGAAACTCAAACTCTTCCAAATATAAGATCTTTCATGTTTCCATCTTGTTTTTGCTTTTGGGTCAATAAAACATGATATCCCCACTACTTGTTTACCTATGAACTTCTGCAAGATGCAAACATTTTCCTTGTCACTTTCTAATTCCCCTTTGAAGTTCAAATGACATCTTAACATATCTAAAGATACAAATGGTAGCTCGTCCATTTCCATTTCAAAATGCCCGCTTTTACACTTAATCCCTTTGATGATTTAACCTTGTAGTCTGACTGTCTTCAGTTTAACTAAATTAGTCACACACACAAACATACACACAGAGCCCCCACAAGCCTGCTTTAGGGGAACAATAAGAAATTTCCTTTACACAATTGTCTGCTGAACTTGGTGGAAAAAAGCATTTTACATTAAATATCCATATCTCTGATAATGCAATAATGGAAAAGCTACTGAGAGGTTAATAAACTACTTGGTGGTGATGCCGAGCCACACAGAGTTAAAAGGTCAAAACTAAAGTTCGTCTCCGACCCAAAATGTGTGTCTCCACAGATGATGTCTGACCTGTGGAGTATTTCCAGAAGTTTCTGTTTCTATGATTATTATTAGAGCAAAAAAGGTGCCAAGTTCAGTTTTGCCTAGGTGTGCTTAGTTGTGACAGCAGATGTACAAGTTTGAGGACATTTGTGTGCAACGTAAGTGAGCGTGTGATGTACTTGCACCAAATTTCCACAGTTGGTTTTATGCATCCTGAATACTGATGGAAAAAGCTTTCTCCTCTTCTCTAGAAAGGGGCAGATCCGATAGAGATATTTAAGATCATAAAGGTTTGGTAGGGCAGACATAAATATTTTCATGGACGAGAGACACCAAAGTTAGAGGTCGTCAGTATAAGATAAAGGCCGGGATTTTCCGGCCCCGTTGGAGATGGGACATCCCCTGGGTGATGCAGTGCCCCAGCCAGAAGCCCATTGACTGGCAGCAGGTTTGGGGTGTGGAAAATCCCACCCAAAGTTTAGATAAATCCGATAGGAAATTCTGAAGAGACCTCTTTAGCCAGAGAGCGGTGAGAATGTGGAACTCACTGCCACGAGGAGCTGAGGTGAATGGAACAGATGCATTTCAGGGAAGCTAGGTGAAGAGGGGTGGGACAAGGCTCGTGAAGAAGTTGGACAAGTTGGGCTGAATAGCTTGTCCCCTAAAAGTAGACTCGATGTTTTAGCAACAGACCTGTGGAAATCTAGTGAAACTTCCAGCCAACTCGATCTTCTGTTTTTAACCGTCTGATCCTTAATTATGTATCATGGGCGAGTGGATTCTTTCAAGTGCAAATGACTCCCGCCCCTGGTGCTTTGAGAAGAACACATGCAATAATGTTATTATTAATGTTGCTAATGTAGTGAATTTCACAGCCCATCGGGAGCTGAATGTAATTGGCCTGTTCCATGCATTTACAGGAATATTAATCCTGACGTTCAGTTTGAAGTTCACAACTACGACATCACAACAGTGGACAGCTTTCAGCGATTTGTGGATCGAATCAGGTTACGTTTAAGATGCAATTAGGAATCATGCTCCTCGTTTTCCATATGCCACTTAAAAATGCTTCTTTCATAGATTCTCGCAGCACCGAAGGAGGCCATTCAGCCCATTGTGTCTGTGCTGGGTCTTTGAAAGACCTACTCAATTATTCTCACTTCACAGCTCTTTTCCTGTAGCCCAGCAAATGTGTTTAGTCTAGGAATTAGAAACTGGAGTCACAAGTAGGCCAGAAAATTAGGGGTGGCAGGTACATGGACCTGAAAGGCATAAGTATCCCGCTGCGCTTTTACAACCCCGAAATTTCCTTAGCCATTTCCTACTGTCAGCCCATTAATGAACAGTTTTTTTTTCTTAAATTCAATCCGGAACTCGTCATGCTGGCGTTTGAAATCACGGCCTCTGCATTGTCAAAATCCAGTGCCATAATCACTAACAAAAGAACCAAAGACGAAATGAGAGAAAGTTGTTTTTTTTTAAACGTAGTGAGTTGTGATGAATGTTCTGCCTGAAAGGGTGGGGAGTGGAGGCAGATTCAATCACAGCTTTCAAAAGAGAATTGGAAAAGTACTAGAACGTAAAAATAAATATGCAGACCTAGGGGGAAAGAGTGGGGGAGTGGTGCTAGCTGGATTGCTCTGAGAACTGGCATGGACTCGATTGCCTGAATGGCCTCCTGTCTTGTAAACACTCTGATTCTGTTACCAGACCCAAACAGTGCTACTTATGACCATCCTGTTTCACCTGGTAACAACACTGCTTCTGTAGGCTCCAATAACAATTATTCCTCATTGTCACCAGTGGAGGGCCTGTTTTCTCACCTTCATGCTGAGCTTGTTACAGGCCAGTGCTGTTGTATCATTGCTGACTCAAACACAACACTTGTCAACCATTGCAAAAGGCAAGGGGGCAAAGGACCAAAGGTGTTTCTATTTGAGTGCTATGTAAGCTGACAGAGATGAGGAGAAACGTTCTTGTACACAGGGTTTGAGAGCCTGAAGGATACATTGCTGAAGTGGAGACTGTGTCAACGTTTATGAATAAATGAATGAAGGAAATGGGGGTCATGAAAGGATTGGGGAACAGGGCAGGTTTATGGGATCAGGACCACTGCTCATGCGATGGATGAACACCAAGACTGACAAGATGGGCCAAATGGCCTGTGTTTTCTTGTTATGTTTTCTACATAATTGGCCTGCAATATAAACTATGTGGATTCCACAATAAACCAAAAGACTTGGATGTTTGTAGCGAAATTCACATTCTCAGGATGTCCCAAAGCGCTTTACAGGCAACGAGATCGTTTTTGAAGTGTAGTCACTGCTATAAATGCAGGAAACGCTGCAGCCAATTTGTACACAGCAAGCTCCCACAAACAGGAATGTGAAAATGATCGGATGACTTGCTTTTATGATGTTGATTGGGGGATAAATATTCACCAGGGATAACTCCCCTGTTCTTCAAGATAGTGCAGTGGGATCTTTTATGGGGGAGCTGGTGGCACAGTGGGATTGTCACTGGATTAGTATTCCAGAGGCCCAGGGTCATTACCCTGGAGATTTGGGTCTGAATCCCACCATGATAAATGGTGTAATTTGAATTCAATAAATATCTGGAATTAAAAATCTGATGGTGTCCACAAAACCATTGCCAATTGTCGTAAAAACCAATCTGGTTCACTAATGTCCTTTAGGGAAGGAAATCTACCATCCTACCTGGTCTGGCCTACATGTGACTCCAGACCCACAGCAATGTGGTTGACTCGTAAATGCCCTCTGAGCAATAAATGCTGGCCTAGCCAGCGATGCCCACATCCCACGAATGAATAAAAAAAACCCATCCAAGAGGGCAGACCGGGCCTCGATTTAATGCCTCACCTTAAAGACAGTGCAGCATTCCCTCTGTAGTGTTGGCCTAGATTTTTGGGTTCAAATCTCTGGAGTGGGACCCGAACCCACACCCTTTTGGCTTGGAAGGACAACCTGCTACCACCTGAACCACTGGCTGACACCTCTTCGTGACGAGGCTCCTTCACTGTTACAGGATCAAAATCCTGGAAGTCCCACCCCGGCAGCACTGTGGGTGTGCCTACACCGCCCGCAACGGTTCAAGAAGGCAGCTCACCAGCACCACCTCGAGGACAATTAGGGATGGGCAACAAATGCTGGCCTTGCCAGCGACACCCACATCCCATGAAAGAGCTTTTAAATTAAAAATAACCACGATGCATAGATGAATTGCCAGCTCACCCTTGGATAATTTGACAGACTTTACCTCCACTCTACCTGGTTACGGTTTAGTTCACTGCCCCATATCCTTACCAAGGCTGTGGGCCAAGAGTGTGAGCTTCTCATCCAAGCCTGTCACTGATGCTATTCCTGAAATAACTGCCTGCAATAATTCCCAAAGGAAAAGACCTTCACCGCCCCCCGCCCCCCACCCCACCCCCCCCTCCAAATTACCGTGCTGAATGTTGGCCAGCTTTAGGTTTTTGAGTGAGGCAACATTTGGACCTGGCCACGTTTGGCATTTGTTTTCTTCAACCTTCTTAAACGTTTCCTGGATTTTTTGGCCGAGAATTCCCCACTTTCCATCCCTTCTGTGCTCTTCCGTGATGCCTCCCTCGTGTTTGTGCCTCTTTCCAGACGGAGCTCTCCGCCAAAGGGTTTAACCCATCCCTGTGATTTGATTTGAATTAGGAATGGTGGATTGGAGGAAGGAAGACCTGTGGATCTAATACTGAGCTGCGTAGACAATTTTGAGGCTCGTATGGCAATAAACACAGTGAGTGTTTGATGGACGTCGGCTTCGCAGGAGCTGATGACCTCGATGTTTATGTTTTATAAGTCATTTCCCGTTAGTGTCATGAAATGGAGTCTTTTTGGTAGGATTGTATGTTTCTTTTCTCTTCTGTTGCACATCTCTGAAGAGTCATTTTCTTGATTTCAGGCGTGTAATGAGCTTGCTAAGGTGTGGATGGAGTCTGGGGTCAGTGAGAATGCAGTCTCGGGACATATCCAGCTTCTCATTCCAGGGGAGACAGCCTGTTTCGCGGTATGTCCAGTGCTGTTCATTGTGCTTCTGTCTTCAGGGTTGCAAATAAATATTCACCAAGCAAAATTCTTTCTTAGCTTCACGGGCACAAAGTTGCATTTGGGTTTAGGTCGGTGAAGGCTCTGTTCATTGATCGTGTTCGCTTTGTGAAGATACCTGAACCGTGATTGAGGGATACTCATATCGCAGCTCATCTCAATGATAAACACAGTGAGGGACACGATGGTTAACACTTCCCTTCCTGGAAGTTTTAAACTCATATTTGTTCAAAGAGTGACTGTGCGATGCCATAATGTGTAGCGCAGTCATCGAGACTTTATCGTTTTTGCAGAAATGATAAATGTCAACAATGTATTTTTATATAATTAAACCATGAGGGGTCTGAATAGAGTAGATAGGGGGAAACTGTTCCTATTAGCAGAAGGGTCAAGGGAAGTAGGGAACAGTGATTTGAGGTGAATGGGAACGTGGCATGAGAAAAAAATTCTTTAACGCAGTGAGTAGTTAGGGTCTGGAATGCACTGCCCGAGTGTGTGGTGGAGACAGATTCACTTGTGGCTTCCAAAGGGAATTGGATCATTATCTGAAGGGAAAAGATTTGCAAGGCTATAGGGAAAAAGGCAAGGGAGTGACACAGGTTGACTTCCTCTTGCAGAGGGTCAGAAGGAACACAAAGGGTTGAGTGGCCTCCTATCCCTTAATCATTCTATGATTCTGTGCCTTTCCTATGTGTACAGCTTAAGAAATCAGGCCTATTTGGATGTTAATACACCAGGATTTCTTTCTGCTAAAAGTTGGATAAATGTCTTTATTTGTAGTTGCTACATCATGTTTTTGGAACGTTTTGAAAGGTGAAGATTGCTAGCCCTGAACTGGGATGGGACCCACTCTGCCGGGCTAAATGTGACAGAATGGAAACTCAGCCCTGCTACCATTGGGGGCCACAGATCCTGTCATGTTTTTGGGGTGCGGGGATTGGGTGATTGGGAAAGGCCCAAAGTGCTCGCAAGGGCAGTCCAGCAATACCCACCCCAATTGTCCATCAGTTCTCAGGGAGTTCCCATGGGGGTATTCCACGAAGAAAGGTCAAGAAGAGGAAAGCTATACGTCGTTCTAAAAGAATGTTTCAAGATGAATCGGAGATCCTGGAGCCTTTCTCGGACCCCATCAGGTTTCACACCAGCTCCCTGATGGGGTGATTTCCAGTGAGGCCTCAGCAGGAGCAAATAGCCGGAACATCCAGAGGAATCCCTAGGACCTCACCCAGACATATCTGCATGACATCAGGCAATGGGCAGGAGGGTCTCCCCAGAGCCTCACTACAATTTGATGGGGCATCGCAAGTGAGGTGGCGTAAAGAGGTTGTGGCCCCAAATTCCCATCACTTCAGTGGAAACCTCCCTTTCTTCCCCCCGAGGCCATCAGAATTTCAGGCTCTGTGTTACTATGAATTGTAATGAATTAGCTGTGTGTGTGTGTGTGTGTGTGTGTGTGTGTGTGTGTGTGTGTGGAGTGCTTGCACTGCGCGCCTTATCAATTGCGGTTGTCGGGCGTGTGCCGTCGATCACGTTTGAATGATCACTGAGCATGTTTTTTAGTCAGTTTAAATTTCTGTTTACCGACCTGAGGTTACATCTTGAAGACTCCGTGTTGTGTGTTCCCATTGCAGTGTGCCCCCCCACTCGTGGTAGCTGCAAATATTGATGAAAAGACACTGAAACGGGAAGGGGTTTGTGCAGCCAGTCTACCCACCACCATGGGAGTCATAGCAGGACTGCTGGTACAAAATGTCCTGAAGTAAGTAGGTAAATATTAATTAAATAAATAAATAAATACGTGTCGGAAATCGGGTGTAAACAGTGTAGGTTTTGCTATGTCTGGTGTGACATCCCCGATGGTAGTTTCTTTTCCACACAACTGACTGCCAGAATTCCTTAATGGCACGTTAGTCCCAGACCACAAAACGCAGCTAAAACCAACTAGACATCAGCAAATCCAAAATAGTTTTATGCCTGGCTATTTAACAAATAATTCTGTGTTTTGTTTCGTGTTTTTTGTCTTGAATTTCCAGATATCTTTTAGGCTTTGGCTCCGTGAGCTATTACCTGGGCTACAATGCGATGCAAGACTTCTTTCCAACAATGGCCATGAAACCAAATCCCAATTGTGAAGATGGAAGCTGCAGGCTCCGACAGGAAGAGTACAAGGTGGTCCTTCAATTTAAGCAATAGTCAGTCCCTAAGGTGTACCTTTTTTAAAGACTGTGATGCTGTTCTGGCTCCACATACACACATCCCTTCACTATTTAGTTTCCCTGGCCCTTGCATATCATGTGCACAAGGGAGTTGAAGGTCTATCAGCTCCTGATCTCCTTGCGTTGCTTTGAGTCAACCACTAGAAGACTCATGAAAGCTGGCAATTGACTGCAGTCCTTCAATTCTTCTTTCCCTGACAGCATTTCTTAATACTAAGAAACTAGCTCCTTCATCCCAATTGGCGTGTGCTTTATTGCACTCACCAAGGTGAGGGAACAGCTTGTTGACTGGACGGTTTCTACCTGAAATATGTTGGGGTGACCTCACTGCAGCCCTGAGTGGGCACAAGTTTCCACCAAGTTGGCAATCTCACTCAGGCTGGTTTGAGAAATGGTAAAAATGCCATATTGGCGTGATGGAGGTTGTGATTGGGGAGGAGGGAAAGGTGTTGCGGAACAGCACTCAATCTGTACCAGTCTCTCCAGTGGCATGTTAGATACAGAGTAAAGTTCCCTCTGCTCTGCTTCAACAATATCCCTCGGCCCCTACTGCAGAAAGCACCCTTCCCCCACCCCCACAACCACCATCACACCAATATGGCATTTTTACCATTTCTCACACCAGCCTTTCTAAATAAGATTGCCAACTTGTTGGGGGTTAGTTGTGCCCACTGGAACATGCAGTAAGGAGGCCTCAACATATTCCCCGTAGAAACCTTACAGTCAGCAAGAGCAGAGACTGCCATCCCATTGACCCTAACCCTAACCCAAATCCCAATTTGAACACGAGCACCAGTAATGAAAAGGGGTCTTCTAACCCCTCACTGAAAAGTAACTCTGCTGCTTTGTGGAAGATGAATAAATGCTGTGCCATCTCTCTAACAGAAAAAAGAAGCAACACAACCAAAGCAACAATTAGTGGAAGAGAATGAACAGATCGTACATGAAAACAACGACTGGGGTAAGACCAGTTTGAGTGGGGCTGATTTTATTGTTGTACTTATTTTATTTCCTAATTGTTCAAGACACTCAGAGGCGCTGGTTGGGAAGCTAGTGATGATGAGAATTTAAGAATAGCCTCCTCCCAGCTGAAGAGCTGAGGAGTTGAATCTGGTGGCTTGCCCCCCCCCCCCCCCCCCCCCCCCGTTGTTTGAAAATAGATGTGGTGCAGAAGGCCCCACTGATGAATATAACTGAAGATAGAAGACACAGGAGAGTAACTTCACTAGACTGGAGAGTGACTGGATGATGCAGTGCATCACATCTCCTGTGTGCTTGACTTTCTAATGCCTCCTCTGCCTTCCTTGCACAGACCTCAACTCATTCCCGTACCCCACTGCTTGAAGCCTATCCTATACTAGGTACTGGTTATGTGTTAGCCCATGATGATGAGCACTGACTCCCTATTCCCAAGGTAATAAATACAAAATCTTAGCCGTGTTTGCAGAATCTTCCATGGCCTGTCCCTACACGACCTCTGCAACCAACTTCAGCTGTGTGTCCAAGCACAGACCCTCTAATGACAGCCGTCGTGGTTTTGCACTCTGGAATTTTCTCAGCTCCTTCAATTTGCAATAACCTCACCCACCTTTAAAAGTCTTCCATCAGATCTAATTTTTTTCCCTCTGATAATTGTCTTCCTTAAACATCTCCCATTTCTTGATCCATGGGTAAATAATACCATTTGCTTATTGTCTTGGGACATCTCACTCGATAAATCTGTGTTGGTATGAAGGAGTGGGCCTGTGAAAGCTGCTAAGCCAGGTTTTTGTGGAGAAGTTTCCACAAAGAAGACAGCTCACTAGTGCCACATTCCACCCCCCCCAATTCTTGTTCTTCTGTCTCTCTCTGTCCCCTCACATCCAAATCTCCCTCTACTCTCTCTCCCTCTCCCTCCACAATTCTCCCTCTGTTCTCCCCAGTCAGCCCCAGCTTCCGCTCTCCACTCACCTTCTAAGTTGCCATTTGTCACCCATGCTCTTGCCCCTATTTCTGTCTCATTCACACTTTCTCCCTTTCCCCCCAATGCAATCACTTCCTCACCACTTCTGTGCCTTCCCGTCTCTCTCTCTCTCTCACCATGTTATAGGTATATAGACTTTCCACAAGGTACACCTATCAAAGCATCCATCTTGGTGTTTTATTATACAGCTACATTAAACTTTGTCATGTTTGTGCCTGGTGCAGTCCACTAGATACCATTCGAGCTGCTGGTCAGACCCATCATCCACAGCTGGCTTATCTTGACGCACCTTTTTCCCGTTTGGGGAGTAGTGGGGAAGTGGTGGAACGATTCATGAGCTGATTATCAGCCCATTGAATGTCTCGGCAGAAGATAGTGAATCCTTCCGTGGGGAGGGGGAAGGGACAGACACACAGCATTTCAAATCCTACCTGCTGCTACCTTGTTACAGATTGGGGGAGCCCAAGGTTTCTGGTTAGAGGAATTATGAGGTTTTTTTTTTAATTAGCTGGAGGCTAATAGATAATAAATTTACATTTCTAGTGCCCTCTCACAGTAACTCATTTTGTGAATCATGTTGGCTGGTGTCCGGAATGATGTGATTGTGACACGCTCCTTAATTTGAGCAGGAATCGAGCTGGTTTCCGAGATATCAGAAGAAGAATTGAAGGCTGCTTCAGGTCCTGTGCCTGATCTTCCAGAGGGAATCACAGTCGCTTACACTGTGCCTGATAAAGTACGTCCAGTGTTAATACTGTAATAACACAACTTGGAACAACATTCTAAATGATAACAATAGATAGAAAAATTGTACTATTATGTTTTCTCTGAATAAAACTTTGTACGTGGAATAATGTTGAAAGAAAATTGACTTTGATAATTCGGAAATATAGATGGTCCTTCATACAAGACTTGTTTTGTATTTCCTATCTGGTTAGTCGTAACAGGCAGAGTACAGACTGTACTCAACCAGCCCACGCTTACAAAACCTAAAATGAAACGTCTGTTGTTAGATGTGATTCTGCAATTGGGCAGCACTTGCTGAACGATCCTGAATGCACTAATAACTATGCTAACAACCAATTTATGATGAACAGTCGAGCTTGCTAGAAGCGACATCCATTCATATGTAGGGACCCATTCTCTGCAAACGAAAAGAATATGTTCAAGCCTGGAAAGTCTCTAGATCCCCACTGCTTACTCAAGGCAATGCCTCAGCCAGAGTCACCTGAACAACCAATCTCCTGTAGTATAAATTGTTGTGAGCATTTGAAATTTGGTATTCTTGCATTTGTCCTGATAAGTGTAAGATGAAAAGCTTCAGCAACATTTCTCTCTTTTCAGCAATATCCAAGTTCTGTACTGAAGGGACTATTTATTTCCTATTACTGTGCTATCCTGCCCTGCTTCTAAGGTTGGGTTGGACACCTGCTCTCAGGCTTCTCTCCCTTACTGTATTATAGCCAGCTATTAAGAAGAATGCAAATTATCTAGGCTCTTTATTGAAGATGACTGACCATACCACTTACATTCTTGCTTGTTGTCTGTCCTATAACCAGGAGGAGGGCACAGATACCATTGGAGAGACAGTGCAAGAGACAGAACTGAGTTTGGAGGAGCTCATGGCTGCGATGAAGTGCCTTTAACAGTTTCATCAGTACTATCAAGTTTACCGAAGTGATGCAAATGATATGGACCTTTTTAAACCGAAAAGGCCTCGTTTCATGCAGCTGACTCATGGAAGTAACAGTCATCAGGAAGAGTAAATATAATAAAAGCACCATGTTTTAAATGCTAATTTTTTTTAACCCCAAGAATCATTTATCCTTTTTGAGGGCCACCATGCATTACCATCTCTTTGTATTCCTTAGGAGCTACTATGTTGGTGTAAACGTGTGACTATGTAATTAAACAATGCAACCTTAAGTGACATGAGTTGCAGATGTTTAAAATTCTAGGAAGTCAGTACCTTTTAATATAAAGAGGGAAATTAGAACCTCGATTATCCTCACTCCCAAAAATCCACAATTTCTGTGGGAAGTGGGAGACCCAAAGAATCCAGGACTCAGTTTCACATAGACCCAGCTTAATGCAATCAAGTGTTCTACTTAATGTCTCCAGGAGTCTGTAGGCTCTGGATTCTTGGTCCAAAAGGAGATAAGTATTTATTGTCTGGCCGTCCAGATGCTGGCAGAATTCACTGTTCCCACATCTCGTATTTATTTTTTGAGCCAGGAACCCAGCAGACTTCAGGCATCCGATCCAGAGGGGAGTTTGAAACTTATTTATAAAACAGAGAATTCGGCAGTTGTCACTTGCGCTCGGTGAGAACTTGATCATGCAATAGTCAAAGGCTAAAAAAAATGTTAGATTATGAATGGGGTCTCTGCCAATTTCCATTATCCGACACCCCCATTGTTATGGCAGGTTCCATTTCCGTGCATAATGGGGTGATAATCCAGCAAAATAGCTAAAACTAAAAGGGAATTTTTCTTCTTTCAATCTGTGCTTGATACCTTTAAAAAATTTCAGCTGAATATGGGGATAAAGTGAAGATAATGAGTGAAATCCCCAGATGTCTGTTTGGACAAATGAAAGACAAAGGGACTTATTCTCTTTGAACAGGTATAATTTTTGGTGTTTTGACCTGTAAGTTTTGAAGTGTAAATATATAGAGACTAGGCTGGGAAATAATTTCTGGTACATTTATCCAGTTAGATGAAAAGCAGACTGAGGTTTTATTCTAACTGCATATTTGACTGATAAATATACCTTAATTGTTATAACATGTGTATGGGTTATTCATCATAGCGAGTCTGTTGGAATTTATCCTCCACACAAACAAGCTAATGGTCTTTAATCATACATTCCCTTTGTGATTCCATAACCATTCTCATCCCCTTCCCCATT
Source organism: Carcharodon carcharias (assembly GCF_017639515.1). Classification (NCBI taxonomy): domain Eukaryota; kingdom Metazoa; phylum Chordata; class Chondrichthyes; order Lamniformes; family Lamnidae; genus Carcharodon; species Carcharodon carcharias. Next base: position 228,887,519 of record NC_054469.1, read on the forward strand.
TCCTTTGTCTCCCTACCCAACCCAATCCTCACTAATGCATTCATTGATTCAAAACAAAATGGTGAGTTTAAAAAATGCCATTTTGGCATTCTCCACTTCAGACATGTTATTTTTTTCTAGCTTTAATTCAGAGAAGCACAGAAGTGTGATTCTCTGAACAGCACAGAAGGCCATTCGACCCATTGTGCCTGCACCAGCTCTCCAAATGAGCAAATCACCTACTGCCATTTCCCCCACCACCTCCCTGTAAGATTTTAAGATCGACAGTGAATACATTTACTATGAAAGACAGCAACTGAAAGGTGGTTTAGCTGATGGCGTGTAAGATGGAACACTGTTTAAACATTAAAAGGGCTTCAGGGGACTTTTGGAAAATATCTTTAGAAGAGATTTGAAATGAAGATTTTGGAACAGAATAATGATGAAACTTAAGTTTAAATCAGTACCTCATCGAAATCAACTGAAGTGTTCAACATTACAACTAACCTGTCACTATATGAAACAAGTTGCATCTGTTGTATTTAATAGCCAAAGCACAAGGCTTAACTAAAAGTTTGTTGCTGCTATTTTACACTTTAAACTTGCATCCTGTAACCTTAAACTGAATTTTGATCTTCGTATTGGATTAAATTTGATTAGTGTTTGAGATTGTGGGAGATTTTTGAGATGGGCCACAAAACAAGCAATGATTCTGGTAGAGTTGGTAGGCTCAGATCTTCTTACCACCAAGTTGCAGATAACAAATGGATGATCCACAGCAACTCTCTGGTAAATGGGCCAGCTTCTACACTGAACAGACCAGTAGGTCCCTCAAACTTCTATTTGGGAGTGGAGAGAAGGCTTCCTTGTTGGAAGTGATTCTAAGCTGACAGCAAGCCAGAGAATTATGGTGGAGCTGAAGGAGACACATGAATGCTCCCATTAACTCCACACAATGAGGGGGAATTAAAAAGCAAAAACACACCTTTTCACCCCCTCAACACATTGGATAAACTAGGACCAGTATGTACTCTGCATGCTCTACCTATTTCTCTGTGAAATTTGTGTCTGCAAAGTAGAAGTCATATTTTCATATTTAAACAACACTGTTTTGGGTGGAAGTATTAACACGTGAGTGCAAATGGTGTCCAAGATCTCCACCAGGTTTTCCTTTGCTTTCCAAACAAGGGAGTCAAGGGTTTGGTTATAGGGGGCAGATAGGAAAGTGGAGTTGAGACCACAATCAGATCAGCCATGATCTTATCAAATGGCAGAACAGGCTCAAAGGGCTGAATGGCCTCCTCCCACTCCCAAGTCCTTTGTCCCTAATACCTAAAATAATGATTAATCTCAAAAGTAATTAATTGAGAGAGGGGCTTTTGAGATGTTTAAACAATGTTGAGAGATATAAATATTTCTTTGGTCTGTAGATGTTTGATGGAAATACAACACAAACAAGCTCTGTATATAAGACGCCAATTTGGATTTTTCTTTGAATTCGTGTAGTGATACTTGAGTTTGAAGGAAAGTCAGAACACTGGTTGATACACATATGAGAACTTGATTCAAATTCAACTCCTAACACTTCAGTAAATGAGTGATATTGTTCCGAATGGCCATAAAGCTGGAAGATGAGGGAACTGAAGATTAAGTTATATCTCTGGTTTCACTGATAACTCATAGCCACGTAAGAAATTGGAATGAAAGGAGATTAGTGTAGATGATTTCCATGGGGGTTCTCCTAATCTCTCACCATAACTTCAAAATAAAATGTTGATTACTATTTATTCCATTCCATTCCTCTCAGGCTTCTGATAAAGTTATAGTTTTGGGGTGGTGGGGGAGGGGAGCAGTGTTGAGAAAGCTCCCACGGAAATTCTACTCCAACTATTTAAAGTTCCCAGAAGATAGTTTTGCATCCTTTTTCCTTGATTGGCATTTTTGGCCACAGAATATTCACCTAAGCTCACTGGTTTTCTATCCTCAAGATGACATTGCCAATCTATCTAATTACCTCAGTCTGTACCTATTCCTGATTATAAAGCAAAAGTCTGCAGCTGCTGAACATCTAAAACAGAAAAAGTTGGAAATACTCAGCAAGGCTGTGGAGAAAGAGCAGTGTCTAATCAGTCCTCCTGAACAGTGCTGGACCTGAAATGCTGACCAACTTCCATTTTCTCCAATGCTGCTTGACTACTGCGTATTTCCTTTTTCCTGATTTGTTCTCAAATTCCAGTCATATTGGTAGTCTGATATATATTCTATTTCTTTCTGAAACTCAGACTCATCAGTCCAGATCAACTAAGTATCAGATAGGCTTTTAACAGTACTTGCCAGAAGTGTCTCGGTGTCAATAATACCATTTAGATGCTTAATATACTACAACTGACAGGTATCCTCTGGTTTCACTGATAACTCATAGCCACGTAAGAAATTGGAATGAAAGGAGATTAGTGTAGATGATTTCCATGGGGGTTCTCCTAATCTCTCACCATAACTTCAAAATAAAATGTTGATTACTATTTATTCCATTCCATTCCTCTCAGGCTTCTGATAAAGTTATAGTTTTGGGGTGGTGGGGGAGGGGAGCAGTGTTGAGAAAGCACTTTTAATGTATCCAGTTATGCCAGATTGATTGTATCCACAAGTTATGCACCAACATAATAAAAGCTAGTGGATTTCATCACTTTGCACTGTGCATTATTCTATCCTACAAGAGTGTTCAGTACAATTCAAGTTCTTTCTTATATCTTTATTTACGATACTTCATTTTTTAGGATTTAATAGCTTTTTTTCTCAAACTAGGATAACATTACATATGTACAAAAATCCAAATACTTCATAAAATTTGAAAAAACCTTTTTGCTTCTTGACATAACTACGTGTTCCTATTTTCCCCTTTGTACAGCCTCAGGTTTGCTTTGAAGGGAAAAGTCCATGAAGATATGTGGGTCAAAATCCAAGCTGGACTTTGCTGGATGTATTTAAATTTTAGCACAAACTTCTGCATAAAAGAGTAAGGACAATAACTTACATTTATATAAGGCCTATAATGTAACAATGCTCCAAATCACTTCACAAAAAGAGGTCAGACTGAATCAAAAAGGGAAACAGATTAAAGTGTGCTCCAGAGGTAGGTCTGAGGGATGTTTCAGAAGATGCAGCAAAGGGGTATAGAGGAGTTAATAAATTGCAAAGGCCAAGTGGGTGAACACAATGCCACTGGGTGTATATTGCACAGTTTACAGCACACAACTGGCCAGTGTTTATGCTCAAGAACCTTCTCTCACCCTACATATTTAACCTAATCAACATATCTCTCCACTCCTTTCTTCCTCAAACTTTATCTAGCTTCCCTTCAAAGGTATCCATGCTATTCACCTTTACCACTCTATGTTGTAGCTAATTTCACATTCTAGCCACTCTCTGAATAAAGATGTTTCTCCTGGATTTCTTAGTGACTTAGATTTATGGACCCAAGTTTTAGACATTCCCACAAGTGGAAATTCCCTCTGCCCTATCAAACTCCATAGTCCCATGTCAGATCACCTCAGCTTTCTTTCTACTAGAGAAAAGAGCCCCAGTCTGTGGTCTTTCCAGATAAGTAATAAACCCTCAAATCTGGTCATCCTTGTAAATCCTTTTTTTTTTGCACCTCCAGCGAGTGCCTCTATGTCCTTTTTGTTACATGGAGACCAAAAATGTTCTCGTTATTCCTCTTGTGGTCTAACAAAGGTTCAAAAAAATTTAACATATCTTTTCTGCTTTTCAGTGCTGTCCCTCTAGAAACAAACCCCTCAGTGCTTTGCAATCTTTAGGCCTTATTAACCTGTGCTGCTCCATCTAATAATTTGAGAATCGTGCCCTGAGAACCCTTTGTGCCTCTATCCTGCAGCTCATTTTCCAAGGGTTATATACTCTCTCCATTCTTCCTACCAAAATGTACCACCTCATGCTTATTGAAATTAATTTCCTAATTACACATCTATTAACAGTCGTTTATTGCAGTCCTCAGTATTAACAATACTTTCCATGAATTTCCAAGTTTACCTATTAACCCTATCCTCATTGACCTCTATTGCCTTGCAATTCTTCAGCAAATTGTCAGAAAAATAAGAGGGTTGTCTGTATAACGTCAGTCCGCATTATTTTGATATCAAAATAAAGCTCCCTACCTCAGTGTTCTACTGGTGTGCAAACCAGAGGTGCCGTCCCTTGCGTGCAACGCCAAGAGTACATCACCCGGCAGACCAGAGTTGAAGAGTAGAGAATACGAGCTGGGATTCAGGTAGAGGAATGAGGCCATGGACTGAATGAGAGACAAGATGGAGAATTCTGAAGACAGTGTGCAGAAGGACTGAGAGAATGGGAGGTCAACAAAGATGGTGTTGATAGGTAAACATACTATTTTGTGGGATAGGTGTGGTGGGGTAATTTTGGATGAGTTGAAGTTAGTGGAGGATTGGATTTGGGAGGAGTGCACTGGAAAAATTGAATGAGGTGACAAAGGTGTAGGAGGAGGGTTTCAGTGGCAAAACGGGTGAGAGAACCAAATGTTTAAGTACTGTATTTAACATTGAGGTACCAAGCACACTGCTGAAACTAGCACTAGCGTTGATTCTCTATTGCATTTCCAAGAATATAAAGAATCTGCTCTGACAGCATTTCAAGCATAAATAAATATACATCCAGGTCCTTTTGTACAGCCTACTTCAGGGAGATTTCAGGCAGTTGAAGTTTCCTTCAAAAATGTTATTTTCCTTTCAAAGAAAGAAGGGTATTTCATATTGTTCGATTTAGGCTAACATTAAAACACTGATATACAAAATCAACACTGGTGCAAACTTCAAAAGGTGCTCACAAAATGTTGTTTCTTTTCACAAGCATTGTTTTTGTTTGATAGCGAATCCTTCATATACAAGTATGTTCTGCAGTTCAAGACAAGAGTTGGATTACGTGATCCAGACTTTTCCTTCTCTCCAATGTGCTACAAGTAATATTGCTTGACTTTCATTTTTCATTCTGATGAATTTCTGCAGGTTAAAAGCTACCAGAAAATTTCGATTTTAAACTTTAAACATAATTCCCTTTTAGACTTGACATGGCATACTGTACTCGGAGCAGCTGTAAAAACAAAAATAAAATTGACACTTTGTCCCGATAAGGTTTCACACCTCCAACTTCTCTGCTGTCCGTTCCTATCTGCAAGTCACCTGTGTCCCAATTCCAGGTAGGGATTAGGACCCAGAGCATTTCTTAAACTGAAAGTGTCTCCAGTAGATGAATGCTTTGAAAGAGCTTTTCCACCGACCACCGAGGCCTCAGCTTCCTTAATATCCATTGCTCTCTTGTACAGCTCAGCTGCCTTTTCAAAGTTGGCCTCCTCATAACTATAAAATAAATTGCAAGATAATATCAGTCTTGCATTCTGGTACACTAATGTGAACTTTTGTTCACTCAATATTGCAATTATCAAATTAAACTAAGTTAATTTTACAAAATTCTCTAATGCACATCCTCTTAAAGCACTCTGTGCCATAATTTGGCAGGTCACCAGTTCACACCCATGATTTTCAAGAGTGTCCAACCTTAATTTACGTCTAGCTAATTTAAAAACACCAAAATTATGTGAATACTTAAAGCAGATTAGGTTCTATTTTTATAATGGCATTTTAGTATTTCTAACCTGTGGAGTAAGCATATCGTAATTTATGGTTGTAATGTTACCTGTTCTTTCTGCCCCTCTCTTCCTCCCCAATCTCAATTACTCACATAATCTTCCCTCGCAATGTGATTTAGTAATCTGCCCCCTGACACGCTTACATGTGTGTTGCTCCTAACAATGACATTCAAACACATTGGATTGAATTTTCATTCCTTCTCATTCCTGTCCACTGACAGCTGAAATACAGGTCAGGAAGACAAAAATGCCTGTGAAATCTGTACAGTTAAGAATGGCAGGTAGGTCCTGGGTCTAAAGGGCCAAGAGGGAGACCATCTAGCACTAACAGATTGGCAGCCCCACTGTCAAGAGGTAGAAGCTGCTGAAATAGGCAGGGAGCCACGAGGGAGGCTTTGTTCCTGGTTGCCAGACCCAAATTAAAAAGTGAGGGACTAGAAGGTTTAGGACCTTCGGATACTAGGAGAAAAGCACCCGCACACACACAGTGACAAGCATTGCTGCAGTAATGGTCAATTTTCAAAGTGGCTCAGCCCAACTAGATGTCTACCGCTGGGAGGTCACCACGGTTTAATGGACAACCTCCTCGCACGACAGGTGCCAGACTGAAAATCTTGTCATGTTTGGGAGTGCACTCTTACACCCTCGAGGAGCTTAACTGGTTTCCCAGCACGTGTGAGCAGATGGCAAGCACACAGTGCCCCTTCCAAAATCAACAAGGAAGTAGGATCGCGTCGTAAAGCCTGCTCTCCGCTCAGGGATGTCAAACCGCGGCCTCTCCTGCCTCATCAGCTGAAGGGAAATTCAGCCATTGTGTCATGCCAGTTTTAAGTACCTGAAATATAGCTTGGCAATATACCCTGTGTTACATAGCATGCCAGGGACCAGGGTACCGTCATCGCGTAAAAGCAAATACATGGCCGTGATGTATTTCTGCCGCTGACTGACACCTATAAAGACTGAGCTCGGTGCAGCTTTCATCCTTACCTTAGCACTGCTAAATTCTTTAGTGTCTCTCCCACTCTGGGATGGCAACGACCCAGGCTGTCCTCATAGATCTTCAGAGCACGTTCGTATAGTGGTAAAGCTTCAGTGTGCTTTTTCTGTGGAATAGACACATTTATGACTTATTTGTTTCTTTAATCAAGGGCTTAAAGATAGTCTTTACAAACAAAATTGATCATATTTTTACTAATACATGAAATTGTTTGTGTATCATGTGAACAAAGTATTTTACTCTGCTACAATGTTTATTCCACACACAATTGTTTACTCTCAGCAAATCACCCATTGACACAAGAACACACGTTCTCAAAGATGACATTATCACAAGGACTGGTCATTTTACAGTAATTGGTAAGGACCATTCTGGTCAGCTAGTGTACCTGAGTTAATAGATCACCATTTCAATATCCACTACTGATGTGAACACACTCAATGCACAGAGGGTGCTGCATGGTCAGAAGTGCTCTTTTTCAGGTGAAAATCTTCAGTCCTTACCAGGTCTCGCCTATATGTGGCTCCAGTTCTGCACCAACTTTGTTGCCTCATAAGTGCCCTTTAAAAACTGTCCCACCAAGCCACGTGAGTTATATCACGTCTTCCTCAGGCCAACCAAGTAGGGTAATAAATGCCAGCCTTGCCAATGATGCCAACATTTCGAAAATGAAAAAAAACTATCATAATTTTGAAAACTTCCACTGGATCCTCCTTTCACTTTCCCTGGCATAAGCTCATTTTCCAAGTTTTCCTTCATAAGTTTAACTCTCATTTCTGACACTGTGCTACTGAAACTTCCGTGGCTCAATGTCCATCCTATTTTGGGATGTTGAGATGTCACACATTACTCCAACGTGTCCAATCTCATCTTTTGGACAATTTTATAACCTCTTTTACAATGTGCCGATATAGGTATAAAACAGTGACCTGAAATTCATCTCATTAGTTGCAGAAAAATTGTCAACCCCCTCCTTCTAATCATTCGACATCTTTCGAGCACAGAGAACCTGCCCACACCATTACATCCTTATTGTAAAATGTAGAAAATTATGGGAAGTGTATGTTCAAATTCCAGATCTGTACTCCAAGCAGATGAGGCTCTGTGGCAAGGCATGAACTCAGAATATTATCCCTAATTACTCGGTGCAGCCCAGTTACTTTCCTGATTGCTGAGCTTCAGTTATTATCCCCTGATGTTCCCTCTCTTCCCCACCTCGCAAAAAGTAGCTGAACATTTAGTGTCTTGCTCCTCACCATAATGTACCTGAAATCAGTAGTGTTTGCATTCAGCAAGTGCCAAGGTAATAAAGATTTATCTTGCTGTAACAGCATTTAATTCAAAACTGCCTACATTAACAAGTTGCCTGAAATCCACTCGAGTTGCTCAGCTTTCTTAGGCCTTACCTAATGTAGTGTAAACAGTTCTAAGCTTTGTAACAACTTAATAAAATAACAGCCAAGTATGGTGAGGCCAACAATCAACACACCAACTGACAGTACAGCACAGCCAAATTCACCAGGGCAGTTGCCACGCTCGGGTGCTTTGGGCCAAAGGATTTCTGACGAATTTCAACTGCCAGTTGACATAAAGGAACAGCCTTGTCCAATTTTCCCTGTAAATTTAAAAATAAAGGATTAACATGCTAGGAAACAGTTTCGGCATTTGTAGCAAAACGCTATGACTTTAAAAGGAGAAATGTTTCATGTATTTTACTGTTCATGGGTTAGAAGATCTGTTTATCTATTTATTTATTGTAATCTTTTGTTTCTTGAAACCCTGATCACTTGAAAAGAAATATCACATCCCACCACATAAATCTACCTATTGTTGCATTTACAAACAGGCGTAACATATTGTTTCAATAAATTTCCATTAAAACCTCAAATGTTCACAAAGCCAAATGTCCCTAACACATCCTCACGATGTCTCAAAGGGCTTCACAGACAACAGATTACTTTTCAAGTGTAGTCACTTGTGACATTGCCAAATGCAGCATACGATTGCACAAAGCAGTCATGTAAACAGTAATGAGAAGAATGAACATTGTTACCAGCGTCTGTTTCCTTTCGTTATAGGAAATGGCTGTTTCTTGCATGCGGAGAGTCATCACAGCTTTCTACAATGCCAGCGAGGATGAGTTGTTGGGACGACCCTGTCTTTCTAGCTTGCCTTTTGTCCTTGGCCGCCTGTATTTTTTGCTGTTCCAAGGAAGCAACCACAAATAATCCTTTGTGGATTTTTCTCCCTGGCCGTGGTGGACATGCCACATTTCCTGAGGTTTGCCTTCAAGGAGTCATGAATGATCAATTCATGGGTTTTTGACATGTGTTGATTAAGGGATAAATGCTGGCTAAGACATGAGTAACCCTTTCTCCTCTTATGGCTATCTGAACAGCTTGATCCAAAAATCAGCACCTCTGACAATGGAGCACCCCTTCACTGATTACGTGCCCATCTCCTGCAGTGGGAAATGAACCTACGACCTTCTGACTCAGAGGTGAGATTGCTACCGCTCAGCCAAGCTGGAATATAATGCCACTTTAACCCTAATGGGACTGGATGTGGGAACAACAGCAGTGACCTGGCTATTTTTATATACAGCCGTTTGGGTATCGACTGCTACAGAGCTGTCGGGAAATTCATTAATTTACAAGTCCAGCTGTCAGAAAAATCCAGTTGTGCCGTCAGGTGATTCAAAGGGAAGTGTAAGAGATTTATCTTGCATTCCTGAAGCAAAACTGCAGGTGAAAATATTAGATTCTAATGTATAAATTTGTGAATTATATAAATTGCAGTGTAGTGATACCTATAGAAACACAAACAAGGGTTGTATTCTGCAAAATTTTGAAAATTATGAGATGATTTGATCTAGTTTTCGATACTAAGAGGACCTGATAGTGTAGATAGGGAGAAACTATTTCCATTGGTTGGGGAGTCTAGGACGAAGGACACATGGCCTAAAAGTGATAGCCTGACCTTTCAAGAGTGAAGTTAGGAAACATTTTTACACACAAAGGGTGACAGAAATTTAGAACAGTCTTCCACAAATGGCAACAGATGCCAGGTCAAATAGGTTAAATTTAAAACTGCGATTGTTTAAGACTTTTGTTATCCGAAGGTGTTAAGGGATATGGAGTACAGACTGTGTACAAAGATATGCCACAGATCAGCCACAATCTCATTGAATGGCAGAACAGGCTCAAGGGGCTAAATGGCCTCCTCCAGTTCCTAAGTTCCTACAGCATATCATAATGTTGTTTTAGTCTTTTTCGTGGCGGCCTGCTTCTTTGCCTTGACTCATGCTTGCAGAGTAGTACCCCTCAAGCTATATATAACCAATTGTCTCTCCTCTAATGGAGAGAGATGCCTACGGTTCTTTGTGAACTATGGCTAATTACTGGTCATTCTTATTTAGAAAATAGCTTCTATAAATGTTAAACTTATAAAGGAATACATGTTTATTTTTCACCGGGAAATAACTTCAGTTTTCTGACTCCTGCAGTGTCATACTCCAATATTCATTCATTCTTGAATCAGGTTCACTTATATTCCAACTGACATGGAAAGCTAGGGTTGACATCAGTTAAAGAGTATTCAAAAAATATAGATATGGCTGGGGGACGTGATTTGCTCTCACTCAGGACTGGGCATTTTTGCTGCAGTTTGCAGAATGTTAAAAGTGAATTCCACTATTTTCTGGCTATGCTGTGTTGGGAAAAAAATTGTGGAAAACAGACCCAATGTTTTTTTAAAAAAAAAAATCCGGCATTGCATCACAAAACACAGTTTGGGCAGACTCACTCTCTTTTTGTACAACACTGCCAGGTGTTTGACGGTGTAAGCCACAGAGGGATGATCAGGTGCCAGGGCCACACGGCGAATGTCCAGTGCCCTCTCGTACAGCTCCTCAGCTTTCTCATGCTCTTTCTTCTCATTATACAAAGCCGCCAGGTTATTCAAGGACTGTGCACAATCAGGGTGGTCACAACCAAGAGTCCGTTCCCTCATTTCCAATGAACGTTTAAAGAAGATTTCTGCTGTCCTAAATTGAATTTGCAAAAACAGAAAACATCCTCTAAGGCCTGTAACAATATTTCTGACATGTTAACTCAGGACTAGTATGATAACATATTTACAGTCTTGATTCAATTTTAGAAAGCAATACAATTTTTACTCCCACCAATGTTACTCCCATTTCCTTCACAATTTTATTGCACAGGATACAGATTGTTATTCGAAGATAGAAAATGATGTACACAACCAATGAAGTGTTGCTTTTCCTTTGTCAAAGCTTTGTGAGAACCATCTTTCAGCAGAATGCACCCCAGCACTCTGAAGCTCTCAGATCAGAGCAGTCGATGCTTGACACCAGGATCTTAAAAGTATCACGTTTCCAAAACGAATACTCCACAATATCAGTTTTAGGGGGCAAATGTCAAAGTAAAATTCTATTCAACAACCACAACTTGTGGGGAGATGATGGTAATGGACTAGTAATCCAGAGGCCCAGGCGAATGATCTGAGCACATGGGTTCAAATCCCACCATGGCAGCTGGTGGAATTTGAATTCCGTTAATAAATCTGGAATATAAAGCTGGTCTTAGTAAAGGTGGCCATGGAACTATCATCATTCTGCCATTCTTACCCAGTCTAGTCTACTGCAATATGGTTGACTCTTAACTGCCCTCTGAAATGGCCTAGCAAGCCACAAATGTTGGCCTCGCTGGCAACACCCACAACTCAAGGAGGGAACTCCAGAGCTTACAGCCAAGGCAGCTGGAGATGTGGAATGTGTGAATACATTTTAGATAAAGTCTGAACGTGGTGTTTTTCACTCCTTTTATCGATTGATAATGATAAGAAAAGAATGTGACTGTGCACAGAGGAACAATACTTAGCTCCATATTGAAAATACTTAATCACCAGGCTCCTAGAACATGAGAGGAAGTTGTGAAGACACTGTTCAGGTCTTTTCCTGAGTACTGACGGGGAGCAGGTGGTCACACTGCTGTGCTAAGTTGAGGAGGCAGTAATCAGGATCAGAATCTGTATTTTGAAACTGATAAGGCTTTTCAGCATTATCCCACTGTCAGACCCAACACTTTTTTTTATTCGTTCATGGGATGTGGGTGTCACTGGCTAGGCCAGCATTTATTGCCCATTTCTAATTGCCCTTGTTCAGAAGGCACTTAAGAGTCAACGACTTTGCTGCGGGTCTGGAGTCTCATGTAGGCCAGACCAGAGCTACAAGGATGGCAGATTTCCTTCCCTAAAGGACATTAGTGCACCAGATGGGTCACCAATGTGGTAGAACGCCAACAAATATTGCCACTCAGCCAACCGTAATCTACATAACAGAAGGTATCTATAATTTTAGATATGTATCTATTATTAGCCTGCCATTGTGATATAAAGGAACTGAGAAGAGGCTTATTCTTAAAATAACCAGGAGTGAAGTTATTTATTGTTATTCACTAGATAACCAACACTGAAATGTTTTCTGTACCACACACGCTGATAAATCATTCGTTACATCCACTTACTCAATGTTATTTTGAAGATAGTAGAGAACTCCCAGTTCATTCAGTATCCGAGCAGTGTCCGCTGACTCAGTTCCAAGGGTAAGCTCCTCCAACTGCAGAACCCGACGACGAAGAACAGCAAAACCATGCTGGAGAGTGAAATGTCAATGTTAATATGACAGATCAGTCACTGTTTAAACATCATGAACATCTCAATATAGTAGCAACCATCCGAAATCTCAAAATCTCCTTTCAAGGGATAAACATTATTTCAGTCACTGCTAGCCAAAGCATTTTCCATCAAGGGAGAAAAAGCAGGGCAAGAGGGTTTGGTGGGATGATTCAGGAGATAAAACAAGTAGGTTAGGGTAGCACTGAAAGGCAAAAGGAGCAGGGCAGAGTTTGAGCTGAAAGGAGAAGGGTGGTTTCACAGACTGGAGGGAGTGAGAGACAAAGCATGTTAGAGGTGCAGAGATAGCATGTGGGTACGCAGGTTGAGAGGAGATCACCAGGGTAAAATGAAACAAGTCCATGAAGAGATCCAAAGAGGTTAGCTGGCTAGGGCATGAACAGAAATGGCTATGTGGAACTTTATGCTAATGAGGAATTGCCCAGATACTTCCTACGCAGAATAAACCTCATAAATCCAACCTGTCAAATTACTGCTTTATCAGACTCCTCACAATCACTAGTCATCAACAATAAATCAGAACCTACTTACCAATAACCTACTCACTAATGCTCAATTCAGGTTCCGCTAATGCTACTTGACTCTAAATCTCCTTACAGCCTTGACACAAGCTGAATGCCAGAGAACAGATGAGAGCAGCTGTCCTTGACATCAAGGCAACATTCCACAAAATATAGTATAAAGAACCTCTAGAAAAATTGAGATCAGTGGAGGTGAGAAAGGAGAAACCTCTCCAGTGGTTGTAGTCATATCTAGCACAAAGTAAGATGGCTGTGGTTGTTGGAAGCCAGCCACCACAGCTACTCAGAGCAGCATCCATGGGCCATCCATCTTCAGAAGCTTCAGTAATCATCCATCATAAGGTCAGATGTGGGGCTGTGCAATGATGATTCACAACTCGCATGTTAATAAAGCAGCCCTTGCCAGCTAACAGCAGGACCTGGAAAACAGCCAGCAAGTGCAAGATAACATGTGCCTCAAAAGTGCCAGATAATGGCCATGTTGAACAAGAGAAAGCCTGGCCATCTCTCTTTGATCTTTCATGGCACCAGCATGACTAAATCCTACCCCCAACGCCATCACCAAAAATAAGCTATATTATCATGAGTAGAAGAGTAGCCAGAGGATGGGTGCTCTGTGATCTATTCAGTAGCTCACTTCCTGATCCCTGAAAGCCTCTCTACTATCCACAGGCTCAAATCAGGAGTAGGATTAAAGATTTGCCACTTGTTGTGGCTACACTATCCAGGCAACACCAAAGCATGACACCATCAAGGACAGCATCCCTGCCAACTGGATCATCACCAGTGTACCGTGCCAGTAGTGTGTAATATATGACAAATGTACAACAAGTGCACAGCATCTCCCTTTTCTGCAATCTCTTCAACCAAGATGAACAAAAACAGTAATGTCATGGGCGCACCTCCAAGTTCCCCACCAACTCATATACCATCTGAACTTGGACATACGTCACCATTCTTTAATCGTTGCTGAATAAACATTAAAAAATTCCGATAGACCAGGATTGCAGCGGTTTCCCAACAATGTTTCTGTTTGGGCAGAAGAGGGGCCTAAATTATATAACATATAATCTATCCTCATAATGATGCACTTCCTCATAAACTATGCATGTATGATACTTCTAGTGGCTGTATGTCAATCTACTGAGTGAACAATAACTTGACAAGATTCCATCTTTCTACGAATCCATTTGTCCATCTGTAGTGAATTAACGAAAGACTCCAAATCTTGATCACGATTTCTGCTGTTATGGTAACGAAGGCACAATATCCTAGAGAATAACAGCCTAAATGACCAGGCTGTGTAGGGCAAGGGATGCAGGCAAGATTCTCTAATGGGGGAACTGGCGGGTGGGTAGGGGAGGGAAAGAGTGGAACAACAAATTTAATTTCATTTCAGATCAGATCCTTTGAACTATCTTAAACAGAGGATCTGGATGAATATGATTCTACATGTCAGCAATGTCCTCTTCAGGAAGAGAAGAGATTGTGGAGGTTTAGAAAAGTAGTGCCTACAACAAACTTGTAAGTAACTGGATGTTGAATCTTTAGATTTATAGCTTAACTATAGTTATACATTAGTCCCCATAGATTGAGTGGCATTCAAAATAAAAACAAAAAAAAAAAGGTTTCTCTGAATTTACACTGGATTTTTTGAGTGTTTAAGATCAATTTTTTCCCTTTTTTTGCTGCTTAGAATAAAACTGAAGAACAACTGAAAAAACTGTTTCTAAATTGGCAATAAAAACAGGCTCCATAAAAGGACACTAACTATAATCTACTTCCAAAGCAAGAAAACATCCATAATGATAAAAAAGCTTCCTTTTACTCCAAGAACAGGCTGTACAGATGAATTACAATGCTTTTTGAATGCCTTTCCTTTAATATAAATATGCACTTGACATTTATTGACAGACAGCACATCATAATAATTTAGTTGTATTGGTTACATCATTCATTCCTTACCATGTTTCCTTTCTGCCTGGAAACCTTCTGTCTGATCTTCATGGACCGTTTCCTTAGTGGCTCCACTTGCTCGTACCTCAAAATATGAAGCAGTGTATATAAAATTGAACAGCAGTAAACTAACATTACCTTGTCTCAGGGAATGTTAAAGCAAAGCCAAAAGTCTCATTTGGACACTTTAGAGTACTGCAAAAATTAACATGTGGCCGTCTAACCATAACAGTATATCAGGGGGTCAATGAAGATTGTGGGAGCATCAAAGTTGTTGTGGAGAGAGCGAGTGAGAGGAAATGTGGTGAGGCGTGTAGTGGAGATGGGACTGTCAGGAAAAAGAGAAAAGGAAGGCCTAGGCCAGGTGGAAAGATGCAGTGGCGGGAAAGTTAACGCCAGTGGCATTGGAAGAGGAATGGGTAACTGACAGGAGGAGAACCAGCATTATAGTGACCCCAAGTAAAATGGAGGGGGAGGAGAAGGAAGGAGAGGAGGAAGGGGAGGCGGAGGAGGAGGAAGGGGAGGCGGAGGAGGAAGGGGAGGCGGAGGAGGAGGAAGGGGAGGCGGAGGAGGAGGAAGGGGAGGCGGAGGAGGAGGAAGGGGAGGCGGAGGAGGAGGAAGGGGAGGCGGAAGAGGAAGAAGGGGAGGCGGAGGAGGAAGAAGGGGAGGCGGAGGAGGAAGAAGGGGAGGCGGAGGAGGAAGAAGGGGAGGCGGAGGAGGAAGAAGGGGAGGCGGAGGAGGAAGAAGGGGAGGCGGAGGAGGAAGAAGGGGAGGCGGAGGAGGAGGAAGTCATAAATCCATAACAGCACACCACCACCAAAGCTTAAGCAAAAGCATTCAACATTAATGAATAAATGACTTTTTTGCAATACATATGGAGAAGTTAGAGTTTGATTTCAATAACAAGCAATTCTACAAAAATAATTAAAATCTTCTGGAAAGATAAGTAAGGCTTTGAGCTTCCTAGCAACAAAATACAACTGCAAACTACTCATGGTAACATCTGCTAATTTAAAATGAAATTTAAAAGGTGCCCTATAGTACAAAACTTACATCAAAAACTTACTTATTTTGCTTTTGATAAAGCATTGCTAGAGCATCTAGCTCCTGAGCAACCCTGGGATGCACCGAGCCGTGGGCATTTTCACTAATTTCTAGTGCCTGCTTGTACAACTGCTCTGCATTTCCAAACTTCTTCCACTGCACATACACACCAGCTAGCTGGTGCAAGGACTGAGCCACGCTGGGGTGATCTGGATCCAACGCACTCTCTCGGATCTCCAGAGAACGCTGCAAGGGTGCAACAGCCTATGTTTGGGGAAAGTTGCCAACAGTTAAAACATTTTTCTTGTGACCCAACCATACTAAAAACCCAGGTCAAGAGATGGTAATATTCTCCAGAAATAATAACAGAAACTGCTGGAAAAAACCCTGCAGGACTGACAGCATCTGTGGCAAGAGTAAAACAGAGTTAATTTTTGAATTTTATGACCCTTCCTTCAGCTCTGACAGATGCTGTCAGACCTGCTGAGTTTTTCCAGCATTTTGTTTTTATTTCAGATTTCCAGCTTCTGCAGTATTTTGCTTTTATCTTAACATTCACCAGGTTTTGTTTATTGTACAGTGATTGCCATATTTACCAATAGCAAGTTAGGATTGGATTATAGGCTGTCTTTTGGCACTGCAGCATTAGAATGAATGTTTTAAAGGACAGCATCAAATTTAACAGGAGCAAGTCCAAAAACTTTATAATCGAGGTGTTGCTACAATGCAACATTGGATAACTACTAGCATTTACACAGCATCATTAATGCCATAAAAACGTTCTAAAGTGTCTACAAAAACAAGGCGGACCCCTTACTGCTGGGAGGTGAGGAGGAACAAGATCTTTGAGACTTCTAGATAAGGACAAGGGCTCGTGAATTTGATATTTCAAGGATATGGACTGGATCGAGGTTAGTGAGGAAAGGGCAGATATACAAAAGTAATTTACTGTGGGGTATAATGCAGACATTCCAGAGTTTTGCACAATGTTTTGTACAATGTTTTGTTGAGGGAGGGTGAAACTCAGCAGCTTGCACGTAAATTGTTGGAGTAATCTGCAGGTGGTGATGGTGTGGATATAAGTTCGAGAAGCAGTGAAAGGAAGCAGGAGCAGCAGCGAGTAACGTGGTGGGCATAAAATAGACAGTCTTGGATGTGTGGTTTAAACCTTAGGTCAGGGACAAACCAGACACCAAGGCTGGGCACAGAAGTCTGGTTCAACTTGAATGAGAGGGCAGGAGAATGGAATTGGCTGCTGACAAGGTTATAAATATGGGTTTTCAGGTGGACATGGGGGGGGCCCAATAAAATTCCCCAGATAGCCTTCCCACCACCCTCCTGCCTGCCTCAACCTTTTACAGTGGAAAGGCTGAAGCCTAGGCCAACTCACCCACCCTTGCCCCAAACGAGAGCCTTAAATGGGCAATCAATAACCACTTAAGGGCCGTTTCCCATCAGCAGTTTTGAGGCTGACAGGAGGAGTTCAGGAGCAGGAGGAAAGCCCGGTCTTGCTCAGGCAGGAAGAGGGAGCTGGGGGGTAGGCACCTCCTTCAGTAGCCTCCTTTCCACATCAGGCACCCCCCACAAAAGGTCTGTCACCAACCAACCAGCCTTCCCTCCACCCACCCCCACAGTTTCTCCATCAAGACTCAACTCTCCTCAGGCCTCACCTCCCCTCCCCACCATGAGACATCTACACTTACCTGATCCTAGACTCTGGGCCTTAGAATCGGACCTGCTTGTAGTCCCAGTACTGGCCACTGCTACTGCTGGCGCTGCTGGGGCTCCAGAGCTGCCGGCTGATCAAATTGGCCAGCAAATCTCAGAGGCATCACTTCCTCTGAAAGTCCCATCTCCAGCCAATTAACACTCCTTGGAGTATTAAATGGCTGTGGGGCAGCAGTTATCAATGGAGATCTGTTCCTGGTTGACTCTTTGGCTGGTGGGGTAGGAAACCCTGCCATTTGAAAATCCTGCTCAGCGAGTGGCTCTCCAAAACTTGCTTCAGGTTATTTAATAAATTATACTGTCTCTAATTCAAATTATTCTGTCCTTCTGCACAACTACAGAGCTTAAAATCTAATTGGAGGTGGGCATACAGTATGGCTCCTCTATTGGTGTTGCCTGTAGTTAGAACAGGGCTGATTAAGAAAACCATTTGGATTAGTCTGTGTTTTAGTTTAAAATGTTACAGCTGGATAACTTAGATTCATGGTAAGCATACTATGCCCTGGAGACTACTCCTACATTTTTGCCCCCTCAACTTGACAGAATCGTCATAAGTACCTGACTCAGTAGGCCCAAGTCTTTCAAAAAACGTCCTAGGGTTTCATAGAGATCTGCCAACCGTGTGATCATATCTTCTCCCTCACAGTTTTTCTCATACTGTTTTAAAGACTCAAAGTAAGCAGCAGCCATGGAACTTTTATCCATTCCTACATGTTGCCAGTAATAAAGCAGCTCTGCAAAATGGCCCCTGCAAAAGACCACAAAAATTATTTAAATAACGAACAAGGCAATGGCCCCATACTAATAGGAAAACATTTCTGACCGAAGTAAAGAAGGACGAAACTAGTTGCTGCAACTCATTAGCACATGAGCTACTAAGTTATTTAATAAGTTATGAAGAAAATTACATACTATTTCCCTAGAATTGTCACAAGTGTCTCAGAAATGTTTTTAAAATTGATTCGGAGTACAGTGCTGTCCATTACTGTAGCCACTAACCAAATTTGACAAAATGGCAAACTGTATTTCTAATCAGCAAATAAAATTGTACAGAGTTATCGGACATATGGTCTTAAAGTTCAAATTCAGATGACATATCCATGTGAACTTTAATCCTTTTGTTGCGTTTGTTGGTAAAATGGTAAGCTGAAGAGTGACAGGGCGGTTTCTGATCACTGCGAGTGCTTTACCTCCTTGGTATCTAAAATAGTAGTAGGTGTCTGTTAAGCATGTGTACAAATGTGAAGTACATTAGCCTTTATTGTGCAAGTGTGAGGAGTTATGTACTAAAATCAATACATATGGCTAAAGCAGTGTCACCAAAGCCATACTGTGGCTAGTTAGCAATTTGTAATGGACAACACTGATATCGTATCTCCCATCATTTATTCAGTGTTGCTATTCCTAAAGATCATTCTCTTGTTGAAATAGTGTAATTGGAAATGACAGTCTATTTAGGACATTTGTTCAGTATTACATGAATGAAGCAAGAAAATTAAACCTGCAGATTGAGTATTTGTTGCAGACAGACATTTAGACAACCAAACAGATATAGAGAATTGAATTTAGTTTGACTCCATTCTCTAGCAATGCATAACAAAAAAGCATATTGTGTTAAACTGAAAGAGTTATATTTTTCTTTTTACAGAAACGTTTGTTGAAAGATAAGTAAGATTGAGTATTATTTTAGCCCTCCCAGTTGATAGGACAAAATATCAAATTAGAGATGGTGTTAGCATAAAAACCTTGACATTTTTATTAATAACCAAATTAAAATTCCATTTTCCCAAAACCTGTAATGGATAAATATTGCAGAGAATGTTTAATGACCTGTTTTAATTGCACTTTAAGACTCAACGTGCACAAATTCCAGTTAGATAAGGCAATAGGGAAAGACTTCAGAATTAGGTTTTTTTTTACTGTTTTTACACTTTTTATGTTTTGTTTAAAATTATGTTTTTTATGTTTTTTTAAAGAGATACAAGTATCTCTTTAAAAAAACATAAAAAACATAATTTTAAACAAAACATAAAAAGTGTAAAAACAGTAAAAAAAAAAAGTTGTGTTAAGTTATGACATTTTTGTGTCTTTTCTACTCTTCTTTATTCTAGGTCTTTCTTTTTTTGGCTATTGTATCTTGGATTACTTTCATAGGTGAGTGTTACTATCTCCGCCAATGACTTTTAAGAAGATATTTTTGAACTCCCAATGACTGAGGGGTCACCAACAAGGTTTTAAGTTTTAAGACTTCTACTGCAACACAAACAAAAAACTATTTCAGTAGCTAACTCATTCTCAAAGCTATAGAAAAGATACTCCATTTAACATTTAAAACAACTGAAAATCTCCTTGAAGAAGGTACTCGAAATGTGAACTCTGTTTCTCTCTCCACAGATGTTGCCAGACAGGCTGAGTTTTTTCCAGCACTTTCTGTTTTTGTTTCAGATTTCCAGCATCTGCAGTATTTTGCTTTTATCTTTGTGTTGAAAATCTCCCTCCTTTACTCTGTTCCTTTAATGGAAACTCTGTTCTCCCAAAGCCAGTGCAAAGTGATTCTTAGCTCCCAATAACTTGCTTCCTTTCTTAGTCAGGTAACATCTACTCCCTGAACTGACTGCCAAGGCGAGGGGTGAATTGGAGATTCACTCTCTTTAAAGCTACGCAAATCTTGCATACTTGCTTAAACCCCCACAAACCCAATATCTTCAATCTAAGCATCTCCCACCCACATTCTTGCATGGTGAATTGTAGAGACGTGCTGTCTCTATCCCTCTGCTCTCCCTCGCTCTCTGATCCTTGCAGATTGACATTGTCTATGAGGTTCAGTGATATTTTAAGGAAACACCCTGTATTCCGATTCCACAACGGCTTCCTTTGGACTCTCCCCTTCTCAAAGCCCATCTCTATAGCGCTGTGAATCACACAGGCCTTGTTTTCAGGTAGAATGCTAATCAGCTATCTTTCAAACTCCCAATTTCATTCCATCTTGAACCTAAATAGACAGTTTAACCTATAATCGTGCACAAAAGCCTGACATTTCTAACACCTTCGTGGATCTTTGGAGAGTAATTGTCTATCCACTATCAGTACTGTCACTGTTCACAAGTGTGAACACCTTGCACCTTCTTCCCAGTAAAACAACCTGGGCCCCCCCCCCTTTAATCTTTAATTACCATGTAACCCAGGCTTGTCATCAGCAGAATTTGGAACAGGTCACATGACCCTCTTCATTCCTCCATTCAGCCAAAGAATGAGAGAGAAACGGCAGGATCACTTACAGCGAGAGAGAGAGAGATGAGCAGGGCCTTTAACAGAGAGAGTGAGAGGAGAGTGTGAGACAATTAAACAGAACAAGAGGGAAAAGAGCGCAGAGAGCAGCTTATTGGTGAGTAGGATTGGTGAGTATTTCTAGTCTTTAAAGTAAAGTAAGGTCTTTTGTTTGTGATTAGATCTCTAGTCTTTTATTTCCCTTTTTCTTAAAGGTAGCTTGTTAAGTATAAGATCGATACTGATGTGTATAAAAAATAGTTATAATAAAGTGTAAAGGGTGGGGATACTGGAGTAATTAACTAATTAATTGAATAAAATACGAAAACGATGGCAGGACGGATGATGCGTTGCTGCTGCAGCATGTGGGAACTTCTGGACACCAAGGTGATCCAGATCAAACACATCTTTACTAAGTGTTTGCAGCTCGAGAGGAACTTCGGATCTGAGTTAAGGAGCTGCTGCCCGAGCTGCAGACATTGCGTCACATCAGGGAGGGGGAGAGTTACCTGGACACTTTTCTCCAGGAGGCGATCACACCCCACATATTAGATAATTCAAATTTGGTCTGTGATCAGGGACAGGAGGGTGTGACTCCAGGTGAAGCAGGTTTGGGGATCCAGAGGGTAGCGTTCGAGGAGCCTCAGTCCCTGCAACTGTCCAACAGTTACAAGGTTCTTGCAAGCTGAGTGGGTGAGAGCAGGGACTGCAGGGAAGATGAGCGAACTGACCAAGGCATTGTGGTACAGGAAGCCATTCAAGTGGGGAGAGAAAATGGGAACGTAGCCGTGGTAGGGGACAGTATAATGAGGGGGATAGATGCTGTCCTCTGCAGCCATGAGCATGAGTCCCGAAGGCTGGGTTGCCTGCCCAGTGCCAGCGTTAAGGACATCCCCCTCAGGGCTGGAGAGGAACTTGGAGTGGGAGGGGATGGATCCAGTTGTCGTCATCCATGTTGGTACCAACAACGTTGATAGGACTAGAAAAGGAGATTCTGCTGAAAGAATGTGAACAGTTAGGAGCTAAATTAAAAAGCCGAACCTCCAAGGTAATAATCTTGGAATTGCTACCTAAGCCACGGGCAAACTGGCATAGGGTAAATAAAATCAAGGGGTTAAATGCGAGGGTCAGAGATTGGTGTGGGAGGAATGGGTTTCAGTTCATGGAGCACTGGCCCCAGTACTGGGGTAGGAAGGAAGCTGTTCCGGTGGGACGGGCTTCATCTGAACCGTGCTGGGTCCAGTGTCCTGGTGAACCAATTAACTAAGGCTGTAGAGGGGACTTTAAGCTAAATAGAGCGTGTGGAGGGGGAGGGTTCTGAAAAGGGGATACGTAGGCTTACAAAGCAAAAGGATATGGCAACATTGCAGGGCAGCTATTTAGGTAATGATACCCAGAGTGTGACAGAGTGCGCAAACATAAAACAACAGTAGTAAATAGGGTCAAAAGGGGAAAAAATGGTAAAAAGGCAAAACTAATGGTTCTTTACTTAAATACACATAGTATTCAGAACAAAATAAATGAATTGACGGCACAAATAGTGGGTATGATTTTATTGCCATTACGGAGACATGGTTACAAGGAGATCAAAGCTGGGAACTAAATATTCAGGGGTATGTGACTTTCCGAAAGGGCAGGCAGGAAGGAAAGGGCGGTGGGGTAGCTTTGTTAGCATGAGATGGAATAAGTAGCAAGAAAGGATCTTGGATCAGTAGATGTAGACTCTATATGGGTGAAAGTAGGAAATAGCAAGGAGAAGAAGACACTGGTGGGAGTAGTACATAGGCCCCCTGACAGTAGCTATACATTAGGACAGTGACTAAATCAGGAGATAAAGAGGGTATGTATAAAAGGCAGTACATTGACCATGGGTGACTTTAATCTTCACGTAGATTGGGAAAATCAAATTGGCAGAGGTAGACAGGAGCAAGAATTCATAGAGTGTATTTGGGGTAGTTTCTTAGAACAATATGTTGTGAATCTAACTAGGGATCAGGCTATATTGGATCTAGTATTGTGTAATGAGGCAGGTTTAATAAATGATCTCAGAGTAAAGGATCCCCTAGGAAACAGTGACCATAATATAGTAGAATTTAGCATTCAGTTTGAGAGTGAGAAACTTGGATCGGAAACAACTGTGCTAGACTTAAATAAGGATATTTACAATGGCATGAGGGCAGAGTTGGCTGGAGTGGGCTGGAAAAGGAGTTTTGCAGAAAAGATGGTTGATGAACAATAGCAGACTTTTAAGAAAATAGTTCATGACTCACAATAAAGATATATCCCAGTGAGGAAGGAGGATTCAAGGAAGGGGATAAACCAACCAAGGAAGTTAAGGACAGTTTCAAATTGAAAGAAGAAACACAATGTGGCAAAGATAAGCCAGAGGATTGGGAAAGTTTTAAAAACCAACAAAAGATGACTAAAAAAATAATAAAGAGGGAGAAAATAAACTTTGAGGGTAAACTAACAAGTAATATAAAATCAGACTGTAAGAGATTCTTTAAATATATAAAAAGGAAGAAAGCGGCCAAAGTCAATATAGACCCCTTAAAAATGAAGCTGCGGAAATAATAATGGGGAACCAGGAAATGGCAGAGGAGTTGAATAAATACTTTGCTTCAGTCTTCACGGTAGAAAATACTAATAGCATTCCAAAAATACTAATTAATCAAGGGGCAAAAGGGGCGAGGAAATAAATACAATAACTAACACTAGAGAGAAAGTACCAGGGAAACTAATGAGGCTAAAGGCCGATAAGTCCACTGGGACCTGATGGGTTTCAGTATCCTAGGATATTAAAAGAAGTAGCTACAGAGATAGAGGATGCACTGATAGTAATCTCCCAAGAATCCTTAGATTCAGGAGAAGTCCCAGAGGATTGGAGAACAGCCAATGTAACATCCTTATTCAAAAAGGGAGGGAGACAAAAAACAGGTAACTATAGGCCAGTTAGCTTAACAACTATCATTGGTAAAATGTTGGAGTTTATTACAGATGATGTAATACCAGAGCATTTAGAAATACATAATATGATCAAGCAGAGTCAGCATGGCTTCATGAACGGGAAATCATGCCTGACAAATGTACTAGAATTCTTTGAGGAGGTAACAAGCAGGATAGATAAAGGAGAACCAGTAGACATAATATATTTAGATTTCCAAAAGGCGCTCGATAAGGTACCGCACATAAGGTGGTAACAAGAGCCCATGGTATTGTGGGTAGTATATTAGCATGGATAGAGGATTGGCTAACTAATAGAAGACAGAGAGTTGGGATAAGGGCAGCATTTTCAGGATGGCAATCTGTAACTAGTGGAGTGCCACAGGAATCAGTGCTGGGGTCTCAATTATTTACAATATATATCAATGACTTGGATGAGGGAAGTGAATGTACTATCGCCAAATTTGCAGATGACACAAAAATAGGTGGGAAGGCAAGTGGTGAGGATGACACAAAGAGTCTACAGAGGGATATAGACAGGTTAAGTGAGTGAGCAAAAACTTGGCAGATGGAATATAATGTGGGAAAGTGTGAGGTTATACACTTTGGCAGGAAGAATAGAGGAGCTGAATATTATTTAAATGGAGAAAGACTGCAGAAGGCTGCAGTACAGAGGGATTTGGGAGTCCTTGTACATGGATCCCAAAAAGCTAACATACAAGTTCGACAGGTAATAGCGAAGGCAAATGGAATGTTGGCCTTTATTTCAAACAGAATGGAGTATAAAAATAGTGAAGTCTTGCTAAAACTATACAAGGAACTCATTACACCACACCTAGGATACTGTGAACAGTTTTGATCCCCTTATCTAAGAAAAGATATACTGGCATTGGAGGCAGTTCAGAGAAGGTTCACTAGGTTGATCCCAGGTATGGAGGAATTTTCTTATGAGGAGAGGTTGAGTAGATTAGGCCTGTACTCACTGGAGTTTAGAAGAATGAGAGGGGACCTTATTGAAACATATAAGATTCTTAGGGGGCTTGGCAGGGTAGATGCTGAAAGGTTGTTTCCCCTTGTGGGAGAGTCTAGGACCAGAGGGCATAATCTCAGAGTAAGGGGTCACCCATTTAAAACAGGGATGAGGAGAAATTTCTTTTCTCAGGGGGTAGTCAATCTATGGAATTCTTGGCCGCTGAGGGCTGTAGAGGCTGGGTCCTTAAGTATATTCAAGGCTGAAATACAGATTTTTAATGAGTAAGGGAATCAAGGGTTATGGGGAAGAGGCAGGAAAGTGGAGTTGAGGATTATCAGATCAGCCATGATATCATTGAATGGCGGAGTAGACTCGTTGGGCCGAAAGGCCTACTTCTATTCCTATGGCTTATGGTCTTACTTTACCATAAATTAAAGACAGTCCCAAAATACAACAATATTTGTAACAGTGAGCCCCAGCTACCTATGCCTTCAACAGCATCTTCCTTAGCATTAACGTCTAGGTAAACTTTCAGAAGTGTCTGGAATAAGAGAAGACCCTGAGAGTTATTTAATTTTAACTTACTGATCTTGTTCCCTGTGCCTCCATGGGATCTCCCTTCAGTTCTTAGTAAGCGGTAATCATAATTGCACACCATTTCTTGTTTAAACTAATAAGCAAATTTATTAAACAAATGATGAATATGTAATATATATATTATAATTCCAAATTGGGTCTGCTCAAAAATAAATTAAAGTCATGATTTTATGCACCATCGTTCATACATAAATCATTTTCTTCTACCATTACTAACTTCAGGAGCTAGCTCGTTTATCTTGTCTTTCTATGAAGTTTTCAAGCAGTTTGATTTATTCCCTTTGAAAGGGCCGTCCGCTGTTTGCTTGTTTTTAAACCTTTCGAACAATTGTTCAGGTTGTTAGAATGACATAGTTGCCACGCTACATAGAAAAAAAAAAGCAGGCTGTGACAACCATAACTGAACCAATCACAAAGTCTGCACATTTTTGAAATCACATTAGTTCCCCTTTCAAACTTCTTATCCAGAAACCAAAAATGACAAAGTTCACGATGTATGTAACGATACAGGTTAGAAAAGTATAGCTACCTTGTTAAATTTGTTTGGTGCTCTATCCTGAATTAAAGGGGCTGCTACCAAAAATTAAGTCAGAGTTGTATTATTTTTGCCACAAATAGAGGCATATGAAATTTTATCGAGGGAGTTAGCCAGTTTAAATGAAATGGGTTAAAATCTGTTAAAATAAAAGACAAAAGAATTTCACATGGTAATTTTACGTTACTGCATTATGTTCATAAGACTTCACAGATTTGAAGCCTAAAAATTTTTAAATCAAGACTTCCTCGCTTGCGGTCTCCCACCTGGTTCCCATTTCCACAAAGTCTGAACCACCGAGGGTTGGCACTGCAACCCTGGTTTTAAGAGATCCTCAAAGTAAGGTTCAAGCTATTTTGAAAAAGGGATAATGAGAGGATAGTCCAGCTTCCCACCTCTTGTACAGGTTCTGAGAGACAAAGAGATTCAGGAGGCAGTTGTGTAGTTTCTGTTTGTCTCCCTGTTGCTGGAAGAGCCAGGGAAGTTCATCAGCACCACGCCAGGTTACTCTGTCCTGACTGAAAAAACACAGATTGGTCATGAATTACGTGTGCCAGTCAATCACTAAGAATAATATATACTAAACAAATATCAAATGGAAATCAGCAATTAACTATTTTAATAATCCATTCGTCTACAATCCATTACCTACAAGATTTGTATTAGTGTTAATTATATATACTTATCACAATAGTAGTGACATAGCAGTTTAGTATACAGGGGGTCATATCTGTGGTTCTATGTGGCAGGGTTGCAATTTCACTGTAAATTTGGGGGCTGTGGTGTACTAAGCCAAGCCTAGTGTTTCTCTACAAAGAAGGAGCAAAAATAAGAGAGTGAGTGATTCCATGTTACATCTTCTAGCATCTGGTTACAAGGAACACTGTTTAACGCTTGGAACCAAGTTGTCTACCCATCCCCTCTGTTCGGGGGATCGCAGGACAAAAGAAGAGGTTTTTTTTAAATACAGGAAAGGAAGAAATTTAAATAAATTGTGAGTTGAATTACTATATATACTGATAATTACTTGTCGGACTGATAAATACCTCATTTGCTGTGAAAAATATTGCACAAGTTTTTCTCTGTACATTGTGATAGTATTGTTTTCTGCCTTCTCCACATACTGCAATCTCACTGCTTCCCAAGCCTTGAAATAAATCATAAGATCATAAAAATTAAACACAATCCACAATGCAGATTATTATAATGACATGCAGTGCATAACCCTCAAACAACAGGGTGAAAACATAGGGAAAGGAGCCACTTGGTATCAGCATTGACTCAGTGGTAGCACACTCTCATTTCCGAGTCAGGTTGTAGGTTCAAACCCCACTCCAGAGACTTGGGCACACAATCTCAGCTGACGATCCAGCAGAGTACTGAGGGGGCACTATAATGTTGGAGGTGGCATCTTCTGGATTAAATTTAGGTCCTATCAACCCTTGCAGGTGGACTTAAAATAACCTGTGGAATTATTCAAAGAAGGGTGGAGGTGGACCACCTGGTGCCGTGGCCAACTTGAGTCCCTGAAAAATTTCACTAAATAGAAACTGTTTAATTACTTACTTATCTCATTACATGTTTGTGGGATCTTGCTGTGCACAAATTGGCTGTCATGTTTTGTTATGTTACAACAACAACTTCATTGGCTGTGCACAAATTTGAGATATCCTAAGATTGTGAACAGTTCTACATAAATTCAAATAGTTTCTTTCCCAACAAGGGATTATTCCAAGTGCTCATAACTAACAGTATTTACCACAAAGCAGCTGTTTATTTCCCAGTTAATCAGCTGTTATCAAATCTGTCGTTAAGATGTGGGAGCGCTTATGAAACCCAGAAATTGGTTTTGTGAACTTGATGTTTTCCTAATTTGGAAAATTCTACTCAGCCCTGTCAACGTTATACAAAATGCTATAGCTAAGTCTCTGCATGCCTTAATCTTGAGGAAGTGACAGGTTAATGCAATTTGAGAGAAAGTAATCTTACCTGGAGATGCTGAAACTTCAGCAGTCCACAGCTGTATGTTATCACACATGTGCACTGCAAGCTATAAAGAAGAGAGGCTAACACAGGCCAGGAAAGTTCTGGGCAAATCTCCAACAGTTCGCCTTCACTCACACCATTGTGACTTACGTGGACTAAACAGAGAATCTGAAAAGGAATTAAAACACAGATGTTAGAAAATACGTACACAGACTAATTTAGAACACAAGAAACTTTTATAACAATCTCGTTTGATAACATCCATCTGGTTTAATATAATTTAAGTACAATAGTTATTTTTAAAAACTTAAATATGTACTTTAAGAACTCAAAACTTGTTGGTAACACATGTAACTTCCTCACACTCACGAGCAAACAGTCACAGAGTTTTACGGCACAGAAAGAGGCCATTCAGCCCGTGTCTGCACAGGAGCTTTGGTTTGCATTTTCCTCAACCAAATAGGCAATACAATACATAATTGTTTTAAATAATGTAAACAATTAAATGGGTTGTAATTGAACATAAAATACCAGGTGCACACTGCTTTTCCGTCTCCAGTGATATTTCAAATTAACAATATATTTTCCTCTTTGTAAGAAATGAAGGCTTAATTCCCTAAATTGCAAGAGATTTGGCATCCTAAATCAGACCAGTGGATCTTGAAGTGGTTTTGGTTAAAAGCAAACCCAAATCCATTACCAGGAACAAAAGAACCCAGCCATTTATGACACTGTTGTTAATAATGTTCTGTTTGCACATCTCAAGAAACTAAATTGTAACTTTAAAATGGCATAAGCGCTGAAAATGGAGGCAGCAAGACTTGCACGTAAAGGCTCTATGAAAATACCAAAATTGCAAATTTAGCCACAAGGCAAGCAGCCCACATTAGGGCATACAAGGGGCAGAATTTTGCCCTTGTCAGGCGGGGGCGATTGGGAAGCCAACCGCCGGTCATGATCAGGGCCGGACCGTGATTTCACGCTGGCAGGTCAATTAGGGCTCAGTGCTGCCGGTGTGGTGGTGAGGAGGGGGGAGGGTGAGAGGGCAAGTTTGCGTGTGCATGCTGAAAAAGCTCCCTGAGGCACAGAGCTGCCTCAGGGAAATGAAGAGCTTTGAACATTAAAAATAAAGATTTTTAAAATGTTATAAAACATGTCCCTTCGTGTGACTCTGTCACATGAGCAGGGAAATGCTACTAATGAAATGTTAACATTTTTATTTTATTTTTAATTACTGTTGGAAACCTCATCCCGCCTGTGGATGAGGTTTCCCAAAAAACGCAAAGGCCACTTGGCCTTTTCGCCTGGTCACCAACCATAAGGTTGGATGGGCAGTGAAAAATTTCTTTTAGTTATAACTTTAATGACCTTAATAGGCCGTTTAATTGTTGGCGGGCGCTGCCAACTCCCACGTGTACCTGCCAACTGAAATATTGTGTGAGTGAGCAATGATGTTGGGATGCTCGCCCAACGTCATCACGTCAATTTACGCTCGGTCGGGTCGGGCACACCCAACAAGCATTATATTCAGGCCAAGGTGTTTGGCAGCCAACCTACCATTCTTTGTATCCTGGGAAGCTTCCGGCTACATTGCATAGTAACTAGCTCTAAGATGCAAACCAGTTTCTGGGGATAAGTACATTTCATCCTTTTATATTGATTGCTACAATGTGCTTTTGGAAGCTGGCTCGCAAATCGTGACAGTATATAGTCACCCTACTGCATCTGAAGACACTGTATGATAAAACATTATTGAAGTGTTCCACATGGTGGATTTCAGATAAATCTTCACTGATTGCTTGCCTGCCATTACTTTACACACTGCAGCTATTAACATTCTGAAGTATTCGAAATGAAAATTACACAGTTATTAAAATATACGCAGTCCTATTAATAACACATTGTGGTTCTCCATAAATTACCATTTTATTCTGATAATTAATTTGTTTCAGTTACTTTTACATTCTAATTTAATGCCAGGAAACCTTGCCTTTTCGTTCTGCAACTTTTTTTTTAAGCTTGCAACAATCTATTCTCTTCTCTGAATTAAAATATACAGACTATTGCTAAAATTTCCTGTATATTTTCTCACCTCTCTCATCAGCTGTCTGTCCCCATCAGTCGGCAGAGATTGTTGTACAGATTGTAGTACAAGCCTGTATAAAGACACCGTATCCTGACACTGAAAACACTGCTGCAGAATATCGTCGATACCTCCCAGGCCTTTGACACTGAACAAAGACAAACACAGTTTACCTCAGTATCAGCACTATTTCAGTATTTAAATAGGTTGAGCTTTTCCTGAACTGGGAATAAAGTGCAGCGCATTCTCTTTCATCAGAACAACTCTGGGAGCCACACAAAGTGTATGGTACACAGAATGTGATGATGCACAATGATCCTGGACCAAATACAACACTAAAGAATTTTATTACGGATTACTTGAATGCTTAGTGCTAAATTTGTATTTGGGTCCAATAGCTGTAAGAGCTGTGCAATAGAAGGCGTAGGACTATCGCAAGTAGAAAGTGCCACTTAAAAACAAAACACCAAGGGGGCAGAAATAAAACATACTTTTCAAAATGTTACAGTTGCTAAATTATATTGACTCAGATCTTGCGTTGGGAATAACGATGAGACTGTCAATGATCACCATTATTTTGAAGTAAATAGGATAGCAATTTCTGGATTCTTCACATGCAAAGTTACATGAAGAATTTCCTTTTTTATTCATTAACTAGATGTGGGCACCTAGTTAATGACAAGGCCAGCACATATTTATTGCCCACTGCTATCTGTTCTTGAGAAGCTAGTGGATAAGCCTTTCAGGGGGCAGCTAAGAATCAACCACATTGTTGTGGGTCTGGAGTTAAATAAGGACCAGACAAGGTAAGGATGGCAAATTTCCTTCCCTATAGGATATGAGTGCACCAGATGATTTTTTTTTAAAAACAACAATCCAGATGTTTCCTTGTCACCATTACTGACACTAGTTTTTATTCCAGGTTTATTGAATTCATTGAATTTTAATTCTCCAGGTGGCATGATAGGATTTGAAATCATGTCTCTGGGTCATTAGTACAGGCTTTTAGATTACTGTCCAGTAACATAACCACTATGCTCTGTACCACTATCAGGAAGCTGCTTTCCAAATTGTCCTGCTCCTCCACAAGCTTTGGCTGCACCAGTACCTCGCCAAGGGACTCAGCATTAATAAAGTGTGTGGATTTCTGGTATTTACCCACTAAACATGCCAGTGAACCATTAGGGCTTGTGTATTCACAGTTAGGTGACTTTTTTTTTAAACAACACAATTTATCTCAATTACTCCCAAACAACCACTCTGGCACTGAAAATTAACTTTTACAAGTTTGGAGTCTCATTCCTTCATATTTAATTATTGTTGAAAGAAGAAAGACTTGCATTTATATCACGCTTTTCACAACCACTGAATATCTTAAGGTGCTTTAACAGCCAAAGAAGTCTAATTGTTGTTGTAATGTAGAAATGGATTTTTTAAAAATGAAAATAAACTTTGCTTTCCTTTTTGTTTCTTTTATATATTTCCCATAATCCCATCTTTCTTTCTCTTACTTTATTTTCCATTCTAGACATGACTGAGCATTGAGTTAAATATTTTATTTTATACTTCCTGGCATAGAATCCATGGCCTAAATCTCCGTTTACTGTCGAAACACTGTGTCTAACGTGGATCAGTCAGAAAACCACGCACTTACCTGGTTATGTTTAAAAGGATCTGACTTCTGACGTAACATCCAGAAGACCTCCCTCAGCACAGGAATCAACATAGAGATCTGCAAAGAGCATCAGCGCAGGAGAAACACCCACTTTTTACGGCATTGGCTGTCATATGGTCAGTTTAAATGTCCAGTTTGAATGTTGATGAATGGGTGAATGGATGAATGGGTGTAAGTAGGTTAAGTGGATGAGGTGGGTAGGGTGGATAAGCAAGTAAGCAGACAAGATAGGTAAGCGGGTGAGGTGGGTAAGTGAGTACGCGAGTACATGAGTAAGTGGGTAGGAGGTGGGGGCGGGTAAGTGAGTGAGGTAAGGTGGATGATTGGGTGAGGTGGTTGAGGGTGAGGTGAGAAGTGAGTAGGGTGGGTGGGGTAGATAGGTGGTGAGGTGGGGGGAATGGAAAAGTGGGTGAAGTGGATAATTAATAAGGTGGGAAAGTGGGTAGAAGGTAGGTAGGTAGTCGATCGGGAGAGTAGGGTTGGAGGGTTGGTTGGGTGATCAGTAGATAGTCGGGTGGTCGGGAGGGTAGCTGAGTGATCAGAGGGTTGTCGGGGGTACTTGGGGGCTGGTCGGGAGAGTAGTCGGGTGGTTTAGCGGGTAGTCACGTCAGTCTGGGCGGTGCTCCTCAGGCCAGGTCGGGGGTAGGATGGTCGGGGAGACAATCAGGGGGTCAGTGTGAGTGATTGTTGTGGAGTTACCCAGAAGATAGACTAGTTTGAACATTTCCTGCGTAGCTATTCAGTAAGTCCCACGGAACTGTTCCAAGCCTCTGACTTTAACTTAGAGTTGGACACACTCACTAAGGGTCCCAGGAAGCAGGGGAATTGACTACTGGAAGTTTCAATTTCCTGGGCAATTCCCACATAGTTCAACACATCAGGACTTGCACAGTTTCCCGAAGTGCATCTCAGGAATACGTCAAGTCTCCGATCATACGGAGACTGGAGGATTTGGCCCTATGTCTTAGCGAAGATCTTTCAATCTGATTTTTTGAGACACACCACTGCTCACTCTGCCCACATACACCACAGATCCCCTGTAGAGGGAACTTCACTGAAAAGGATATCTAATGACTCATAAGTTGCCACTCAAAAGCCCACAAAGTTTCTGTGGGAAGATGTAAGCGTGGTGAATGGTGAGCACCATCCATTTGTAACTGACCAAAAAGTTTGGGCCATTATGTCCATACTGCATCACATAGAGCGAACAAAGCTCAAGTTAATGAGGTAAAAGGCATGCATGACCAAGATTAAAACTGAAAACCCTGCCTATATTTACAAAATATTTACAGCAGAGCAACAGGCCATATTACTCCACCAGCCTCCTTCCACCACATTTTCGTCTAACCCCATTAGCATAGCCTTCTCTCCCATTCCCCTTCTGCGTTTATCTAGCTTCCTCTTGAATGCATCTATGCTATTCATCTCAACTACTCCCTGTAGTGGCAAGTTCCACATTCTAGCCACCCTTTGGGTAGACAAGTTTCTCCTGAATTCCTGTTTGGATTTATTAATCGCCATCTTACATTTATGCACTAGTGCTGGTCTTGTCCACAAGTGGAAACCTCTTTGCTACATCAGCCCTTTCAAACCCTTTTATAACTTTGAAAAACTCAACAGGTCACCCACCCAGCCTGTTCTAACTTGTCTGATAGTTATAACCTCTCATTTTCTGGTATTATTCTAGGCATTCATATTTGCAACTTCTCCTGTGCCCCTATATCCTTTTCCTCCACACTCGAGTATGTCCCCAGTACGCTAAACAAAGTTCTATGCAGGATTAGAATACCTCCTCAATTTAAAAATGTTTGCAGTAGAATCGCTCACTTATACAAGA
The DNA here is from genome assembly GCF_017639515.1 of Carcharodon carcharias. Lineage (NCBI taxonomy): Eukaryota > Metazoa > Chordata > Chondrichthyes > Lamniformes > Lamnidae > Carcharodon > Carcharodon carcharias. Next base: position 228,921,035 of record NC_054469.1, read on the forward strand.
ACAATTCGTGGAAAACACTTTCCAAGACAAACACAAAAAACCCACAATCGATAAACATGCAAATAAGTGCCTCTCACCTTGTGATCATTTTGCCCAGAAGTGTAACATATAGTGCATTGCATGTTGTCGCAGATCTGCAATGTTTCTCCAGCTTCTTCTCCTACAATTCATTAATGACATTCAAACACAAGTAAGCAAACATTTCATTTCCTCACCAATTTTATCCGCTCTTCCCCAAAAAGTATGGTTTCTCATGAACCAGTTATCCTTGGTTATATCAGCCAGGTGCACGTGCAACCCTAGACAACAAATGTCAGTCGCTTGAGCAGAGCAGCTGTTCCGTCGAGTCCAACTGTGCCCTTGCTGCTCCCACAAACGTAAACTACAGCACTGAGCAGTGCTCACAATGCTGCTCTGAGTGAAAGCAGTCAACTCTAGAAAGACCAGGGATCAAACCTGGACTTTCCTGATCCCGATGACTCTCATACTATCTGAATAAACTTTCTGAGCAATTGGAAAATTCCAAGCAAACGTTTCTAACAAAAACAAAGTTTCAATCTATTTTGACTTGAAAATTATCCATTTAATTAAATCGTCAGAGTTGGAATTCTGAGCAGGAGTTTGAAGTTAGCAGGAAAAAAAGCAGTGGTTCTTTTGAGATTGGGTATGCAGCCAGGCAGAAATCTGGAGTGGAGAAAGGAAGGAGTTATTTATCAATATATTAGATGAAAGCATTCGTTGCACAAGGATGTGGAAGGTTTAAGCAAGCAATGGTCTGTGAATACTGCCACATTTCCAAGAGTTAAGCAGTGCAGACAGGCCTACAATTGTGAAAATTGTTAAAGAAAGAAGGACTTGCATTTATTTAGCACCTTTCACAACCATGTCCCAAAGCAATTCATGGCCAATTAAGTGATTCTGAATTGTAGTCATTGTTGACATGTAGGAAAAGTGGCAGCCAATTTGTGCACAGCAAGCTCCCACAAACAGCAATGTGATAATGACAAGACAATCTGTTTATGTGATGTTGATTGAGGGATGAATATTGGCCAGGATACAGGTGATAAGTCCCCTGCTCTTCTTCAAAATGGTGCCACGGGGTCTGTTAACATCTAGGGGGCAGACGGAAACAAAGGTGGCAGGAATTGGGATGCAATGCACTGTCAGATCATATCTGGACTACAGTGTCTGTTCTATTGCCACACCACAAAAAGAACATACAGTTACAAAGAGGTATAAGCTTGATCCCTCATGGAGGTCAGCTATGAGGAAAGATTGGAGAAGCTGAAGACTCAAAAATAAGGTATATTTTTGGGACGGGGGAGAACACATCGTCAAAGTATATAAAATGTTAAGCACGTTCCTTTTTACCTCTCCACCACACTTCCTAAATTCTCTATCCTTTCTTCAGCCTGAATTCCAATATCCATATTTGTAAAAGAAACCATCGATGCAAATTTGTCACAAATTTGTCTTCAGTCCTTCACCAGAGGGTAATGTGTATTTTTAGCAGGCCCCAGCTGCTGTATCCTGCGGCCAATTATCTGCTCCCACTTTCCAACCAAGTAATGAATCTGGGTGAGCCTCTGGGGAGTATTATATAAATGAAACAATGGCACTAAGACTGGCAGGGCCTCCATATCCCTGATCGATCCAGGTATGCTGCCCACTACACCATTCCCATGCACCCCTCACCTCCTTCGGACCCACCCCCCATGTCTATGTATTTATTGGACAGTTCCAGCAACTCAGGGGTTTGGATTACTAGTGAATCCCATTTCCCTCTACTGCCCTAAAGAGAGGTCACCCACTGCTCACCTTCTACACTATCGCTGTGTCCTGAACTGCCTGGTACTGCTGCTTTGGTAACCACATTCTGGAGAGTACAATCCAGAAACAATTCAGTGGTTCAGTCAGGAAGCACAAAATTGATTCCTACCTAAAGAACCTTAGTTACTCAGACAGGCTGAAAGGCTTAGGTCAATTTACTTCAGAGCAGCATAGACTTAGAGATGGACTTCAGTTCCGAAGAAGAGTCATTTCGGACTCGAAATGTTAATTCTGTTTCTCTCTCCACAGATGCTGCCATACCTGCTGAGTTTTTCCAGCACTTTTTTTTATTTCAGATCCCCAGCATCTGCAGTATTTTGCTTTTATTTTAGACTTAGAGATGGCCTGATTGGGAGGTATATAAAGTAATGAAAGGGACTGCAACCCCAATGAGACATTATTTCAGTTTGAAGGGCCAGGGGATATGTTAAAACTGTACAAAAGTAGGAACAGGCCAGATGTTGCTGTGTGTCCTGATTTTCTGCATGCCTTCAAGAGGGAGCTAGACCAGTTCCTGATTGGGGGGGGAGATTCCATTATACAGTAAGTGGGCTAACAGATAATATACACCTTGTTTTTTTTTTCATTCATGGGATGTGGGCTTTGCTGGCTGGGCCAGCATTTATTGCCCATCCCTAGTTGCCCTTGAGAAAGTTGTAAGGCAGCTCACCACCACTGAGTGGCTTGCTAGGCCATTTCAGAGGGCATTTAAGAGTCAACCTCACTGCTGTGGGTCTGCAGTCACATGTAGGCCAGACCCCCAGGTAAGGAAGGCAGATTTCCTTCCCAAAAGGACATTAGTGAACCAAATGGGTTTTTACAGCAATCAACATGGTTATCATTAGACTTGTGATTTCAGATTTTTATTGAATTCAAATACCACCATCTGCCGTGGCGTGATTCGAACCTGCATGGTCAGACTGATCTCCTGGATTGGTTTGGATTGCCCAAGGAATCAGAGAGGATCTTCCTCCCTTTATAAGCCCTGTTTTTCTTTTTTTGCCTCTCCAAGGAGATTACATAGCTATGGGGAGGGTACCAAGTGTCTAGTCATGATGTTCCGGCCATTATGAGTGTGAGGCAGGCTTGCTGGCTTCCTGTCATTGTCTGCGGCCACCTTGATGAGGTTTGAAGAGTTTAAATGCTCTTCAAGCAGAGATCCTCTGCTCAAAAAAACTCAATTCTAAACGCAAATGTGCTGCTGCTGGATTCAAGGAGGATCCCTGATGGCTCCCATATTATCTCCAGACAGTGAGAATTCCCCACACTGACTTTCCTGTACATTTGATTTTAAAATATAGATGTGAAGACTGTAACCAACTAGCATCAAATTCCCTCAAATATCAAACTCCAAATGCTATACGTCACACAAATATTAACTGTAGATTAATAAAAACACTCCTGCTCATTTATATTTTGAAGCTGATCTCCACACTACTCTGACCTGGCCTCTGATATTCAGCTAGCCTCTCTGCTCAAATCTCTTCCTTTTAAATGCTGCTGAAAGAATTCAATTTATTAAGAATGCATTTCTTCATTCTTTTGATAGGTAGTGTGTGCAGATCTACAAAATGATCAAAGTTTATATTTTACAGGTCATAAATTCCAACTACAATTTGTAAATTCTTCAGTTCATATAAACATAAATGTTAAAACAGAGGTCATATTGCATTTAGGATTCATTATTTCTTAACTTCAAGGTGCAAGGAAAAAGAATGTAGACAAAATCTTGGCTACTTTGGGCACTGGAATACAAACCTGTTCCCTTGTCAATTTCATATCAGCTTTGCAACATTCCACATTAATCAGAGTCTTGACATCCTTTGGGCTCAGTGGATCAAGATGTAGTGTTGGCCACAACCTGATTGAAACAAAATTGTTAGGTGGATTCAATTATTTTACTTCACCTTCTGATGAACAAGTACCAAATATCACAGTCTCTCACCATATCCTTTTTAATCACCTCGTGTTACATACAGGAAAGAGAAAGGTCATTGCCCAACTAGTCTATGCCAATGTTTATGCTCTACTCAAGCCTCCACTCACCCTCCTCATCTATCACCCTCTATTTCCTTTCCCTTCATATGCTTATCTAACTTCCCCTCAAATGCATCTATACTAATCACCTCAAACCTGTGATTGCATGTTTCATATTCGCACCACTCTCTGGGTAAAAAAATTTCTTCTGAATTCTCTATCTGATTACTTTGCGATTATCTTACATTGATAGCCTCTCATTTGCTCTTCAAGTAGAAACATTGTCTCTGTGCCTACTCTACCACAACCTTTCATAATTTTAAATTGTAGCTAAAGCCACAGTGAACAGTGATGTGGAGGTGGCTGGTGAGGAGATTCAATAGAGAAAACGGATGGTTGACACTGTCAAAGTAAGTAGGGAGTTAAGAAGTAGAATATGGTAAACCATGACAACAGTGGCAAAGGACTTTGATGGTTCTGTGGGAGGGTTAGGAATTGGATCTGGGAGGACTCCAACAGGCAATGGTGAGATAGAGAAGTGCAAAGTTGACCAACAGTGATGTGTTCAAGGGAAGTCAAGTTGGAAATAAGACTGTAGTTAGAGAGAGCACAGGAGTTGCTGGTGGGCTTTTTAGGTAGAGGATTAATGATGACACTTTTGAAAGGGGTGGAGTGTGCCAAGAGGTTCAGAAAAGGTTGACAACATCCGCAAACTTACGACCAAGGAGAGGTGGTTACAAGTGACAAGTGTTGAAGGAATGGTGGTTTGCCCTGATGAGAAGCTGTGGACTGCAGCAAATGAAAGCCAAGTTGGAAGAATATGGGGCATGGTTAAGGAGAGGAAGTCAAGTTGATAGCCTCAACATTGGAGACAAAGAACTCATTTAAATCTTCACATTTAGTATTAAAACTGAGGATAAAAGGTACAGGATGGAAATTGGCAGAGGCTGCCTCTATTCTTAACAAAAATAAAAATACCTGGAAAAACTCAGCAGGTCTGATAGCATCTGCGGAGAGGAACACAGTTAACGTTTCGAGTTGGTATGACTTCAACAGAACTAAGGAAAATAGAAGAGAGGTGAAATATAAGCTGGTTTGGGTTGGGGGGTGGTGTTAGGGAAGTACAGCTGGATAGAGGGCTAGTGGTAGGTGGAGATAGCCAAAAGATGTCATAGACAAAAGGACAAAGAGGTGTTGAAGGTGATGATATTATCTAAGGAACGTGTAATAGGTGACATTAAGGGTAGAAAGCAGGACAAGCAAGGTACAGATAGCCCTAGTGAGGGTGGGGTGGGGGGAAAGGGATCGAAAGGCTCTACATGTCCCACCCCCCCTTAAACCAGCTTATATTTCACCTCTCTTCTATTTTTCCTTAGTTCTGCTGAAGAGTCATATGGACTCGAAACGTTAACTGTGTTCCTCTCCCCAGATGTTCTCAGACCTGCTGAGTTTTTCCAGGTATTTTTATTTTTGTTTTGTCAATCCATAATGTATATGAATACAACTTAACTCGCTAGTCCGCAGAAAACAAACAGTTAATCAAATACAAAACACGAAAATAAAGACAGTAATGTACTGTGTGAGGTTAAATTACTCAATAAAGTGTTACAAAGTTCCATTTAAAATAAAAGACACAAACTCTACAAAACATTCAGTTACTAACCTCCATGCTTGGGGGCAAGTTTCCACATTTACAGAAACAATTACCCTCACGTTGACAGGCAGTGGATCAATCAACCATTTCATGTGCCGTTCAGATTGCTAGAAGTACATAAATGCAACAATGATTTTACAATTGATAAAGCACCATTTCGTAATGCACCAAGTGCATAATCCTTAGCTCAAACTTAACTGTAAGATTGTTCTGGTTAAGAAAAAGGTCAATAATGATGGACCCCGCTTTAAGGCACCAAGAAATTCCAAACAGATCAATGCACAAAATATATTGTGGGTGATGCCCTGAATTAGTAATTATTTTGAAGTAATAATGTACTAAAAAAGCATCACAAGCATCATTGAACACACAGCACACAGAATTATATTCGGCCAAAATTTGCTGACATGAATCATTGTATCCCGTTTAGCACATTTGTGCATGTTTAGATGTTAACAAGTTTTTGCCCACAGTGCGAGCTGATAACGATGCAGTGAGGGATACAATGCATCAGGGCCCTTGATGAACAACAAGACAAACAGTGCATCTCCTTAAGCAATGAGATTTAAGAATGGAGAAATAAACAGAGGAAGAACTGAGAAGGAAATTTGAGTGGGTGAATTCAATGCCGAAACAGATACAGAAAGAGAAATAAAGAGAAGGAAAGAAAGATCGGACTGAGACAGAGTGAAAGGTCCAGAAAGCTGGTTAAAAAACTGACATTTTTAAAATCTAAAGTAATTCACAACCTGAAGGAACAGGATTCCTATTTACTTTCTGAGCAAGAGGGATTGATTGGCAATTAACAATTATCACTTAACTAAAAAAGTACTCCATTATTAATTACTAGACTTAACTTTCTGTGGCAAGTTTAATTGGTAACTAATGTACAAATTCAGTAACTTCATGAAACTCGTGGGGAAGTTAAGCACGACATGCCACTTTCGTGAAGTGGTGGAAATCAGCAACCTGTGGTGATTCGGTGCTCACAAGGTATCATTTACTTGCCATAGGTGGCTAGATCATTTACAGTCATTTTTTCAGTAAAACATGGTCCCTTACCTTTAAATAAATCTATTAATTACAGTGTTAGAACTGAGCATACAAAAATTATCCATTACTCAAGTGTAAAAAAGGTTAAAATTATGTTGAGGGCTTCTAGTCACATTCGTACCTCAATCTGATCGATGGAGTCGATGATTATGATGATACTACCTTGGTGACGTGCAGATAGTTTCTCCAGCCATCGAGGAAACTCTTCCAGTAGCTTATTTGGATCCAGTGCTAGGGCAGACATGGACCACGAATGCTGTAACAGCTGGAAGTGAACAAAGAAAAAAACTCGTGCATTATTACAGGCTACATTTTTCAAGGTTGCACTGTGGCATGAAGCCTTGCTCTACAGGAGAACAGCCTGAAGAATTGACTACTGACGTGAGCACACCTGATCTGCAGAGCCCCAGACCTTCTGATCAATCAAATTATTTAGCAGAAAACCCATGATTCTACGATCTGCACTGCTTTCGAAAGGGCTTCATGCCAGGAGCACAACCTTGCAAAATTTATCCTTCAATGAATAAAGACCATCCTTTGGGTGTGCATTTCATTTAGAAGCAATGCCCTTTCATTTGTTCATTTAATTTGTAATGTCACAAAAGATGTGAAAACCACAGAGGGAGATTATTTACACTTTCAGCAATGTAAATAACTTTCTATCTGTGCCCTGATTGTTTTTCAGCTCCATTTTTCCTGATGATGAAACACTGTTGTAACCCTAATACATTGGGATGCTCACAGTCAAAGTTCAGTTACAAACTCAAACAAACAAAACTGGCATTATATTAATGAGCTAATGATAAATGCAAAACTTGTTAATGCAAAAAAACATACAAGCTACAGAGTGACATATTTACCCAAATCTGGTACAAAGCTCTTGAACAGAGAATATTGTAAAACAATGTTTTCTCAAAGTTGAGGAAGCCATTGGTTTTGTTGCAAAACATTTCTGATGAAGGCGTTTACAAGGTTTGCCCATTCAGCATTCATTTGAACTGCAGACTGTTCTCAACTCAAAGTTACTTAACTCAAATTATCTGCTAACTCAACACAAGGTTCAGGTGAAAGGGAGTGGATCTCTAATCAATACCTAGTTCCATTTTCTTCCATTTCTTAAATGCCATTCAGAGTTACAGTAGAAGTATCCAATTCTCTACCTTTACAGTGAGTCGTTTTATTATTAGTGCTGGCTCAGAGCTGGTAGACAGAGGCCTTCCCACAAAGTGATATAAAATTAAGGCATTTGGGGAACACTTTTGCTGGTGTTCAATCCTATAACAACAAAAGACAACGAAAATAGCAAATGAAAAACTTAAAGCTCAATATTATAGGTCATGTCCCCTTCATCTACCCTGTATTTACAAAAGGGAGTAAAGAGGAGGCAGCTAATCTGTGTATTATCTAAACATTCTAGACTGGGAACATAATAGGTAGTATGCCTTTCTCTTTGGTTTTAAGGGTCACAGTATGACTGTATCTTTTCAGGGTAAGTGGAATATAAAAACTGTTAATCTATTCCTTTTAGCTACATGTTCAGAAATGTAGAAGCAAAATACCATAGATGCTGGAAATCTGAATTAAAAATGAAAAATCAATGACCTGATAACTCTGTTCTCTCTCCACAGATGCTGCTTGGCCTGCTGAGTATTTCCACCATTTTCTGTTTTTATTTCAGAACTGTGAACTTGTTTTGTTCCACAGAATATTAAAAAAGCTTATCAATTTTCAAAAATTAAAAGTTAGTCAAGTATGAAAAGTTTTCATTTCCAATTTAGTAGCCCTTCCACCCACCCCCACCACTTTCTAAATAAAATAATAAAGTTTACAATCATCTGGTTAGAGGATACAAGATATATTAAAGGAAATATAAATATTTTATGAATATTAAAATATGAACGTACCATTTAGATAACAAGAGAGATTTGCCAGACCCTGGACCACCTGACACGAGAAGCGGAGGTATAGGTGCAGGAGCTGTCACCAAATCATTCAGCCGGTCATAATACTAAAAGCAAGTTACAACAAAGAGTAAAGTGCATTGTTTCATGCTAGCTGAATTTCAGTTTACACATCTGTGCTTTTAAGTTTTTTTTGTTTCTGAAAATTATTACAAATGAATGAAAAGTATAAACCAATGTATACATTAGATGAACAGTTATATCATTAAACCTTCAGGCCCATGGGATTATATCTACAGCAAGACAAAATGCTATTTCATTGAAAACCTGTATAGTAAGATTTGTTTTACCTCTCTATAGATCTTAATCATTCATATTTTACATATTTACAGAAAATAAGTTTTCAACTGAATTACAATTATTGCATATATTAACAATAGAAAAGGATATGCAAAGATTAAAGAATTCACCACAATTTGACAATGATTTGTGTGTAGTAAAATAATATACCTGCTTTGACAAATAAATTTACAATTTATTAGATAGTGCACAGAATAAATCCTCCCCAATTATGTATAATTAATGACAATCTCCAAAATGCTAACAAAAATAACTGAATATACTATCTAAATAGGTCTTTGGGAGAGCAGTGCAATTTAAATAAAGCTTATGCACACTTGCGATTGGAATTACACCTCATTAATAGTTTGCTCGTGTGCTCACAAAAAATGTTAGAAATGCCATCTTAAGATACCAGACTAAAATGAAAAGGATGAGCTTCTTTGACATGGTAACTATTAAATGTATCTCAGATTCATATTTATGATAGTTAAAAATGGCATGGATTTAAAAAAAAAGGCACAACCTAAAATTTGTTGAACAATCTGACATTTAAAATAATTTCATAATGTAACCTACTGCACATTTTTGTTTGGGTAGGTTAATTCACCTCTCTACACCTCTGGACTGATGGCCCTGCTTTATCCTGGTTTCCCAAGCAAAATAAAATTTGGACCCAGGGGCAGTGAGAGCAAATCCACAGCACAAACTTGTAAGTAATTTGATATAAAATGGTTTAAAAAGAATTGTAGTCTCATTTAAGAGAGGACGGCAACGATAGCCAAGTATATTTAAATATTGAGGTCTTTACAAGGAAGGTAATCCATTTTATACCCAGTCCAGCGGGCACTGGGTGACACCATGTGGGTTGAAATTATGCTGTGATACTAATAATGTAAAGGTAATTGTGTTCGTATGAAATTCCTTTGTCTTCTATCTTAAGTAAAGATATTAAGCCAATACTTGATAGTGTTGGCTGAATGATCAATCATCTCATGCTTTTTGTGGGATCTTACTGTGCATTAAATAGCTGTCGTTTTTGTCAATAATGCTATTACTGCATTTCAAATTTATTCAACACACATGAAGCACTTTGGGGCCAAGAGGCTTAATATTTCACATCAATATGCTAACACGTTTGTTATTTATATTGTCCATGAGTGGGTTACATACACACCTATTCACCAAAATAAAATTCGGACCCAGGGGTAGTGCTAGGAGCCCAAGTGAACATGACAAGTTTCAACCCAATCCACATCAGACAACACACTAACAGCGACCTGGTTTGGGTACCCGCACTCTGATAATGCACAGACTTGAAAATCACAATGGTTTAATAATGAATACTCTCCACAGGGTACAAATGTAGTGCCACATAAAGGCAATCTCCCACATTGCATCTATCCCCTGCTATTTAACCTTTATATTGTAAATGAGGGAATTATTCCAATCAGCTGCAGGGTGATCCCTTATTTTGATGACCACAAGCTTCACTTTTATTCCATTTTAAATCACAATTTATATGCTGCCATATGTTTCTAACTCTTTGTATTTCACTGCATTGGTTATGTGATTTAATAAAGAGTTATCATGAACATAAAGCAAGAAATACCTTCTCAAATCCCAATTCACAGGTTGATCCAACTGCTGCTTGAAAAGCTTCCAACTGTTCCTGCTCATCATGCATATCCCATATTGCATCTCCAAAGTCCTCCTCTTCCCAGTTGGTGGAATCATCCTCAATTCCAGAATCTTTGTTGTCAAGATCTGTGCTGTCCCAACCCAGCAATTCCTAGACCAAGGAACAAAGATTTTAATAAAGACGGGCTCCTTCTCACAGTCAACATTGCTGCTGTGGAAGACTAATGATAATGAAAAGCAGACTGATGCACTTCAGAATGTGAAGAAAATTCTGCATTCACTAAGTCAATAGGTTTTGATCTGTACAGCACCTGTTTAATGATCCTTTCTATTTGGGAAAAAACTTTTTTTGCTCCCTCCTCTGCACTTCCATCATGCTCAACGATCTAAAAGAAAAGACAAGAAAATCTTGATACTTTAGTAAATAAATGATAATTAAAGGCATGTGCAAATTTGTGTATCTAGACTTTTAGTAAGCCTTGACAAGGTGCTACATAGAGAGCTACAACGCAACGTTGAATTTTATGAGTCAGGCAACATCGATGGGAAAACAGCAGTCGATGCTTCAAGCTGTTGGCCCTTCACAGACACAGCCTGACCTGGTAAGTGTTTCCAGCTTTTTCTTTTTTTCCAGCTTCTGCAGAATTTTACTCACTTTTTTTTATTGAGTTTTGTGGGATTGGCAAGCAGATTTTAGTTTGGATAAGGGACTGCTTGCATTCCCATCCACAGTTGGTAGTCATTAAAATTAATTATTCTGCACAGAGGCCAGTTTCTAATCGTGTCGATGTCAGAAATCGGTTTGTCATTTTGTCAACAAATTAGATGAAGGCGTTGAGGGAAACTATGCACAACTTTGAGGTGAACAACAATTTGTATTGATATAGCACATTTAACATTGAAAACTTTCTGCCATAATTCAAGAAAGTGTCATCGTACACAAGGAGACAAGCAAAAGGAAGAAAGGTTAGGAGAGATGAGCAGAAAGCTTGTTTTAAGGAGGAGCTTAAAAGAGAAGAGGGGTTTAAGGAAGGAGTTCATGATTGCGAAGCTTAGATTGCTGAACTCATAGCTAATGGTGGTATAAAAAGGGAAAAAGGGGGTATGCATAAGAAACAAGTGTCAGGGGCTTGAAGAGTTCTAGTTGGGGAGTAGGCATTGTAGGTCTGGGGAGTGCAGAGGTAGAGTTGTGCTAGGCCATGGGGAAATTTGAACATGAGACTGAGAATTTTAAATTGGAGTGTTTCAGCAACTGGGAAGCATAGTGGGTTAACAAGGGCAGGAGTGATGTGTGTGTGTGTGCGGGTGTGTGCGGGTGTGTGCGGGGGTGTGTGTGTGTGAGAGAGAGACAAGGATTGTTGAGGTAGGAGTGCAAAGATGTGATGTCACAAGGTGGAAATATGCAGTCATTGTGATAGAGAGGATATACCCTCAGGCAAGGGCAATTCCAAGCATGTACACACCATGCAAGGCTGTATGCTCACAGCTACTGAGCAAAAGGAGGACTTGGGGGTAATAGTGCATGTTATTGAAAAATACATGACCAATGCCTTACCGGTTTTGCAACATTGAATATGGTAATTAGGACGTATTGCCAGAACAATTAAATATAAGTTATTTGTATTCAGTGCCAGGATGGGACAGACTCGATGGACTAGTTGGTCTTTTCCTGTCACTTTTCATATGTTTGTAAATGTGCATTTAACACAAACGCATGTAAGCCATGTTTTCACATAGGTGCTAACCATGCTTCCAACAATTTCTGATATAAAAACAGTGAAATCGTGTATGTTGGAATTATGCTGCATGTAGAAATCAACCAGGTCTCAGAGAAGCTGCTTATAACTAGAACTAGCAAACCCAAAGATGTGCTTGCAATTTTCACGAATCAGAACACTCCCAGAGTCATTCCTACTGTATATTTATGTATATTAACTTGTATTACTGGATAATTATACTTAGGAATATACATTTCTTTAGAAAATGCATACCATAAATTCACTTGGACTGCATCAAAGCACAAATGTTTGAGTGTTATTTTAGACAAATGAAAATTGAATGTAAAGTACAGATGCCAGTTTCTCCAATCTTAGTAACACAGCTGCAATTTTCAAGTTCCAAAATGAATTTAAGAAAGAATATCTAACTAACTGAACATACCAAATTGCTTTATCTATTTCACCTATGCAGTTACTTTGAACATCACAATTAGTCTCTTTGAACTACTTGTTTCTCTGCCATTTCCTCTCTGATGCCTGTACGTCTAACAGTGTGTACGCAACCTCAACACAAGTGCAGGTCGTAAACAATATTTCTATCATCTGTCCTTAACAAAGAAGGAATTCAAAACTGCGCTTAAAAAAAAATCACACATTTTATAAAATATTTTATAATGTTTTTATAAAGACAAATAGTTAGAATTGTTGATAAGCCAACAGATAATGCAGTTTGTGTTTTATTGTGGTCAACCAGGACTTCTCTATGCATGAAGCTTGTCTAAATGAACCAACATCGAGACAAGCCAGATAGTACATATATAGGGCAATTCTGTCCATGTTTCACCGTCCTTGCATTTAAAAAGTTTAGAAAGGTCAAAACCTAAGGTTTTGTTTCTCCTTGTCTTCCTTCCTTTACTGGAGGCAGTAACACAAGGAGTGCAGCTCCATGGAGATTTTATCCTCAATGCCTCCATGTATGAATCCTATGTAGTGTCAGTTGAATGCTTCATTGCAGTGGGAATACATGAAGGGCATCACAGCTAAATCTCAACCTGTCCCCACCAATGTTCCCTAAAATCCTGTTTGCAGTGCACGGTCCCTTTAAGATGTGCACATGGTTGGATGCGTTCCAATCATAAAGGGAGCATTGCTTGTGCACAACTGTTTATACATGGCTGATCGCTGCACAGCCATGCACTTGCACAGTTTAGAGAGAATATTGGTTCCCATTCGCACAGCGATTAATGGATAAAATATAAACGTCTCCCCATTTGGAGACATAGATGCTGGTTACAGCACCTACTGCTGCCCAGGCTGATACGTTAAACCAAAAGGTCAAAATTCATCCCAGTTGGCAATCTGATACAATCATCACCATTGTTCCTCATCTTCAAAACCAAAAAAATCAAAACTGCAGCTGTGTATTGTAACTGAGAGTAATAGCAGGAAATTTCAAAATGACATCATGTACTGAATAAGTTAAAAAGGCGAAAGCAGAATGAAGGACAAGCATCCTCAATTATTGCAAATATTTCCATATGCTACCTTTGCTTTCTGGGAGTGGTTTGCATCAGATACTCTGTCAATCATGTGGATTGCTAAATCGGAACTGTCACTGCTCTCCTCCAATCTGTGGTATATTATCAAAGATCTGGTCTCACCATTCTTCAGGAAACTTTCTTCACAGTCTTCTTCCATACACCTTACATTAAACACAAAAATGCTGGGTTACTTATGAGAGCTGGTAACAATGAATATCTCTCAGCACTGTGTATCCATAACCTTAGAATATTCCTTTTGGGTTGAATTCAAATAATAGGCATGGAATTATTCTTACAAACAGTAACATCTGAAGGCTGTTATATTTTTTACTGGTGTAGTCACACTACACACAAAGATTTCATTTAACAAGTAAGGAAATCTGTGACCTGGGATTTTCACCATAATTTGAATTCTTATCAAAATAAGCCCAAATTCTGTCTTTCTCTTACATGTTGTGGAGGGTGATGAACAATGAAAAATGACCACTCTCCACTCAGGGAAAATTACACAGTCTAAAAACATGAAACAAAAACAGAAAATGCTGGAAAAACTCAGCAGGTCTAACAGCATCTGTGGAGAGAAAGACAAAGCTAATGTTTTGAGTCTGTATGACTCTTCTTCTCCTCTTCTAAAAACATGTTTAACATTCAGGTTCTACTTATTCTGCTACATAATACAGACAAAACACTGGAGACTGTACAATTGCAAGAAATGACTAAACTATGTAAACTGCAAAAACAAAAACACAAGTGGGCTTATACTGAATGAGTATTTTCCCTTTTCAATGGTTCTTGACATGTGTAATGGTTGCATCAAGAAATGAGACAATAAATAGCATCATTTGCAACTTCTTAATTACATCACAAGACTGGTAAATAGAAATTTTCTTTATTCATTTACAGGATGTGGGTGTTGCTCGCTAGGCCAGCATCTATTGCCCATCCGTAACTACGCTTCAGAAAGTGGCTGTGAGCTGTCTTCTTGAACCACTGCAGTCCATGTGGGGTAGATACACCTACAGTGCTGTTAGCGAAGGAGTTCCAGGATTTTGATCCAGCAACAGTGAAGGAACAGCGATATATTTCCAAGTCAAGCTGGTATGTGGCTTGGTGGTGTTCCCATGTATCTGCTGCTCTTGTTCTTCCTGATGGTCACAGTTGCGGGTTTGGAAGGTGCTGCCTAAGGAGCCTTGGTGAGTTTCTGTAGTGCATCTTGTGGATGGTACACACTGTTACCGCCATGAGTCAGTGGTGGAGGGAGTGGATGTTTGTGGATGGGGTGCCAATCAAGTGGGCTGCCTTGTCCTGAATGGTGTCGAGCTTCTTGAGTGTTCTTGGAGCTGCTCTCATTCAGGCAAGCGGAGAGTATTCCATCACACTCCTGATTTGTGCCTTGTAGATGGTGGACAGGCTTTGGGGAGTCAGGAGGTGAGTTACCCAACACAGGATTCCTAGTCTCTGACCTGCCCTTGTAGCCACAGTATTTATATGGCAGGTCCAGTTCAGTTTCTTGTAACCACCTCCTGCCGCCTCCCCCTACCATGTTGATAGTTCCTAAATGTACTGAAAACTGCAAAATGCTGTTGCTTTGACTATGTGAAGGAATACAAAATATATACACACATACAGACCACTACATACAAGGTTACAGTACTGTAGCATAATGGTTATGTTATTGGATTAGTAAGCCAGAGGCCCAAACCAATAATCCAGGCAGCTGGGAATTTAAATTCAGTTCATTAAATAAATCTGGAATTTAGTAATGGTGACCATGAACCTACTGAATTATTGTAAAAAGCCACCTGGTTCACTAACATCCTTTACGGAAGTAAATCTGCCTGTCCGTAACTCCAGACCCACAGTCACGCAGTTCCTAAGTGTACTGAAAAATGCAAAAAAGCTGTTGATTTGAATATGTGTCGGAATAAATAATATATACATTCAGACCACTACATACCACTGCCCCTAAAATGGCCTGGCAAGCCATTCAGTTGTATTCAAGGCAGCGGCTCATCACCATCTTCGCAAGGGCAATAAATTTTGCCCTTATCAGTGATACCCACATCTAGCGATACTTTCTGAAAAAACCATATGGGCTTAAGCCCACATGTAGCCTTTAGGTGAAGCAATGTTATAGGGTGGGGAATAATTTGACCAGGGCACATAAATGTAACTCAGTCCCCACTTTAAAGTCATACATTCTGTTTTTATTTTTATATCTTTGGAATATGAAGTCCTATGTCCATAGCTGTAATTAAAACTGCCCACGTGAACTTATAAGGTCATATTAATCCTCTCGCACCATAAGTGGCATTGAGCTGCCTTCACACAAGTGCCACAAGATTAAGTAATAACATACAATGATGTTTTTGAACTGCTAATTAAATTTAGGTTGGCATGAATACTCTCTCTGACCTCCCCTGCTCCACGCCCTTCACCTTTAGACCAGAGCATGTGTGTGCACACACAGACAAGTCTCTCCCTTTTTCCCTAAATAGTACACAATGTAAATTCTATTCAATAAAGCTTTTGGAACCTGCCCTCTTGCTTTTCAAAAGCACTTGAAGAAAGGTTACTGATCTATTGATGCTTGAAGCTGAAGAAAAATATTCCATCAATGCAGTTGACGGACCAATAATGATCCCTATCAGGAAATTTAGGAACTCTGCACATAGTCAGACTGCACTATCAAAATTTAGCTCCCAAATTCACTACTCTGGATAGAAAAAATATTTAAGCCCCAGCCCACTCTTTTGAGAAAGGCAAAGCCTTTCAAATGAAATTGTTAATAAAGGCATTAAGACTGTCAAAGAATTCAATGGATTTTTTTATGTTGTGAAAATGTAATTTTTGTAAGTATTTTTGTTTAAACCTTGTTTTTGATGTTAGAAATTTCAGTTGCTGAGAGGAAAAACTAATGAAAAAGGAAAAAAAAAATCAGAAAGCGTTATGAGCAATTTGTAAATACAACATAGGAATTTATAATAGTAAATATTGTTATAAAAATGTGGCAGAACATAACTGGAAGACAAGAATCAGTGGTATTCTCATACAAATATTGAATATTAAATATGCTTATATCGATTTCCTGTCCGCATTACCTCAACAGGGGTTTCAAACCTTAAAATAAATGTGACAATGCCTTTGTTAACAACACCAAAATATTTTATTGATACCAAGAGGAATTTAGTAAGAGGGAGCTAAGCATTCATATGAGAACAGGCGCAATCACAATTTCTACTCTATATTATGAGTGCTGAAATCTCCTTACCGAGGCAAAGTAGAACCTAGAAGGAAAATACACAAGGAGCTTTTCTCAATCTCTCGCCTCCTCTCTGCTATGTACTGATTTGAACACTCCACTGGGAATCGTACTATAAGGAAAAAGTGCCCAAGGCACTCACACGTCATTTGCAGCTTCGGTAAGTACTCCTACAAGAAAAAAGACAACACACGTTATAATAAAATCAAAACTTCAAACCAGAAAGAAAGCAGTAAAATTGATGGCACTCATTTGATGATTTGTAAAACTGCAAAATTTAATCCTTGAGTGAGGATGACTCTCACACGGAACAAAACCATCAGCCATTTACTCTTGCCATCATTATTGCTTTGCTTCTGGCATATGAAATAAAGGCCATCTTCTGAAGTGGTATTCTGCGACTCCAGAGGTAGGCAAGCCCTAATGAGTATACTTTGGAGGAATTGCCAATAGTATTTTTGTGTCCTCTGGAGGTCCCCAGCATCACAGATGCCAGTCTTCAGCCAATTCGATTCACTCCACGTGATATCAAGAAACGGTTGAAGGCACTGGATACACCAAAGGCTATGGGCCCTGACAATATTCCAGCAATAGTACTGAAGGCCTGTGCTCCAGAACTTGCTGTGCCCCAAGCCAAGCTATTTCAGTACAGCTGCAACACTGGCACCTACCCGGCTATGTGAAAAATTGCCCAGGCATGTCCTTTACACAAAAAGGACAAATCCAACCCAGCCAGTCTACTCTCGATCATCAGTAAAGTAATGGAAGGGGTCATCAACACTGCTATCATGCGGCACTTGCTTAGCAATAACCTGCTCACTGACACCCGGTTTGGGTTCCGCCAGGGCTACTCAGATCCTGACCTCATTACAGCCTTGGTTCAAACATGGACAAAACAGCTGAACTCCCGAGGTGAGGTGAGAGTAATTGCCCTTGATATCAAGGTTGCATTTGACTGAGTGTGGCATCAAGGAGCCCTAGCAAAACTGGAGTCAATGGGAGTCAGGGGGAAAACTCGCCACTGGTTGGAGTCATACCTAGCAAAAAGGAAGATGGTTGTGGTTGTCAGAGGTCATTCATCTCAGCTCCAGGATAACACTGCAGGTAGTGTCCTTGACCCAACCATCTTCAGCTGCTTCGTCACTGACCTTCCTTCCTTCATAACATCAGAAGTGGGGATGTTCAGCACCATTCACAACTCTTCAGATACTGAAGCATTCCATGTCCAAATGCAGGTATTGGACCATATCCAGGCTTGGGCTGACAAGTGGCAAGTAACATTCACACCACACAAGTGTCAGGCAATGACCATCTCCAACAAGAGAGAATCCAACCATCGCCCCTTGATGTTCAATGGCATTACCATCACTGAATCCCCCACTATCAACCTCCTGGGAGTTGCAATTGACCAGAAACTGAACTGGGCTAGCCATATAAATACAGTGGCTACAAGAGTAGCGCAGAGGCTAGGAATTGTGCAACGAGTAACTCACCTCCTCACTCCTCAAAGCTTGTCCACCATCTACAAAGCACATGTTAGGAGTGTAATGGAATACTCCCCACTTGCCTGGATGAGTGCAGCTCCCAGAACACTCAAGAAGCTTGACACCACCCAGGACAAAGCAGCCCGCTTGATTGGAACCACATCCACAAACATTCACTTCCTCAACCACCAATACACAGTAGCAGCAGTGTACCATCTACAAGATGCACTGCAGGAATTCACCAAGGTTTCTTAGACAGCACCTTCCAAACCCACGACCACCACCGTCTAGAAGGACAAGGGCAGCAGATAGATTGGAACACCACCACCTGGAAGTTCCCCTCCAAGCCACTCACCATCCTGACCTGGAAATATATCACCGTTCCTTCACTGTCGCTGGGTCAATATCCTGGAGCTCCCTCCTCTAACAGCACTCTGGGTGCACCTACACCACAGGGACTGCAGCGGTTCGAGAAGGCGGCTCACCGCCACCTTCTCAAGGGGCAACTAGGGACGGGCAGTAAACGCTGGGCCCAGCCAGCGAAGCCCACATCCCGTGAATGAATAATAAAATAGACACTCGTACATAAGGTAGAGAATTATAGCCTGAGCTTTTAAACCCTTTGAAGAGTAGGCTTGGTTTCTAGATTTTTCATCAAGCTTTCCCCTCAGAAAAAGCCACATTCCTCAAAATACAACAGTAAAAGGGAAAGCAAGGCTTGTATACTGCCTTTCAGCAGCTCAAAACACTCTGCAGTCGATGAAGCATCTTTAAAAGCATAGTCATTGTGCGAGAAAACTCCCACAGCTAGCAATGAAGTAAATCACCAGGCAATTTGTTCTAGGTATAAAGGTCATCGGCCTGAAACGTTAATTCTGTTCCTCTCTCCACAGATGCTTCCATAAACCGAGTATTTCCAGCATTTCTGTTTTTATTTCAGATTTCCAGCGTCCAGAGTATTCTGCTTTTCAAACCTAGGTGTTGGCTGAGGGATAAATGTTGGCCAGGGCATGAACAGAATGACTCTATCCTTCTTCAAATAAAGCCTTAGGATCTCTTACATCCATCTGAGTGGGCAGACAGACCTCGCTCTAACATCTCATCGAATAGTATGTATTCACAATGTGAACAGCATGGGACATAAATGGGCAGGTTGTGATCAATAGCACAATTTGAAAAAAAAAAGGTTACATCTAATGATATGGAAAGAGGATTGTAATTCTCAAGAGCTCAGACATTGCTCTGAGCATTATTGTTCTCTTACGTATCTATGCGAATCAGCGAATTGCCCATCTTTACACCACTGGCAGCAAACTTCAATTAAATTAGGAAGCACAAGTGCTGTTGTGGACCACCTAATTAATACATATTCATATTATGCTATTTATCTACACTTCCAATGTATCTAAATTACATGCACCTGTATGTGAGAAAGCTGCCTCATATGCTACATTAAGGTTATAGAACATTTTTTTTTACTTAATTATGGACTGTAAGCATACGAGCTTTATCTGAAGATGTTTGTTAAATTGCAGTCATGAAGGTGGCAAGAGTCCTCCAACACCTCTCATTTACAGGTAAGCATGGACATGAAGCACTGGAAGGATAGTCAACCAACAGGAAGTATAATATTCATAGGTCCAGTTAAAGGATTTTTTATTGGATTGTATCTTTTTTAAACTTAAAAAAAGAAGTCCCTGGAAGTTAGAGCTTCCACGAGCTGGAAATACTGATAGTATTGATCCGTATCCAGCTGCTGAGCTTGGCAGTTTTTGCCAGGGCAGTAGTGGGATGCTACAAACAATCACCACATTATCAGGCTAAGAAGAGGAAAGTAAAAACAAAAAATGCTGGAGATACTCAGCAGGTCTGACAGCATCTGTGGAGAGAGAAACTGAGTTAACGTTTCGAGTTCATATGACTCTTCTTCTCTACATCAGCCCTCTCACACGCCTTTACAATCTTAAAGTCATCTATCAGGTTCGTAAAATTTGTTTGATTTCAGATTTCCAGCATCTGCAGTATTTTGATTTTATCTTAAGAACAGGGAAGATTTGCTTCAATCCCATTGTCACAGATGAACTCTCTATCAACCATACATTATCCGCGCGCTGTACTTGCCAACATTGATCATATGGTCTTTAGCACACTAAGGCCAATTATAACACACTCATCAATTCATCAGATAAAATCAGTGCACTCTGAACAGATCACAAACAAAAAAACAGGACTTCTTTCTCTGCATGGTTCAGTAATATTTCATGCTTAGACACAGAGCCAAAAAGGGAATCTGAATAACTACCTAAATCCTTTGTGCCAATCTACAATTGTTACTTAACTAACAGCAGATAATTGTTGCCTTACTCGGAGAAGCAAGTCCACTTCTGGCTGCGTGTCTGCAGTATTCATAAGATAACAGCGCACTGTATTGCTCCAAAGAGTCGGAGGAAGAAACGGTGTGACCTGCAGCAAGCTGGCCACAGCAGCATCCCAGTCATCTGGAAAAGTCAACAGAATTAAATGGATCCACTCTTTAACATGATTCACGCATACCACTATTCATCCACTTTAGCCTTTTCATTAATGGTTATAAAACAAGTGTAAAAAAAAAACACATTAAAACTTATGCTGCATTTTAGACAACATTAAAAATGAGGTTTGTAAATTAATTCTATTTTGCAGCTGTAGTTTTAAAATTAGGGCAAATAAAGGGGGTCATGTCACCTATTCTGAAGTCAGCCTGACAGTGAGCCTAGGTGGCTTGATTGTTAGAGATCAGAGAAAGGCGTAGATTGGTTTACTGAGTAGAAGATGCAAGGTATTAATGCTTAGAGGCAATGGCAGCAGTCTCTGGGTTTGTGATAAGTAGACTCTGAGTCTCCCAAAGTCCCAGAAAGGTGTTGAAGGTACTGGTTTTATAAACAGTTGCCCATGTACTTTTAAGATGAAAGGGAGTTAGGTTCAAAGGTAGTTAATTGGCGTTTTTACCTAGATACGAGGTTAATATGTTTCATGTTGCCATGGGCAAGAGAGCAGAGGAAAGCCATTTTGAGATTAGGTTACAGGCTTCCCCACAAATCAGTGAATATCGCAGAGTTTGGTCAGCAGAGAGAAAAGACTTTGTGAGCTACCACAGCTGGATGTGGAAGGGAGCTGGCCTCCAGCCAAAGAGATGCATCCTACAGCCTTGTAAGGATTTTGGGAGATTCGTCCTGGCATGGTGGTTTTCAGGTGGGGTGTTGGAAAGAATCATCATCAGAACAGGGTTTATTGCTGGTGGTGGTTTTAAGAATCTCTTCAAAAGCTGAGGAAATTGCCAAGAGGTGGTCACTCGAAGTTACTACTCAATGAAACTGGGATGCCAGGACCCATTAGAAGCCTGGAGCAACAGTGGACTGTTTGCTAAAAGGACTAATTCCATGGAGAGTGCAATGGGTGGTAAGTATAAAAGGGGAATGTTCCTTTCTATAGTTTAAAGTATAAGTTGCCTACAAAAAAAGTGTTTAGTCAACAATTTTTTTAAGTCATTTGCTACAGTAATATTTTTAAAAACAGGGAATCTTGCTGTGTCATTCTTTCACTTAATAGCTGAAGTTGAAGCCTCTTTAAAATTACCAGTCTGTACGGAGATCATGACAACTAACATGCAGCATCCACAAGTCACGTTCACATGACATATGGTAATTTGGCTCACACTAAACTCTATGTTATTCGCTCTTCCAGATGTAACTGTTCTCTCCGATCTCCGCTCAATCAAATCTGGGACTTGTTTTAACTTAATTCTAAAGTTATGCAGCTTTAAAAGTCAATTATTTTAAATCTTCTCAGTGCTTTATCAGATGATCTAGCATACATCGGGGACTCTCAGGAAGAAATTACACATGAGAACCCACAACACCCTGCTTTACCTAACATAGCACACACATAACCAAACACTTCAGAGCACTGGCCTTTGTCCCATAATTTGCTGACAAAATAACAGTGAAGCGAATGGTGTTCTCTGTTATTTAAACATAAAAGGTACAGCAACTTAGGCATAGGCAGATGTGACCTTAAATGTAGAAATACAAAATTTGCTGACTGAGATTTGATGGTCCACCACTTATTTTGTGAAAACAGCATCTCTTATTCTGGAAAACCACTGAAATGCATTGAATGTCGTGATGTTCCTTTACTCGCATGGTAGATACAAACTAAACTAACCACACAGAAAGTTAAAGTCTTGTACATTTCAGTCTAAGTACCCTTATAACAACACGATAAGTATTAATTGTCAATCAACTTTTAGCATTGAAAACAAGCGTAAAGTCTCATACCTTCAAGTTTTAAATGTTGTTGTAAATATTTTTAATGTCAAATGTTAGGTTTTTTTTAAAACTTTGCCTTTCTGACACATCTCTCTTAACCCTAATCCTTCCCCATTTTTTTCTTTTTGCACCCTGTTTTCTCATTGAATTCGCCCATTCTAATTTACACGATCTTCTTGATCCTTGCACTGTTAATTTCACAATGCTTCAATCTGATTCATTAAGGAGATGCACAGTTGTTTGCCTTGTTCACTCAGGTCACAGATGCCTAGTTTCACTGGCTGCGCTGTTACCAGTTCACACTTGCAGCATTTTGCCACACAAAGTAAAAAGCTTAGAGATGTCCTGCCTTGCCACAGCAAATTACAGCCCAACACATTTAAATGCCAAGAAACAAATGATATTATCTCAGTACTAACAACTAATAGCGTACCTCGATTAACATTGGCAAAAGGTCCTTCGACATCTATTGAACTTTGTGCAAACTCTGGACCTCGGAATGTCTGCTGAAGTTGTATCATGCTGCCCAAAGACGGCTCACTTCCCAGGACCCCACCACTCCAGTATTCACACTGAGTGCCTGTAGCTGAAAGATTCAAAGAGATATCAAGTTTTAAGGAGGCATAATTAATAAGATAATCGAAACATGAAGTTTGAATCCAAAAGATCCAACAAGAACCTTATAGGGCTGAATTTTCTGTTTGGTGGGGGGGCGGGGGCAGAGCGGGAGCGGGCACGATCACTGCTCGCGATCGGATCTGCGCTGCCATTTTACGTGGGTGGGCCGATTAACGCCTGACTCCCAAGGATAGCGGTAGTGCATTGTCCGCCGGGTCTAATGGTGACCCGGCAGCCTGTTTATCAGAAGCGCTGGCAGTCTCTGCAAGGCTGCTCACAATGTCAAGTGGAAGGGCTCACAACAGGGCTTCTGGTGAGCAGGCCAGTCCGGAGGCTAGGCCAGCGGAGCAGGCCAGGCTGGAGGGTAGGGCAGCAGGACAGACCAGGCCGGAGAGTGGGGGGGCGGGGACAGTGTACCCCTCGTTCCTCGGACGACTGCCTTGCTATCCTTCTCGAGGAGGTGGCAGCACGGCAGGAGGGGCTGGTGCCCCAGGATGGGATGGAAATGCACCTTGAGAAGACAGTGGTTCTCGCCACCACAGACCATGCGGAGGTATGGTACCTATTGTACCGCCGCTCAGCTTCTGATATCGGATGGTGGAGAGGCATCATAAGCCACCTTCTGAGGGGATAGCCCTCGTCACCCAGCAGCCATCCATCCAGCCGGGCTGGAGCAATGAAGAGCCCCGGCACCTGGGAGTGTCTGAGGATGTAGGTGTCATGGGAGCTGCCTGGGTACCTTGCACAGACTTGTAGAATCAGCATCCTGTCTAACTGCACGTTCATGGAGTGGGATTCCTTCCTGTTGACAACGTCACTGGGCTCACCTGCTGGCGCCTTGATGGCCACATGTGTACAGTCTATAGCCCCCTAGACGTGGGGGAAGCCAGCAATGGCCACGAAGCCTCTGGCTTGCCTGGTCCCAACAGTAATGGATGAAGGTCAATGCACGCCTGAACAGAGTGCCTGTAACATGCTTGACACAAGTCTGCACAGCTGATTGGGAGACACCGCAAAGATCACCCACCAACCCCTGAAAGGTGGCAGAAGCATAGAAGTTGAGGACAGCTGTGACCTTCTGAGCCATTGGCATGGGGTGTCCGCCCACACAGTTAGTGAATATCTCAGGCCCTATCATTTGACTGATATAGTTGACTGTCTCCCTTCAGAGACGGAGCCTCCTTCGGCATTGCACCTCAGACATATTGAGGTAGCTGCTTCGCCGCCTGTATACCCTGGCACCAGGATAGAGGCGTCTTCAGTGGCCCCTTCCACCTTGGACTACCTCTTGGCCCTGCACCCCTTGTGCCTGCACCTGGCCTCCCAAAGATGGCTCCCCTGGAGGCTGAATGTGCACCCCTGACCTCTTCCTTATTCTAGCCCTCCCTTCCTCATCAGGGGAGCTGCCTCCAATGGACAGTTCAGCTCCCATTCCCAGGCTAAGGGAAGGCTTCCTAAAACTTGCAGGCCAGAAAAAACTACTCACTGCAGAGTGCTGACCTGAAGGTTAAGAATCCAGAAAAAGCAGCTGGGATGCGTTTTGAAGTACTGCAGATCACACAGGCAAGTTTCAAAAACTTTCAGAAATAAATGCTTGCATGTGCACACTCACAACCCCAGTGAACCCTCTTATCCCGCCCGTGGATGAGGGTAATACAAATGTGTCCTGCCTGTTGAGCCCGTGCGTCGAGCCGAAGATCGCACAGGCACCCAAAAATCAGCGTCAATTGACGCCTCAAGCGCCTTAACTGGCTTGTTAATTAATGGCGGGCGTGCGTCAGGTATCATCGCCGCGCCGGCCCAGCAAAATATCGCGATGGCGCGCGGTGATGTCGGGACCCTCGTCCTACATCACCGTGTATCATTTTACGCGTGGGTGTGCAGGGCCCGCCCCCACACTCCAAAGGGAAAGTTCAGCCCATAATGTTGCCATACCCAGTCACCAGGTTAATGTCACGCATGCAGCACCAAAATGAAGTTCCTATATAATCAAATGTGAACCACGACACAATCCAATATTAAGGTCGTTTTGTGTAAAAATGGAAGTCCTGCAAGCAAACTTTTGCAGGGACTTCTCTAAATCCCTGCCACTCCTGCCTAGGTACCTACTTAGCTTTTCCTCACACACCATAGAAATATAGGAACAGGAGGCAGCCATTTAGCCCCTCAAGCCTGTTCCTCATTCAATGAGATCACGCTAATCAGTGACCTAACCATAGTTGCCCCATATCCCTTAACATTATTGATCGATTTTGTTCTGAAAAATCAGATTTAAAATTACCAACTGATCTAGCAATTAATACTGCCACCTTTTGCCAACATTACTAACTTTTTTTTAAAAAGTCTCACATATCAGAAATACATACCCTTTCAAAAATTAACAGTACTACTTATACACAATTCTATGTACATCTAGATGTAATTTTCCACTACTTTAAACTTAGAAAGGAGACAGAAATAGTAAATGAGATGGGCAGGTGAACCAAAGTATTTAAGGAGCTGTTCAACATCATAATTCAGAGCTCAGTTATAAATGATGATAAGTAAAAACAGCTCTGACAGTAATAACAAAGTAGAGTATATACAGATCAATGATAACAAGAACACAGGAAGAATGAAGAAGTCAGGCACAGAAATATTGACACTTATTTAATGTTTAACCATCAAAAGCATTTTAAAGTTCATAATTTAGCAAAGAGAGCACATTACAATAGATTTTATGAATTTATACATGTTTCACTTGTCAAGATTGGAAATACTTAAAATCTACCATTATAACTGTTTGCAGTTATTATCAAGCGACCGGGTTAAAAAAGTGCATTGGGGTGATGTTCTTATGTCCTTGGTTTCGATTTGCTATATGAAAATCTATATGCAAGTTCAACTGCTATTGTTTCAGTTTGCATACATGCACAAAGTTGTCATTTGTCTCTACTTCTGTGTGCATTCACATAGACAGACAGCAACCCTTCCTACCACCTCCTGGAGTGGTGGGGCAAGGTGGGGGAAGAGAGAGAAAGAGAGAGAGAAAGAGACTTACCGAAAGAGTGACAAAGATAGTCAGGAACAGAGCGATACACAAACAGCACAACAAAAGCAGACCGTACTCAACCAGCTCACACTTGCAAATCCCAAAACAAAACATCTACTGTTAGATGTGATTCCATGATTGGGCAGCATGTGCTGACCAATCCTGAGTGTGCTAACAACTACGCTAACAACCAATTTAAGATAATCAGTCAAGCTCGTAACGTGGCTCATTTATGCTCGCTAGAAGCGACATACACAGGGACCTGTTCTTTGCAAACAAAAGGAATATGGTTCAAGCTTTGCACCTTTTTTGCATTACCCAGGAGCTTAAGAAGCCTATAGCTCCCTATTGCTTTCTCCATGGCAACACCACTGCAAACAATCAGCACCCTTTTCTCCTGTAGTATAAATTGTGATGATTGTTTGAAATTTGTTATAAAATGAAAGGAGTGGTGAAATGTATATAAATTTCTCAGTATTAGCTGTAAATGTGCACTGTGCAGGGAAAGAGAAGATCGAGAGAGATTAAACACGTGTATTACAGTTTTACCTGTGACATCAGTATGGTTGTCATCTGAGTCGGAGTCTGCTGGATCAAACACTTGAATCCCCTGAGCCTGCAGTCTCTGAAGTTTGGCTTCTAGCTCACGTTTAGCACGTAATAGGTCTTGAATCTCCTTTTCCTTGGTTTCCCTGAAAATCTGAAATAAAACATTTACAGCCAATACTCAGAGATTTATACAACTTTCATTTTATAACATCCAAAGTTGCAAAAATGTCCATGAGCTAAATAATCTCACCTCTCTGATGAAATGTAACAAAACAGAAAGAAAGGAAGAATATGAAAAACAAAAATAATCACAATTTAGCTTAAACTTAGGTTGCAAGAAAGGTTCCAAAATTTTACAATGTTGGAGCAGATTGAAGATTAGATATGTGAGAGGCAAAACTATATCTTTAAATACATGTGGAGACTGAGAAAATTATAAATTGTCTGTTTGAAACAATGGCTGCTTGGCATTATTTTTCAGATATCATTCAATACGTGAGGTGGTACATAAATGAAAATGAAGAAAATGCCACATCATGTGATAGTAAATTTATCCTGTACATGTTGCATCTTGATGCATGTTTTACATCCTCTAAATAAAGGAAAGCAATTTGACAAATAAAAGCTTTTTTTTAAGTGAAAATCATAATCTAACGTGCTGAATATTATATAATGGAAGGAAAAATGTGCTATATCATGAATTGGCTTTTTCTTTTAAAAAAGCATGGGGATAAAGGAAATCAAGATCACACGTAACATAGGGAACACAGCACAAACCATAATACCTTAGTTACAGGTTTACTATTTTTATGATGTTGGTTCAGGGATA
Organism: Carcharodon carcharias; assembly: GCF_017639515.1. Lineage (NCBI taxonomy): Eukaryota > Metazoa > Chordata > Chondrichthyes > Lamniformes > Lamnidae > Carcharodon > Carcharodon carcharias. Next base: position 228,948,769 of record NC_054469.1, read on the forward strand.
AATATTGGCCAGAACACCGGGGATAACTCCTCTGCTCTTCTTCACGTAGGTCTTTAAAGTGCACTTGAGAAGGCAGGTGGGCCACAGATTAACTTTTCATCCAATAGACACAACCGTCAGCTCTCCCTCATTGCTGCACTGGAGTATCAACCTTAACTTTAGCGCTCAAGTCTGTACAGTGGAACTTGAATACACAACCCTCTGACTCTGAGACAAGAACACTACCAACTGACCCATGATTGGCAACCAAGGGCTGCTCCAAGAGCGAGACGCAGATGGACCAACTTTGCTTTAGAAATGTCAGTTTTTGGTGCTAATGGAAAACATTGCTACCTTATGACATACCATTTAGTGCCCCATCTCAATAGTGAAGAAATGCCACCAAGGTCAGGCAGCCAGGCCATTGAAACAGGCTGCATGGGGAAGATCACATGCACAACATGACCTAAAGAGCTTCCTGAATGCAATTGTGTAAATTCAACTCAATATTACTTTCACTGTATATTGAAGAGCTTACATGTGTTATTGGTACAGCAATCATGCTTTTTTAAATCCTTACTGAGTCCCAAAAATTTCCTTTAAGGCCTGGTCAAGAATTTTTCCGTTGGCGAATTGGGGGCGGGGCCCGCTCTCCAACACGAAAATGACGTCAGGGGGAACCCATTTAAATATTCAGGAAGGCGGGCAGACAGCGAAATCAGCTGTCCGCCCACCGACCTGTCAATGGCTCTTTGAGGCCATTGACAGGGTAATTGAGCCAATTAAAGGACCTGCCCGTCCAACCTTAAGGCTGGCGGACAGGCCAGGAGCCCCAGTGGGCTTCTGATAATACATGAAACCTCATCCACTGGCGGGATGAGGTTTCATGTCTGTTTTAAAAAACTTTAATAAATTTTATGTGATATTTATTAACAGGTCGCATCCCGTGCGACATTGTCACAGGAGGGGGACATGTTAATAATTTTTTTATTTTTATATTTTTTAAGTTTCTAACACTTTCAGCGCTCTCCCCGAGACAGCAATTAGTCTCAGGGAGATGTGCACTCTTTTGCATACATCCGCGAAAGAGCGGTTTGACAGTTGGAGAATCCCTCCCCCCCCCACCCCCAGCACAGGAAGTGCATAGCACTTCTCGTCAGGTGGCCTGCTGGGCAGGTTTTAATTGGCCTGCCCACTCAAAATGGTGGCAGGGCCCATTTCAGTGGCAGCGATTGGCTGCCCGCCCGCCCTTCAAGGGCAAAATTCTACTCCTGGTGTTTGTTGGTTGCAATTACCTTAAACTGCCTTTTTACTTTATCCCTGTCATGCTCAAATGTAGCAGCTCTCTCCATGGCCTGGTATTTTGCCTCAAGGGCACTTTCCTTTTCTCGAAGTATCTTCTGGTAGGTTTTCTGGAGAGCCTGTAGAATATAATATCAGATGGATTAAAAGATCTGAACAGAGCACCAACCCCCCACCACTGACACACTGAGCAATCAGCAAGTTTATCCAGTGAGCTGAAGAGGCATAGAAGGTCAGGAATGTCCCAGATTCAGTGTTCAATCTGTGCAAGGGAATTTAATACAGAAAAATCTTTAAAGTCCTTCTTCAAGTTCTATAAACTAACACAATGCAGTTTTGCAATATGTCTCTTTTTTCTTCAATGGCGTTTGGATGAAATTGACACTTTCAATTTTATAATGTACATAGAACAATTTAATCTGTTATACAGATATCATCATTATGTTGTTCCCCAAGTGAAAATAAATGAGAATGGCAAACACACATGAAGGATTAATACATTGCTTGTAATGCAGGTCTAGCATCATAGGAGAACATAAGAGTGTATGAGCCAAGCACACCAAGGGTCTTAATACAAAAACAAAATAATGCAAATGCTGGAAACCTGAAATAAAAACAGAAAATGCTGGAAACATTCAGCAGGTCAGGCAGCATCTGTGGAGAGAGGAACAGAGTTAACGCTTCAGGCCAATGACCTTTCATCTTTGTGATAAAAGTATAATAATTTTCATAATATTTTTCTGGTTTATTGTGAAGTAGGTTTATGGAGGTAAGTATAGTTGGGTATGTCTTTGTGATTTAATTATATTTGGAGTCAAGTAGACTGCAAGCTTGAAATCATCAAAAGAAGCTAGATGCTTGACATGCTAATGAGTAAACATGGATGCTGACTTGGCATGTAAGGTGTGAAGGGAATTTGCATTTATAGATAAATGAAGGAGTTTAAAACTAGCCAGATAAGCAAGGCTAAGCAGTGTGTTTATTTTTCCCAAAGGTTACTGACAATTTTGGCAACATGAAAGTTTTTATATTATGAGGAAGATACAGTTTCAAAGACATATGGATCAATGGGATTTACATATTAAAAAGAGAGAAACATATATAAAGGAGAATGGAAAGTTATGTGTCAGAAGGCCATGTAAGATCTAATAGGTGTGTGTGAAATAGCCTTAATGAAGCCCCCAGCCATGTGTGCATGAGTCTGCTATGGAACGAAACTGAAGTTGGGGAAAAGCCATTTGGAATTCCACTGTCAAAAGGATATTGTGCTAACTTGCTATCTATTTGGACTGTTGCCTGAAAGGGGGTGTAACTGGGAGCCAGGATAATTAGGAATTTTCGGATTAATTATAGTAATAAGTAATTGTAGTCTTTTGTATGTACTTGAAATCTTTTATTTTATTAATAAACATTTTAATTTAATTTTTAAAATCTCTAAAGGTCTTGGCAGACTTATTACTTCCGAATTCAGTGCACACATCTTCTCATAATAAATACAAATGGCAAAACTGTTATAATAGTGTGACCAAGTTTCCCTTGTGGATTTGGCCCACCTGGCACACATCATCTGCCATATCATAACACTTTCAACAATTAAGTTCTCACCTGAAGCTCCGCCCTCAATCTTTTGTTTTCTTTGTCAAGTTTGGTTTCCTTTTTCTGCATGGAGGCAATCTCATTATTTTTACTGACACGAAAAATTTCATATTCCTTCCTTAGTCGCTCGTATTCTGCAGTATATTCAAGGTCAACTGAAGCTGTTGATTTAAAGCTTGCGCCAATTACACGTGGACCCCGTCTGAAGGAGCTACGCAACAGTCTGGCCTTGGGTTTGACTTCCACTGGAATCTCGCAAGCCTCCCCTCCACCACCATCTGTGTCTTCAATTACTTCATTTGGGCCAATCAGCGAAGACGCCGTGCCCATCTTGCCAATGGGTTTACACAAGTTTAGCCCATAGTTTCTTCACAGCTACAGCTGAAAATAAATTTCTATAAATAAATGACAAACAGCAACAAAAATAAAACAGGTTTAAATGATTTAAATTAACATGCTAGTCATTTTACAACTTTGGCATTGAATAATCCCAAAAATTCCAAAGAACCTGGCTTAAAAAAAAATTGAGGCTCCAAACATTGGAAACCCTCCACCCTTGATAAAAAGTTGAATCATCCAATTGTTTAAATCAAGCAAAGGAAATAACACAGCAAAGGCAATGCTGAAAAAAACATTTGCACACTGCAGTTAGAATATTGAACCCAGCATTTAGTTGCCTCACTTTAGGGAGAAGGTCAAGATCATGCAAAGGGTACAAAAAAGATTCAACAGGGAAAAGAGGCTTTAGCTGTGAGCAGAGATTAGAAAAACTGATGTTTTTCAATTCCAAGAGAGGGTAAGAGAAGAATGATAAATATGTTCAGCGTTTTGAAGTTTTGATAAGATAAATAATGGATAAAAACTATTTCCATAAGTCAATGAGTTGATAATTGGAAGGCATAAATTTAAAATCGCCCAAAGAATGAAGTGAGAGACAAGGAGTGGATTATTAGAACATGAATTATGCTAACAGGAGTAGTAAAAGCAGAATCATTTCTAGAAGAACAGAATTGCAAAACTGGGGTAGTTATGTTACATGTACAAGGAACTGGGCCACACTTCAAGTATTGTGAACAATTCTGGGCTCCATATTATAAGGAGGATATAGAGATACTGGAGAAGATTTACAAGGCTGATACCAGAACTGAAAGGTTATAACTATCAGGGAAGACTGAACAGGCCAAGGATCTTATCTATGGAAAAGGTTGATTTATAAGAGGTCTTTAAAAATATGAAGGGATTTGATGGAATAGATGTAGATGCTTTCACTTGTGGGGGAGTCCAAAACTAGGGACTGTAAATACAAGGTAGTCAGCAATAAATCCAATAAAGTCAGGAGAAGTTTCTTTATTCAATGAGTGGTCAGAACGTTGAACTTGCTACCACATTGAGTATCTGAGGCAAACAGCATAGATGCATTTAAGGTGAAGTTAAATAACTACATGAGGGAGAAAGGAAGAGACGGATATGCTAATAGGGTGGGATGAAGTAGGGTGAGGAAGGTTCGTGTGAAGCATAAACACCATCATCGACCAGTCACCAGGGGTGAGTTCAACAAAGCTATGTTCAATTTTTAAAAAGAAGCTAAATATTCAAAGAATAACTTCGAATTACATGAAGGAAATGCGAGGATTAAGACTTTGCAGTTAGTCCTTTCCGAGAACCAGCACAGTCATGATGGCCAAATGGCCTCTCTACCTGTTGTTGAAACCCAGGATTCTATACATTTGAATTATCAGAGAACTTAATTAGTTGTGTTTAAATTAAGTTTACACTATATATGCAGCACTCTTACTATATCTAGTTTGCTGTACTAGTTAATTTTGATCAATTCTGCACTTTAAAATGGACTTTTCCATTGAAGTCACAACTGTCCCTTTAATGCACTGTTATTCTTCTCTGGTCCTCATCGAGGAATGTCTCCTCTGCATTATGTATAGCAAAATAGTAAATGATAAAAATATTATAATTCTTTTTCTATTTATCCATGCGCTGTGAACATCACTGGCAAGGCCAGCATTATTGCCCATCTCTAATTGCCCTTCTTAAGATGGTGGTGAGCTGCCTTCTTTGAACCACTGAAGTCCATCTGGTGTAGGTACACCCTCAGTGCTTTTAGGGAGGGTGTTCCAGGATTCTGACCCAGCAACACACGGCACAGAGACTATCTTCCCCGAGACAAGCAAGAAGTATATTCTATTAAATGGATCCAAGTTAGATGGTGAAGAAAGAAAAAAGACACAGATCTTTTCCTTGTTAGTAGGTTTATTCATAAGATGCAGAATAACAGATCTCTGCCTCCTAACCATTAACAGTGCCATAACAGACACTCTTTATAACTCTTTCGAGTACAAACCCGTTTTCATCTGTTTCAGATGAAGTTACATTGTTTCATAGTTTGCCATTGTGAGATTTGAACTCTTGATCTTGGGGTTACAAACCCAGTACCATAACCACTTGGCTATTTAGGCCAAGCCCCTCGAACTCTTGATACTCTTTCGAGTTAACACGTTTCCATCTGTATTCAGATGAGGTTACATTATTTCATAGTTTGCCATTGTGAGATTTGAACACTTGACCTTGGGGTTACAAACCCAGTACCATAACCACTTGGCTATTTAGGCCAAGCCCCAGACCACTCTTTATATGTGCTCTCAGTCCTTAATCAAATGATGCCCTTCACCTGTGTATCTTTAACAACATAATCAACCAACCATGAATCTATTCTATCAAACTTTCACAATCATATAAATGGGGAGATTTGTTCAATTGTCTATATTTTTCAGTCACCCTTCATTACTATGATTATTCATGAGGCTATATCAGAAAGAGTTCTAAACAAATTTCTCTTTACAACATTCAAAGTTGTGCACATTCAGTGGTGCCTCAGTTGCTTGACCAGCTCATAAAACAACACCTTGTGATGACCTACAACATTATAATGCCTGGATCTTAAACAACTATTTACTGTAAAAGATAAGCCTTTCCAGATCAGGCTGCTAAGCTGTTTACTTAGTACCAGCCACATCAAAGTTCTCCGGAAAATCAAAAATCCTCTGTGCACCCTCAAGAAGGTTACAGAACAGCTCAACCTTGGGATTGAAGAAATATGATCTCAGACTTGATACAAATCATTGCTTTCCTCTAAGGACTACTAAGACTAATGATCTGTTCCTTTTGAGTGTTAGAGTCATAGAGGTCTACAGCACAGAAAAAGGCCCTTTGGCCCATCGAGTCTGCACCGGTCAAACAAGTACCTAACTATTCTAATCCCATTTTCTAGTACTAGGCCCATAGCCTTGTATGCCATGGCATCGCAAGTGCGCATCCAAATACTTCTTAAATGTTATGAGGGTTTCTGCCTCTACCACTCTTTCAGGCAGTGAGTTCCAGATTCCCACCATCCTCTGGGTGAAAAAATTATTCCTCAAATCCCCTCTAAACCTGCTGCCACTTACCTTAAATCTATGCCCCTTGGTTATTCATCCCTCCACCAAGGGATAAAGTTCCTTCCTGTCTACCCTATCTATGCTCCTCATAATTTTATACACCTCAATCATATCCCCTCCTCAATCTCCTCTGCTCCAGGGAAAATAACTCAAGTCTATGCAATCTCTCCTCATGACTTAAAATCTCCAGCCCAGGCAACATCCTGGTAAATCTCCTCTGCACTCTCTCTAGTGCAATCACATCCTTCCTATAATGCGGATTCCAGAACTCCACGCAAAACTCTAGCTGTGGCCTAACCAGCATTTTATACAGTTCCAGCATAACCTCCCTGCTCTTATATTCTATGCCTCGGCTAATAAAGGCAAGTATCCCATATGCTTTCTTAACCACCTCATCTACCTGTCCAACTACCTTAAGGGACTGGTGGACATGCACACCAAGGTCTCTCTGCTACTTGGTACTTCCCAGGGTCATACCATTCATCGTGTATTCTTGCACCTTGTTTATCCTGCTCAAGTGCATCACCTCACACTTACCCGAATTAAATTCCATTTGCCACTGATCAGCCCTTCTGACCAGCCCATCTATATCCTCCTATAAACTAAGGCTATCCTCCTCACTATTTACCACCCCAACAATTTTCATGTCATCTGTGAACTTACTGATCAACCCTCCTGTATTCAAGTCTAAATCGTTTATCTATACCACAAACAGCAAGGGACCCAACACTGATCCCTGTAGAACCCCATTGGACATAGGCATTCAGTCACAAAAATGCACTTCGACCATCACCCTCTGCTTCCTACCACTCAGCCAATTCTGGATCCAATTTGCCAAATTGCCTTGGATCCCATGGGCTGAAGTAAGACTCCGCAAATGTTGTCTGTCCTCTTGTACTTCATTCAAGCAATCATTTCTGATGCATGTCCATAACAGTGAGTTTGTAAATCGATCCTTCTTTCATATAGCTTAGCATGATTCCATCTACCCATATTTACTTATTAGATCACTGGTGGACCTTTACAAGCGTTAGTCTAATCCAATGATAAGTATGCTGTTAGTGTGACCCACAAACAAGACATATAGGTAAACACAGGTTTGTTTTATATTTTCCACAAGTGCTTAGGTAACACCCTTCAGCGATACTACCTCATAGCTTAGATAGAAGTGGCTAAGCATTATTTTCTTGTTGAACACGAGAGTTTGTGTATTATATATGCATCCATATCTGTATTAAAAATCCTTTATCTGGGAACACTTGCCATCTGGACCATTTGAATTTCTGTTGTTAGGTTTTTGCCACATGTTTTGGGTCTATTTTTCCCCATTATAAATCCTGACGTCCACGTCTGTAATTGAAAATTCTTAGATAAACTCATACGCTCATAATTCAGCCATTGAGTGTGATCAATGATAACAAGATGTTTTCTGAAAGAAGATTTTCCTCGGTAACTGAAATTGCTCCTATCCGATTAAAGGTCAGAAAATTTTGAAAACATTACACGTTTTACAGTAAAATGATTACATTTATCAATTGAATTTTCATTTGTGCAATTTAACGTATCCATTAAAAGTCTTTCCTTACAGACGTCTTCCTCTCACAGTCATAATATTGGAGTCGATATTTCTGCTCAGAATTACAATACTCCGAACAGAATCTGGACTGTGGAGTATATCTACTTTCCCCGGATGTGTCAATACTATCGGTCAAGCATTCTGAATAATGATCTTCTCTCTGGCTTCTAGCAAGATTATTTGAAGAAAAGCTACAAGACAAGTTTCAAAGTTTTACTGAGCTAAATTCACATGGTCTATTTTTATTGATCTAGGAAGGAGTGAGAGATGGTGAGAGATCTCTCAATACATGTTGTAGGTTTTGTTTTGTGTTCTATGGATTTTAAAAAGCAAGGGAGTGAGAGAGGAGGAAATAAGTATCCTTTATGTAAATTTATTTCAAAATTTAAAAATAGCAGTTGAATTTTGAAACCAGCTAACCACCCCATTTTGTGAGACAGAAAAGATGAACGTGAAACAGATTCTAATCTCCTAGCTTCCAACACTGTCAGGGGGGAGCAGAAAGCACACAGAGACAAACAGGGAGAGACAGAGAAAAAGGCAGAGCAGAGGTTTCATTTCTCATTTGATTTTACTCCTTTTTAAAAAGCTTAAGTTGAACTTTTAAAGTAAACTTTGAGTAAAAACAGATAGGAGAATCGGTGACAAAACTGGCTGAGGGTGATTGGACACGTGGCCTGCCATTATTTGCCCTTGGGAGAGGCACTGGATGTTGGAGGCAACTGAAGCACGGATGAGGGTTTCAACATCAGGTGGGTAGAGAATGATGATATTACAGAGGCGGAATTAGGCAGTCTTACGATGGAGAGAATTTATAGTGACAGAGGCTCAGCACAGAGCAAAACTGAACACCAAGGTCACGAACAATTTGTAGCCTGAGACAGTGTCTGGGAAAGAAGATAGAATCAATGACGAGTGACGCAGTGTATGACGGAAATCAAAAACAATGGGCTTCGGACTTGCAATCGGAAGAAACTGCAGCTCATCCAGGCCTGGATGTTGGACAAGCAGGGTAATAGCAAAGAGGCAATGGAGGGGTTGAGAAAGGTGGGGTGAAGTAGAGCTGATCTTTGGATGGTCATCGTTAAGGGGCAGCATGTAAATGAGAAATAAGAGGCAGCCTACGACAGATTCTGGGGATAGGGGAGCAAAGGTATGCTGTTATAGGAAATTCTCTGGCTATGTCTGTATAGGCAAGAGTGAGAGCTGTGAGGGTGCTCCCATTCATTTGGAAACTGGAGAAGGCATGCTGGAAGAAGATGGCATGATTGAAGGTGTCAAAGGCTGCAGAGCAGTCATGAAGTTAGAGGAAGAATAGTGCACAGATGTCATTTATGGCTTTGATTAGGGCTGTGCAGGGCAGAAAGTTATTTGGAGAAGTTCAAACATGGAATTGAGGAAAAGATGGGTATGGGTTTTGAAATCAACAGCACATTCAAAAGCTTAAGAATGAAGGGTGGTAAGACGGTGACAAGAGAGAGGGGAGGCAAAACGTATAGTTTGGAAAGGTTGAGAAGAAAGCTTGAGAGCTAGCACTAAAAATTTGATTCTACAATCCTTGACACCACCTCCCTTGTGAAAGGAAAGTCAGAACAGAAGAGACAAGAGAAAAGACAAGAGACACATAAGAAAATAGGAAATAGGAGAACAAGCCATTTGCTCCCACAAGCCTGCACCACATTCAATAAGACCTTGGATGATCAACCTAAACACCTTGTTCCCACACTTTTCCGACATCCCTTAGTGCCTAAAAAGCTATTGATCTCCCAACTTGAATATACTCAATGACTGAGCATTCACAACTCTCTGGGATAGAGATTTCCAAAGATTCGCAACCCTCTGAAGAAATTTCTCATTTCAGAGTTAGTAAACAGCAATCAGTAGCAACACAAACATTGTAAAGATTGGCAAGGGCTGGAATGTGATCTGACTTACCCTGTGTCACATCACTGCTGTCTTATCTACGTCTCTTTGCACAGACTGTCAGTCATTAGCAGCAACTCACCGCCCTCCCCTGGGGACTATGTTGACGTCCATCACTCTGAGGACACCTTACAAAGCAATAAGTTATATTCAAAGGGCGGTTGGAGTTTAAGCCGCTAATAATTGTGTGCTGCTGCTGCTGCCGAATAGCCAGGACATTGCCTACACTGGACAAACGATTAACCCGATGGGAGAGGGGATATGAAGAGCTGGGGGGGACCTCAGCGAGGCCTTGCTGAGACCCGGGCTGGTGAGAGGCGGGAGTTGGGAATGAGATTGGATGCTTACAAAGTCGGCGGTTAGAAGAGCGAGCGGCAAGCGCCACCTCCGCCCCTCAGCAGAGACACCGCCATCTTCCCCCTGCCGCTGCCGCTGCCCCTGGTTACGCCGAAAGCGTCACCACGTCGCGCGCACGTACGGTCCTGACGTCAGGCGCCCGCTGCCTTACGTCCACGCCGGCTGCCCTACGGCATCCCCGCAGCGTCAAACATCCCTCCGACCGACTCCACTATCGCGATTGGGGGCGGGTGGAAGATGTTTGGCTTCCCACCCCTCACTCACTCTCATTTTTTTAATAAACAATAAAGATATCAATTGTTTCACTCTTCATCGGGCTTATTTAGCTTTCCCTCATCCAAACAAAAAAAATATATATATTTTTTTTAAAAAACGCACTCTGCAAAGTCGTTGACCTTTGGGGGGGGCGTGACCTTTGCCCCCCGCGCCGTCGCTTGGTAAAGGTCCCCGGATGGAGACAGACGCCATTCGGAGCCGGATAGAGAGGGAGTGAGCTCCTTTCCTTTCCCCACCCTTCCCCCCCCCCCCAAACAACCACCGTCATGGACAGGCTCCACAAGCTCCTTCTCTTATTGCTGTTGGCCTTTCCCCTCAGCCTCTTCCAGCAAGGCCCGGGTAAGAGAGACAGACTGGGAGGGGGAAACCCCCATTGATTGTGTGTGTGTGTGTGTGAGGGAGGGAGGAGATGGGGGAGGGGAGGCTGTTGTTGCTGCTGCTGCTGACCTGGCGTTCATTCACCGGCGGGCTGCAAGCTCCATTTTAACCTGCAGCTGCTTCCATCCTCCCTGGAACATCCCGGCATGGTTTTACACGGGTGTTTAAGGCCGGATTTTAACGCTGTGTGTGGTGTGGGTTGGGGTGGGAGGGGGGTAAGAGGATGGGATGGGTAGGTCGGGGGTGGGTGGGGGGGGGTTGGTGTTTGCTGGGCTTTACACGCTGCCAGGTTAGAGCTGACGTGTCAGTAAGTGTACTCCCTGCTTTTTATTGTTACTATAAAGAGCTGTTCTCAGCCAGCGGGGCACTCAGTAACTTCCAGCTTTTATTAAGTTGTCTCTTTAACCTGCACTGACTCGTGTTCAAGCCGTTATGTTTAATTTTCTGCGATTTTTAATTCAGCATTTTTTCTACTTTTTCTTGAGATGCTGAACTCCTCCATCTTCGCCTTTAAGTTAGCAAATGAAAGTTTTTTTTTTAAATTGAAACCACTAACATGCTCTTATGTCACTTAAGTAGGGCTCCTTTACAATTTCAAATTTATATCTAATCTTCCGTCCTTCGTTTCCCAGCCCTCTGACTTCAGCCTTATGTACATCACACCATTCATCCTTCCAGTTGTGGCACAGGCTTCGACCGCCTGGATCTTTCTCTCTGGAATTTCTCCTGGGAGCACCTTCCCTTTGCCCTCTATTCACTTGGGCTAACTTTTCTCTCCTTTTTAAAATTATCCTCAAAATTTAACTCTGATGTTTCAGCCTCACTGCTAATCGTTCCACTGCCTGGTGTGTCATCCACATGCTTGGAAGTGCTTTTTATTGAAGGTGTGACCTTCATATGAGCTGTTTGGTAGTACAGAATTTGAGTATTGTTGATAAGAGACATGTTGAAGTTTTTCATCTTGCACTCATCAGGGCACTTCACAAGAATACCAAAATAGGGGGAAGGCTACAATTTATACTGGATTTGAAGAGTGCTGATTGGTTAGTAAGTGGACTCTGGTAGAGGCATTGCCATGGAGAATGCATGAATGATGGTGACTGATAGTTAACTGCCAAATGTTGTTTGAAATTTAAACCAGGCAGCTTGACCCTGATTGGTCAAGGCATTGCCCTGTGGAATGAGTCAGTGAATGATGCCTGTTTCAGCTAAACAAAATAAGTGATAATGTGTGTGCATGTTCTTTCTGTCTGAAAAAAACAGGACCATGTGTGTTAATATATGTTCCAGTGCAAGTAAATGTGCCACATTGCGAGTCCAGCTGACAATCTTAAGTTGGTTGTCAGTGTAATTCTTAGCTCACTGACGATTATTTAGCAAATGTTGTTCAATCGTGGAATCACATTTAATGTTGAGCACTGTTTTGAGTTTTGCAAGCATGGATTGGTTGTGTACAACCTGTGCTTTGCCTGTTATGAACCTGTCAGGAAAACATAATTTTCATAATATTGGAATTTATTATAAAGTAGAGTAATAGTGAGAAAAACAAAAACAGAATTACCTGGAAAAACTCAGCAGGTCTGGCAGCATCGGCGGAGAAGAAAAGAGTTGACGTTTCGAGTGAAGGCTTTGATATAAGAGAAGCTAGCTATGAAATGCTAAATAGGTAAGCAGGGATGAAGTTTTAGAATGTGAGTTGTAAAGGGCATGTTAGCATTTTTGAATAAACCAGTGTAGCTTGAATTCAAAAGAGGGGGTAAAATGTTTCATCTAGCCAGGAGAAGTTTAAAATATTTTCCCCAAAGAGTACCAATTTTACCAGTAATATGATAGATTTTATTATTAAAGAAGTAGTGTCCAAAGATATAGTGAAACAATGGAATTTGGATTCACTGGGGAAAATATGTGCAAAGGAGAGGAGGCTGTGAGCAAGGGAAGGCATTTCATAAAATATAAAACAAGTGTGAAAAGCCTCAAGTTGCTGCCTACAAGGAAGGGAACCTGAGGAAAAAGTCACTTTGAATTCGATTGTCCAGGGTGTTTGCTTTGCCTGGGTCTGTTAAATCTGTGTTTTACTGTTGCCTTATTGGAGGTGTAACTGGGAGTTAGATTAACTAGGAGAGCTAGGTGTTATCATGGTAGTAAATTGTAAGCCTATGCATGTGCTTAAAATCATTTTTTTTAAATTAATAAATGTTTGATTTAGTTTTGTAAGAAACCCATAAGACTTGGTGGTCTTATTATTACTGAATTCAGGGCACGCAAATAAATACGAATTGTAAAATAGTTGTGACAGTTATTTCAAGTTTCCCTCTGGGATTTGGACAGCTCAGCATTTACCATCTGCTGTGCCGTAACAAACTGCAGCATATAGCCTACATACCTAGCAGCACACTGGCACTGATGCTGACTGGCACATACAACTTATATTGTTGTTTTTCAGCTTAAATTGGTATTCTTGTGGTGTCCTGAAGAGCGCAAGACGAAAAGCTTCAACTTGTCTCTTTTCAGCAATAAATGGGAGTTGTTATCCATGCAGGGATACAAACTAATGGCTCCCAGTAGATTTTACTTGCACTGTTAAGCTCAAGTTCAGGTCTTCCACAGAAGAAAGTCTGATGTTCATAATCTGAAATGAAAATAAAAATTGCAGTAAAACAAAGCAGTCAGCCATTGTCAATAAAGTGTTTGGTATATACTTCTTCAGATAGACCATAAGACATAGGAGCAAGGAATTAGGCCATTCGGCCCATCCAGTCTGATCCACCATTCAATCAAGGTTGATAAGTTTCTCAACCCCATTCTCCCGCCTTCTCCAAGTAACCTTTGATCCCCTTACCAATCAAGAACCTATCTATCTCGGTCTTAAATACACTCAATGGCCCGGCCTCCACAGCCTTCTGTGGCAATGAATTCCATAGATTCACCACTCTTTGGCTAAAGAAGTTTCTCCTCATCTCTGTTCTAAAAGATCTTCCCTTTTCTCTGAGGCTGTGCCCTCAGGTCTTAGTGTCTCCTAATGGAAACATCTTCCCCACGTCCACTCTATCCAGGCCTTTCAGTATTCTGTAAGTTTCAATCAGATCCCCCCCCCCCCCCCCATCCTTCTAAACTCCATCGAGTATAGACCCAGAGTCCTCTCACGTTCCTCATATGTTAGCCTTTCATTCCTGGGATCATTCTCGTGAACCTCTTCTGGACCCTATCGAGGGCCAGACCATCCTTCCTGAGATACGAAGACCAAAATTGCTCACAATATTCTAAATGTGGTCTGACCAGAGCCTTATAAAGCCTCAGCAGCACATCCCTGCTTTTATATTCTAGCCCTCTCAAAATAAATGCCAACATTGCATTTGCCTTCCTAACTACCGACTCAACCTGCAAGTTAACCTTAAGAGAATCCTGGACTGGGACTCCGAAGTCCCTTTGCACTCCATATTTCTGAATTCTCTCCCCATTTAGAAAATAGTCTATGCCTCTTCTTCCTACCAAAATGCATGACCTCACACTTCCCCACATTGTATTCCATCTGCCACTTCTTTGTTCTAATGAAAAATGTAGAGTCAGTCATTATGGCACAGAATGAGGCAATTAGGCCCATTGAGTCCATGCCAGCTCTCTAGAACAATCTAGCCAGTACCAACTCCTGCACTCTATCCCTGTAGCCGTGCAAGTTTGTTTCCCATGAGCGCCCATCTAATTTCCTTTTGGAATTATTATTCATTGTCTCTGCTTCCAGCACCCTTGTAGGCAGTGAAATTGGTACCCAAAACGTTGACATCTTCAGAGAAGATGCTGACTGACCCGCATTTGTATTTCCCGCCTTTTCAATTTTTATTGCAAATCTCAAAAATGCTTTTTTGATTTAAAAACGAATAGTGAATGCTCTTTAGCCACTGCAAGAAAGCTGGGCTGTGAACATTGAGGGAACCATAGAAGTTTACAGCATTAAAGGAAGCTATTTAGTCCATTGTGTCAATGGTACCCTTCTTGAACAACATAACACTAATGTCACTGCCATGCTCATGATCCATGCTCATGTACAATCCCCATAAAGTGGATTTATCCACTTTAAACTGTAATGCCTTGTCATTGACTTTCTCACCAGAGGAATCTGTTGATGCAGGTCCGTCATAATTTACATTTTGAAAACTTCTCTCAAACCTCGATTTTCCCTACAGTAACTGAACTCATTGTGGTATCTCAACTGTCTCCTTGTAATTAGTTTTTCATCCTTGGTAGCTTAATGAATCTACATTCTCTGTGACTCATGCTTTCTAAAATGGGTTGTCCCAAAACTAGAGATCTAATATTAAGATATTTATCATTGCCTCTTCGATCTTTAACTTAATTGGGGGAAAAAAAACTCCGAGGCTCTGTTGTTTAAACCCCCAACCCTATTGTATTTTCCTTTATTTACTTTCCCTCACATTTTTAAAGAGTTCTTATTTAAACGTCTGGCTCTGTTTTCGTTAACACCATTCAGCACTTTTGTATTGTATGTATACATGTATACTTGAATTCTTGTTTTGCCTCCGAAGATGCATAACTTCAGCAGGTGGACCCAAGGCTCATTAAATTCAAGAAACTTTATTCAAAAATTAGTTGAAAACTCACCAGGAATTTAAAATTCCAGTAGAAGCTTTATCTAGAATGGCTTTTTGATTCCTCCAGGACATCCTGCAGGAACACAAAGCCAAAAGCAATGATGATAGGTTGCTGCTCTCTAACAAGATTCTGCATAAAAAGGGAAAGGAATAGAAAGTGTTCCTCTTTGCCATAGGCTGATGTTTCAAGCAGTAACATTTCATGGATATGATGGCCCATTTTGGTGCATTTCGATCGGAAAAATGTAAGTAGAGATCAGGATTTTGCGATAGGAAAAGTATGAGGAGCAGCAGTCACCCTAGGTTCCTTGAAGTTCTTTCTTCAAACCACCTTACATTCATATGTTTTCTCTCTTTGTATTTCTGACTGCAAAAATCTCATAGAAAACTGTTTTTGAGAAAATTGATCATGGTTGCGAATATTGAGAAGTCACCAAGGATCCTGGTGATTTTTCCTGCAGATGCCCAGATTTGTCTTGAAAGCATTTATTCATAAATTCAAAGATGAGATTTGAAACTTATGCAGTCACTGAGGCCATATTTAGAATACTGTATGCAAGTTGAGGCACCCTGCCTTCCCTCCGTGGCGAAAGATTTATAAGATACTAGTCAGAATAATTCCTAGACAGACACTCTATGTTGCTAAAGGCTCATGGAGCTGAACTCTTCCACTGGCGAATAAGTTGTGACGACATCATCCTTGGACAAGATGAGATGAGAAAACATTTTGTTTCTTTGGTCTCCCTTGAGTGAGGGTGCTTGGACTAAACTAGGTGTGTGTAAACCTTTTCTTCATTGTGGGCTGCTTAGTTGCTTACCATAATGTTTCAGGGGCTGTGTTTCATCAGTCACCCTTGACTTGCATTTATCAAGTTTCTGATACTAACCGATCTTGATGCTGTGATTGAAGTTTGATTCTCCACTCAGCAATCATGTAGAAGAACTATCCACCCATTCAGGCTCATGAACCAGACAAATGCCAGTAGGATCAAGTTGCCTTGGGGCCCCTGAGCCACATATGGCTGTGATTTGGATCCCCTTGAACAGACAACCAGTACTTTTTTTTTTAAAAAAAAAAAGCTATACAGCTAAAAACTGGATAGTATCTCATTAAGAGCAAGATTTCTAGTTGTAAAGAGAATTTTCTGCAGTCCCAGGCTGTTTTTGGCCTCTTGATAGTGTGGAGAGAATGCTTTGTGGAGTGTGATCAGCATTGTAGGATGTCTTTTTTGCTTGGCTGAGATGGTGGGAAAATCTTTACAGAGCGGTATTTCAGGTGGCAGCAGTAGTTAATTGAAAGAGTTGAGCAGAGTCCATGATGGTGTTAACAACTATGATGTTTATAAAATTGTTTTGGGACTGTCTTTAATTTAAGGTATAATGAATGAGGTCATGTTTTGAAGTCTGCCCGACAATAAGTCTGGGCGGCTTAATTGTCAGAGATTGAAGGGGGCCCAGGTTGTTTTACTGGCAAGAAAGTGCAAGATGTTTACGCTTGGAGATGATGGCAGCAGCTTGTGTGCTCTCAGTGGATATACTGAGAGTTTCCAAAGCCCCAGAAATGTGTTCAGAATGTTGGATTGGAAATGACTGCTTTAAGTTGCCCTTTTACTTCTAAGATATTTCCAAGATAAAAGAGTTGGCATCTCAAAGATAGAAAATCTCCATTTCCACCTGGATACAAGGCCCATGTGATTTGTGTTGCCATAGAGATGGACTTTGAGGGGGAAGGGGTCTAAGATATCCGGGAGAGCAGCTAGAGGCAGCAAATCGCTGTGGTTCACCACGCAAGAATGCGGGTGGGAACTCGCGCTTGGATTGAAATAAAACGCTAGAGGAATAATCTCAGTTGGTGGGGGGGGGGGGTCCTCACTGTGAAAGATGATTCTGGGATTAAAAGTTCCCAGGCTGAAAAAAAAGAACAGAAGTAGACCCTTGGGAGCTAAGAATCAACTTGGACTAGGTCCAGGAAAATTGAATGTCTACTTAAAAGGACAGTATAAAGTATATCTGAAATGGTTTTCAGTTGTGCTAAAATAAAGAGAAATATTCTGTTTTGTGCTTTTAAAGTATAAGTTGCCTACAAAGATGGTGTTTAGAATTAGTGCTTTTAGTCTTTTTTGGTAAAAAAAAAATTTTGGAATGTGAAATCTTGTCAACTTTTAGTTATTAACTGGCAATTTTAATTTCTTTTTAAAAGTTATTGGTTTCTGCAGAGACTGTAACAATGGAACAAACTAGTGAATGTCCAGATGTCAAGGCTTTGATCAATATGAATGATCTTGTTGCATGTGCTTTATTGGCCTGGGTTTCTTGGACTGTTACAAAGCAACAGCTCTTGCCACTGACCCCCAAGAAAGTTGTCCAGAGTGTTCAAACCACATTGATTTGAATCTGGCACCAAGCTTCAGGTGTCCAGCAACAGTGATGCTATTGAGCAGAGTAAGCAGCCATGTTCTCGCAGGAAGTAACATGCTCTGAATTTTTCACTTATTTCAGATTTGAACATATAGGGTTAAGGGAGAGGTTCAAATACAAAACATGTTAAACAATTTTTTTTTACCATGATGGAGAAGTTTGGCATTCTGCAGATATAAAATTAGCTTTTCATAGAATAGTTGCAGCTCAGCAGGAGGCCATTTGTCCCATTGTGCCTGCTCTGGCTCTCTACAAGAGCAACTTATCTATTCCTCCACCTTCAATTTTTTTCCTTTTCAGATAATTATCCAATTCTCTTTTGAATCTCATTATTGAACAGACCTTCACCACACCCTTGGGCAGTGCATTCCACTAACCACTTGCTGGGTTAAAAAAACCTCATGTCACTATTCCTCCTTTTGCCAGTTATCTTTAATCTGTACCATCTGGTTCTCGATCCTTGCACCAATGGGAACAGTTTATCGCTATCTACTCTGTCCAGACCCCTCCTAATTTTGAATACCTTTATCAAATCTCCTCTCAACCTTTTCTCCAGTCCTAGCTTCTCCAACCTGTCTTCATAATTGAAGTTCCTCATCCTTGGAACCATTCTCATGATTCTTTTCTGCACACTCTCAAATGCCTTGATGTCCTACAGTGTAGTGCGGAGTACTGAACACAATATGTCAGCTGAGGCCAAAACCAGTGTTTAATGCAGGTTTATCATAACTTACTTGCTTTTGTATTCTTTGCCCCAGGACCCCATATGTCTTGTTAGCTGCTTTTCAATCTGTCCTGCCACGTTGAATGATTTCTGCACTTTTACCCCCCACCGCCCCCGGTACCTCTGCTCCTGCACCCGCTTTAGAATTGTACTCTTTATTTTATGTTGTCTCCACGTCCTTCCTACCAAAATGAATCATTTCACATTTCTTTTCAGTAAATTTCATCTGCCGTTGCTCTGCCCATTCCAGCAACCTGCCTTATCCCTTTGAAACAAAAACAGAATTGCCTGGAAAAACTCAGCAGGTCTGGCAGCATCGGCGGAGAAGAAAAGAGTTGACGTTTCGAGTCCTCATGACCCTTCAACAGAACTTGCGTTCGAGTCCAAGAAAGAGTTGAAATATAAGCTGGTTTAAGGTGTGTGTGTGGGGGGCGGAGAGATAGAGAGACAGAGGTGGAGACACCCCCACCCCCCCCCTCCACCTCTTTGTCTCTCTCTCTCTCCGCCCCCCACACACACACCTTAAACCAGCTTATATTTCAACTCTTTCTTGGACTCGAACGCAAGTTCTGTCGAAGGGTCATGAGGACTCGAAACGTCAACTCTTTTCTTCTCCGCCGATGCTGCCAGACCTGCTGAGTTTTTCCAGGTAATTCTGTTTTTGTTTTGGATTTCCAGCATCCGCAGTTTTTTTGTTTTTATCCCTTTGAAGTTTATCACTATCCTCACGGTTCACAATGCTTCTAAGTAATTGTGCCCTGCACATCCTGATAATATCTTAATTAACTTGAAGAGCAGGGGTCCTAACACAGATGTAAAAGGGAAATCCTTTGTCAGTTTAGTCAGGAGGGTGGTTGCTGGAGGACATCTTTGGAGAAGCGCAGAATTGCTGAGAGCCTTCTGGCTTTCAGCTTTAAACTGCACATGTGCAGACTCTAGAGCTTTGATAGTTTGAGAGAAGTAAAGACAGTGACCGCTGACAGCTTTGCAATCATTGCTACCACAAAATCTGGGCTCTTATGCTTTTTTTAGATCTACAAATAATTTTATTTTTGGATGAGCGGTTATCTTTACCAAATTCCTTGTGCAAGATGATGCTTTTGTAATCTTGTTCCTGTTAGTACTGGATTCATAAAGTTTAATTCTTCAATCGCAGTGACATTTGGTCTGAACATTTTGTTGCCCTTCCGTCAAGGAAGGAAAACTGCACACGGACTTGCTAAACTTGCTAAGGCAAGTTTAGTCAATAACTTCCTTAAATGTCTTTTTAAAAATTTTACCAGCTGCCACTTGTTTCGAAGACTGGTTATCCCTCCCAGTTTCACTACAGAAAGTAATGGAAAAACAATTTCACCAGGCCACATTTAAACAAACCTGGTCTCCTTGCTTTAAAGCCCTACCTTTTGGTGAAAAGTTCCCAAATGCAATAGTATATTTTTGGGTTTGAAGCGACTATGTGATACTTAAACTGTATTCAGCATGAATTTGTCCAGCTTTAAAATGGAGCCCAGCTGGTTTTGCAAGTGGAATTTTGTTTGTTACCTAAGTCTTGCTTGGTTTCTGCTGCGAACTTGCACTGCTTTAATCACCTGACAACTGAATCAAATCTTTCCTTTTTCCTGGCCAAAAAGCATGCTAAAGCATGTTGTTGTGCCACATGCTGTACCATTTATTGGTATGGCGTGGGTTCATCTTCAGAGTTTCTTAAATGATGTGTATTTAATTAATCAGAAACCCAAAGGAGGAACAAAATTATCATGGAATAGTTGGGGGAGGGGAAAGAAGTGAACAAATGCATTTCTTTCTACCTTTTATTTGTTATAAAATGTGTGATGGAATGTATAGCGGTACAGATAGAGGGCCTTGAATCCGGCAATCTCGGGACCAAGCCCATGACAGATTTTGGAACTTGCCAGTTTTCGGGAATAAATCAGAACACCTTAATTCAAATCTGAACATTTTAATTCAGTGAATAGAGGACACAGGAAAACCAACTGATATGATTATAAAGCACTTTAGGTTAATGTCACTGCTGATATTAGTTCACTTCTCACGCATTGGATTTGATAGCATCTTGTATGCCCCTCCCACTTCCCTTCATCAGTGCACCTTGTTTAAAATGAGAAAGTCAATCAAACTCACCTTTCATCATTTCAGTTCGACTGGTTTGATTGTAGTTGTAACTGAAAACTTTTTTTTTATTCATGCAAGGTTTTACACCCTTAATAACTCTGTATGAACTGACTTAGGCCAGCTGCAAGGGGGCAACCAATGGCTATGGAACTTCAAGGCTTTTGGGAATCAAGTACAATGTTTGAATTTAAGCCTGTGGTCTTAGTGGCATCAAAACTCAATACTGTAGCAAGAATAGGCATATGTCCTGATCCCAAGAACAATACATAGCTAAATATTCTACCTGATTGGATTCTGCAAGAGTATTTTGTTCCTCCTGGGTGAGTTCAACTGTCCCTGTCATATCTGCACTGGGTTGAGTGGGGCCATGGTTCGCTGGAGCATAGGAAACATCAGGCGCACAAACCAGATCAGTACTCAACAACTCCCCAAACCTTTTCAAGCTGGGTTGGTTGGGGCGGTGGTGGTTGAAGGGGGTGAAGGTTTGCTGGAGTACAGGAAAACAATGGTGTTCAGATGCCACTGGTCTTCAGGTAGCCAGACCTGAGGTGCTGTGCCTGTAATTGCTTGGATTCATCAACAATAAGCTTGTGCAGAAATTCCCGCTAACAATTTACACAGCACTGAGGAAATGAGAAGCAATTGGCGCATTTAAATATGCACTAAGTTTAAAACTTAAAATAGCTTTCGTCTGTACAAAGTTTCAGTCTCTAAATAGAAAATATTGTTTGTGGAGGTGACTAATATACTTTTTTTGTGTGTCAATAGGTGCAGGACTCATAGTTGCTGCAGATGACCCAACAGAGGATGAGGAAGGCATTGATGATTCTGTGGTGGAAGATGAAGATGATGAAGCGGAAATAGAAGAGGATGAGCCAACAGACGTTGTGAGTTCTTTGGTTTTGGTTCAAATTGCAAGATGCTAAAGCTCCACATTCCCAGTGTTTTCAATAGTATGTTTTAATAGTTTCCATAATGCTCCTAATGTGCAGTACTGTTTGATGTAGAATTGAATTTTGGTTGCGTTTATAGTGCATTCTGTGCTGTGGGATTTCACAGTGGATTGAGTTTTTATTTAACATTCCAGGGAACAGATTTTCCTTAATTGACATGGATATTAATGAGCACATGCTCCAAAATAAGTGGCTTTTGTTATATATTTGAGGGAGATGGTGGCATAGTGGTAATGTCGCTGGACTAGTAATCCAGAGGCCTACGCTAATTCTCTGGGGTTCAAATCCCACCAAAGCGGCTGGTGGAATTTAAATTCAGTTAATAAATCTAGAATTGGAAACTAGCCTGATGGTGACCATGGCAACTATCATCAGTTGTCATAAAAACCCATCTGGTACACTGATGTTCTTTTAGAGGAGGAAATGTGCTGTCGTTGACTGGTCTGGCCTACCTGTGACTCCAGACCCACAGCAATGTGCTTGATTCTTAACTGCCCTCTGAAGTGTTCGTTTCAAGGGTAATTGGGGATAGCAACAAATGCTGGCTCTCATCCCATGAAAGAAATAAACCTTGTTTTCTTCGTCACTCCTGCCATTTCAGTTGGTTCTCATCTGATTTGTTTTAATCTCTCTAACTGATTTAAGATTTCAGATGTTAACTTTTGGTCATAATTCAAAATGCTTAAACTATGGTACCCAGCAACATTAATTTACAGCATAATTGAGCGCTCATTTCTATTTAACAGATGCTTTACAAGGTAGTTTTTAATACTTGTATTGAGTAGAATCAGTCAGGTACTCATTGTTCACTTCTGCGGATGTTCTTGAATCACAGAGACTTGTGCATATTATTGGACAATTTCAAAAGCTGGAACTATCTATCCTAAAGTTTTGATTTTTTACTGTGTATTGCGGTAATAGATGGAAGATGAAAAAGAAGAGGAAGAAGAGGAGGAAGAAGACGACTTGACATCTGGGGAACCAAAAGCCTCTCCCAATGCTGACACAACTATTCTGTTTGTGAAGGGAGAAGGTAGGGAAAACAATTGTAAGCATAAAACACATTATTAAGCCATCTAATCTACAAACCCCAAAATATAGTGGTGTTCAGTTTACAAATCAGATTCGAGCAACACTGGTCACACTGAGTTAACTGTCCTGTTTTATTTAAATGCCTATTTTACATCCTTTTTAACTCTTGCTGTTTGATATTCCTTGGCTAGAAACTAGGAATGTGACTTGCTGGGCTAAATCTCTTAGAGATGTCGTCTCTTTTCAAATACATCGTTGTTGAGTTCTTCAGAGCTTTGGATTCCATGTTGTTATGTACATTCTCTCAAATTGTGGCTCAGAGTTAGCACTCTTGTCTCAGTCAGAAGGTTGTGGGTTTAAGTCCTTCTCCAGAGACTCGAGCACACAATCCTGGCTGGTATTCCAGCATGGTACTAAGCAAGTGTTGCACTGTCAGAGATACCGCCCTTTTGGATGAGAGATTCAACGGAGGCCCCGTCTCTGCTCTCAGGTGGATGTAAAAAGCCCATGACGTTATTCGAAGAAGAGCTGGAGTTCATCTTGTGCCCTAACCATTTTTTTCATATCACATTAAAATATATTATTTGATCATTGTGGAATCTTGCTGTGCACAAATTGGCTGCCATGTGTTTAAGATTACAGCAATGACTACACTACCAAAGCACTTAAATAAAAAGAGAAAATGTGGGAACCACTCAGCTGGTCAGCAAGTATCGGTGCCAAGACTGTATATGTTTCATTTTGATGTTCTTTCATCAGAACTGGAAGAAGTTAGAGTTAACTGTTTAAAAGCAAGTGCAGGGCCACAGGGGGAAAAAAGGGAATGGAAAGGAAACAAAGGCAAAGATCTATGATGGGGCCTGCAGCCTTTTACACAGTTGATCATACCATCTTTCTCCAACGCTTTTCTACTGTTGAGTCCTGCTGCTCTCACCTGCTTATCTTATCATAGCCAGAGAATCATTTGTAATGGCTTTTCTTCCTGATCTCACATTATTACCTCTGGTGTCACCCAAAGATTGGTCTTTGGAACCCCCCCCTATTTCTCAACTACATGCTGTCCCTTGGCGACATCAGCTGAAGACACAGCGACAGTTTTCATGTGTACGCTCACGACACCCAGCTCTAGCTCCCCACCACCTCTGTTCCTCCACTATTTCTAAATTATCAAAGTGCTTATCCTACATCCAGGATGAGCAGAAATTTCTTCCAATTGAATATTGAGAAGACTGAGGCAGTTGTTTTTGGTTCCCACTCCAAACTTTGTTCCCTAGCAACTGACTCCATTCCTTTCCCTGGCAACAGTCTGCTACTAAACCAATCTGTTTGCAACCTTGGCATCACAGTTGATCCTGAGATGAGCTTCTGACCTTATGTATTCCATCATTTGTACTGCCTGTTTCCAGCTCTGTAACATTGCCTGGCATCACCTGTGTCTCAGCTCATCTGCTGCTGAATCCCTTAGTCATGCCTTCATAACCTCTAGACTCATCTGTTCCAACACACTCCTGGCTGGTCTCCCACATTTTACACCCCATAAGCCTGAGGTCATCCATAACTCTGTCCATATCTTAATTTGCAGCAAGTTCTCTATTCTCCTCCAGCCCCAGAATCTTTGGGATATCTGCAGTCCTCGGTCTGGCCTCCTGTGCATCCCCAATTTTAATCACTCTACCATCAGTGGCCGTGCCTTCAGTTGCCAGGCCCTGAAGTTTGGGGATTCCCTCCCTACACCTCTCCTCTCAACCTTGCTTTCCTCCTTTAACATATTCCTTAAAACATACCTCTTTGACCAAGCTTTTGGTCATTTGATTTTAATATCCCCTTAGTTTGGTGTCATACCTTTTATAATACTCCTGTGAACTACCTTGGGACATTTCACTATGTTAAAGGCACTAAATGAATATAATAAAACAAAGTGCTGGGAAAACTCAGTAGGTCTGGCAGCATCTATAGAGAGAGAAAAGCAGAGTTAATGTTTTGAGTCCAGTATGACTCTTCTTTGGAGCTGAAGAACACCTCGGTTGGACTGGAAACATTACCTTGTTTCTCTCTGCATAGATGCTGCCAGGCCTGCTGAGGTTTTCCAGCATTTTCTGGTTTCCTCAAAATTACTAAACTGGCTGTAAAGTGCTTTGAGACATCCTGCTGGCTTTTCCTCATTGCCATGTGTCACAGTGCTACTTAGTGTGTTAATTCATTCAGTACGTGACACTGTCACACATGGGTAGAAAAATGCGGTTCATGACTGATCCACATTAATAATATAGACGTATGTGGCCATATCTTCTCCTTCCCTCACAAGAGGTCACTGCATATTTGTTGAGGAGAAGAAAGGCGGGAGGTTATTGTATTGGTCTTTTCTTTAATGTTCATTCTTAACTGTCTTTTAGATTTCCCAGCTAACAACATTGTGAAATTCTTGGTTGGCTTTACCAACAAGGGCAGTGAAGAGTTTGTTGTGGAATCTTTGGATGCCTCGTTTCGTTATCCTCAGGATTATCAATTCTACATTCAGAATGTGAGCCCTTCTATTTTTTTAACAATTCCTAATGACCACGTTCAATTAAATGCATTATTTATTTAATCTTTCATGGGATGTGGGTGTAGCTGGCTAGGACAGTATTTATTCCCCATCCTTAATTGCCCTTGAGAAGGCGGTGGTGAGCTGCTGCCTTGAGCCACTGCAGTCCTTGTAGTGTAGGTACACCCACAGCGCTGTTAGAAAGAGTTCTAGGATTTTAACCCAGCGACAGTGAAGGAACGGCAATATATTTCCAAGTCAGGATGGTGTGTGGCTTGAGGAGAACTTTGCAGGTGGTGGAGTTCCCCTGCATCTGCTGCCCTTGTCATTCTCAGTGGTAGAGGTCGCGGGGTCGGAAGGAGCCTTGGTGCTCTACGTTTTGTAGATGGTACACACTGCTGCCACTGTGTGTCTGTGGTGGAGGGGGTGCCAGTCAAGTGGGCTGCTTTGTCCTGGATGGTGTCTAGCTTCTTGAGTGGTGTTGGAGCTGCACTCATCCAGGCAAATGGAGAATATTCCACCACACTTCTGACTTGTGCCTTATAGATGATAGGCTGGCTTTCGGGAGTCAGGAGGTGAGTTACTCTGCACAGGATTCCCAGCCTCTGACCTGCTATTGTATCCACAGTATTTATATAGCTGGCCCGGTTCAGTTTCTGGTCAATGGTAACTCCCAGGATGTTGATAATAGGGAATTCCATGATGGTAATGCTATTGAATATCACGGGAAGATGGTTAGATTCTCTCTTTATTGGTGATGGTAGTTGCCTGACACTTGTATGGTGTAAATGTTAATTCCCACTTGTCAGCCCAAGCCTGGATAATGTCCAGATCTTGCTGCATATAGACTTGGACTGCTTCAGGATCTGAGTCGCAGATGATGTTGAACGTTGTGCAATCGTCAGCGAACTTCCTTCCGCTTCTGACCTTATGATAGAGGGAAGGTAATTGAAGTAACTGAAGATGGTTGGGCCTAGGACATGACCCTGAGAAACTCCAGTGATGTCTTGGGACTGAGACGATTGGCCTCCAACAACCACAACCAGCTTCTAATGTATTTGAAAACATTTAACTGATTTAAATCAAATCAGATTGGTGGTCACGTAATCTTGATTTTTACCCATTTCAGAAGCTGTTGAAGCTGGAATGCAATGTGCAATTCAAACCATTTATTTCAGTAGTTTTCTAATTTAACTTTTTTGTCCAACATTTCAACTTCAATGCGGGCTCTCCTGTAGCATTGCATATTCACTCGAGCAAAAGCATATCCTTTATCAGTCAATGCAGAATAAAGTTAAACTTCGGTTAGAAGTAATGTATGTGCCTCTTTTGCAGTTCACAGCATTACAGCTGAACACGTTGGTGCAGTCCCAGCGTCAAGCTACATTTGAATATTCATTTATCCCTGCTGAGCCAATGGGCGGCCGACCATTCGGATTGGTAATCAATCTCAACTACAGGGATGCCAGTGTAAGTGCTTCCATCTCGATCTTCTTGGGGAGCTTGGCACAGGGGGTTTGCGTGAGGTGGCTAAAGTGTGGTTTGTAACTTGGTTACTGTATCTGGATAACTGACTCTTGCTTTTCTCTTTTAGAGCAATATTTACCGTGATGCTGTTTTCAACCAGACTGTTACAATAACTGAACGAGAAGATGGGCTGGACGGAGAAACGTAAGTGTCCAGGAGGGGTTAATGTATCCCATTTCTCAAGCCGAATTATAGTGGTGATTTTTGGAGTGAAGTTGATTGCCTGATGCACGGTGGTTTGTTATAATTTCAGTTATTAGTATTGTGATAACTAATACCGTGGAGGTGATTTATCCCTGTTTTTTGTTTGCTTCCCAACACTTCCAATTTTGTGAACAGACTTCATCCAGTATCTTCTGCAGGCATCTTGAACTGGTTATTGGAGGTAAAAACCTGGAGTCATATAAAAGGCACTTGGGTATTCTGTTCTAGGATGTTTTTCAGCCTGTAGTTAGTTTTTTTTTTAATTCATTCATGGGACTTGTGTCGCTGGCTAGGCCAGTATTTATTACCCATCTCTAATTGCCCTTGAGAAGGTGGTGGTGTGCTGCCACCACCACCAAAACCCATAATCATCCATGTTTATCTTATAGCTACAATATTTAATAAGCCCATTCAGATAGAATAGTTTTTTGATTCTGATTAATTTGCTCAATTTCATCTCTAGATTGTACCCATTTGCATTTAGGCCTGTCAGTAAAAATACATTTTCACACATCGCTATTAATTAGAATAGCTAAAATTGTTTTTTTTTTAGGGAGCATGCCATGCATAATGCCTTTCCCTAAAATTCAGTCACTTGCAATGTATGACTTTCAAAGGTGCACTTGAATGTCCCACTGCAGGATATGTTTTTAGTTAAATCATCCCAATCCAGGTCATAATTGGATGTGTCCAGTCTATTTAACTTGAAAGTGTTTTATTGCTTCTCTATAAACTAGTCTATTTCCATTTAATATCTCTATTTTGTAGTTTCTTTACTCTCAGAAGTCACTTCAGCTTGGAACACATGGTATAGTTTAAAATTTTTGCTATGTAATTTTGATCTTTGCGAGACAATTGTTTTTTTTTATTTGTTCATGAGATCTGGGTATCACTGGCTGGGCCAGCATTTATTGCCCACCTCTAATTGCCCTTGACAACTGAATGAAATAGCCTAGCAAGCCAGAGGGCATTTAAGAGTCAACCACATCACTGTGGACCTGGAATCACATGTAGGCCTGACCAGGTAAGGACAACAGATTTCCTTCCCTAAAGCACGTTAGTGAGCCAGATGAGTTTTTACAACAATTGACAGTAGTTTCATGGTGATCATTAAACTTTTCATTCCAATTTTTTTTATTATTGAATTTGGATTTCACTATCTGACATGGTGGGATTTGAACCTGAGAAATCAGGGAAACCCATGGGTATCTGTCCAGTGACAGTACTACTACGCCACTGCCTCCCCTAATGTCATATTTCATATGCTCTGTAGGAAGACGGCTGCTTAATCTTAAAGCTTGTAGGCCATTTTAATTTTAAAATCTTTTTCCCCCAAACTAGTGCCACAGTAGTTTGTTTAGATAGCCTTGAGTAATGTTTTAACTCGATTACACGATAGAATTCAGTGAGTAGGAAGCTATGGACTAGTCTATGTAACTGAATGGAAGATTGAAATTCATATTTCATACTTAAAAGCAATCAATGAAACGGACATTTGGTTACTTATTCCCAATACTTTCTAATTCTTTCAAAAATGTCTAGGGTTACTGGTACTTGTCAGGCAGTAATTAAGTATCCATAATTCACAATGTTTTTCAGTAATCTTTAACTTATGACAATACAGGCATACAGTCTTGTTAAGGATAATCTCTTAATGTGAGTTTCACTGACTAGGGGCCTATCCATTTATGTGAAATTGATTCATATTCTGTGAAAATACTCGAGTGGCACTTGCATAACACTTATCACAGCTTGAACTTGATTTCTAAAGCAAACAATATGTTCTGCAATCCATTGGAAAGCTAAGATTTCCCTTATATATTTTTGTATCTATATTTTTATTAGTGCGTGTGCACGTGTGTATATTAGGCATATGCTTGTAAGATGTTTTCAATCATGGAGTCCTTCAAGGTATTACAGATACCATTTGTGCACTCAAAATCTCCCACCCCACACCCCCTAACTTTGGATAGACTACTTTTGTCAGTGCTATTGTTAACTGACTACCCGAGAGATGTGTAAAAGCAGCAGTGAGATGACAGAATCCTTGAGTGGATCCCACATTCCACCGCCTTGTGTGGATGTCATTCCTAATTTATCTGTGGAGTAAAGCTCTGAATCTGAGGGTGAAAGCTGTGTTGCATAAATTTTTTTCCTTCTGTCTAGACTGATGCATTTTTTTTCTAAACTAAAGCTCTCTGCATTTGATCCAGGTACACAATTTAACACTTAACACTTGAATTTCTAGAATCTTCTTGTACATGTTCCTGACTGGCCTTGGTTTACTTGTTGTGGTTGGTATCCACCAGCTCCTAGAATCTAGAAAGGTATGTAAAATTTGCTGGAATTAATCTCTAATGCATTTCCTTTTGCCATCCCTTTATGAATTTCTTGGCACCTGGAGTTTGATCTAGGATGCACAGTACTACTACCTTAAGCCATGTTTCTTCTCTAGAGAACAAGTGTTGAAACCTAAAGTGGCCTCCTATGACACTGTAATCTTTTGCATGTTGACACAATGCTATTAATTTGGCATGTGATTTTGGTTACAACTATAGGTTTGTTTTTTTTTATAGCAGGGCACTCAGAACGTCTTAATGCAATGAGGCAGAGTCAGCAGGGTTTTGTAAAAGGGAAACAGTGTTTTTTTTTTAAATATGTAATGTTATATGTTAATTTATCAGAGTTCTTTGAGGAAATAATAAGTAATGTGGATAAAGGGGGGGACCTGTAGGCATGGTGTACTTGGATTTCCAGAAGGCATTTGACAAGGTGCTACATCAAAGGTTACTACACAAAATAAGAGCTCATGGTGTACAGGGTACCATAATAGCATGGGTAGAGGATTTATTAACAAACAGAAAAGAGAGAGTAAGGATAAATGAGTTTTTTGAAATAGTAACATGTAACAAGTGGAGTGCCACAGGGATCAGTGCTGCGGCCTCAAATATTGCCAAATTATATCAATGACTTAAACGAAAGGACCAAATTCATGGTTGCTAAATTTGCTGATGAGAAAGAGAGGTTGAGTGAGTGGGCAAAAATCTGACAGATGGCGTATAATGTGGGGAAAATATGAATTTGTCCACTTTGGCAGGAAGAATAGAGAAGCAGAATATTTTTTTTAAATCGAACAAGTTCGCAGAACTCTGCAGTACAGAGGGATCTGAGTGTCCTGGTACATGAATCTCAAAAGTTTAGTGTGCAGGTACATCAGGTGATTAGGAAGGCAAATGGAATTTTCTCATTTATTGCAAGGAGAATGGAAAATAAAAAATAGGGAGGCTTTGCTGCATTTGTGAAACCACATGTGTACTGTATACAGCTTTGGCCTCCTTAGTTAAGAAAGGATATAATTGCATTAGAAGCTGTTCAGGGAAAGTTCACATGACTGATCCCTGGGATGAATGGGTTATCTTATGAGGAAATATTGGACAAGTTAGGATTGTATCCTCTGGCGTTTGGAAGAATGAGGTGACCTTATTGAAACATATAGGGTACTGAGGGGACTTGACAGGATGTCAAGATGGTTCCCCTTATGGGAGATACTAGAACTTGTTGAGACAGATTACAAATAAGGGGTCTCCCTTTTAAGATGGAGATGAGATGTTTTTTTTATTAGGGTCATTAGACTGGAATTCTCTTTCCCAGAAAGCAGTGGCAGCAGGGTCATTGAATACTTTTAAGGCTGAGTTAGATTCTTAACTGATAAGGGAGTCAAAGGATATAGGGGATAGACAGGAAAGTAGAGGCCACAGTCAGATCAGTCATGATGTTATCAAATGGCAGAGTGGGCTTAAGGGGCGGAATGGCCTACACTTGTTTCTAATTGTGTGTTCGTATATATTCCACAAAGGAACTAAAAATTCATACTATACTTGACCATGTAGAATTCTTTGTATCAAGCCTAATTTTGTCCATTTTCTTTCTTTGTGGGAAAGTTATGGATTCAGGCAACAAAATAATATTGCAACATGGTACTAGTATTTTTAACAAGTTAGTAAATTTATCTATTATGATTGACTTTCAGAGCTTGCACCAGTTTAACGCAAATACTTGTTTCAATGGAGGAGTATTTATACTACTTTAACATCCAAGTACTTTGAGAAATGCAACTTTACTTCGTGTAATGTAGACATTTACTTGTTAGCCAGCAAGGAGTGGGCAGTTTGGCCGTACGGCATTTTTGACGACTTCAACGTTCAGACTTCTTTCTACAACAATAAAATGATGCTATTAAATGCACTGCACTCCCCACCATATGATTCAGATTCTAATCTGAATTAAGTAGGATAAATGTGAAATTGCACCCAGCCCACCATCTCCCCGCCCCCCCTGCCCAATGCAATCAGTCATGCTGCTGAACTCAGTATTAAGATGCAGCACAATTGCCTTTTTTTCTTTTTCTTTTTCATCTGTTCAGTCCCCTTCTGTCCTAGTTGGCCACACTGGGAACCCTATAAACCAGTACTTTTATTTATGCAATGCATCAAACTTCTATGCCATTTCACCGTCCCTCAATGTTTTTTAACACAATCTGAAGAATCACAGAATTTTAATGGACTTTGCTGTTCATTTTTTTAAAATAAGTCGTGCTTGGTATGCTTTACATTAGATGCTGTGCTGATTGTAAAGTTGTATGCTCGCTTTCACCCTCTAAATTCAACCAATTTAAAATGTCAGCATAGTAATAGGAGTCTTTTTAAAACTCTTGATAAATTTGTTTGCGAAACTTGCACATTTTGGTTGCTTTAACGTCTATTTTCTTTTCCCAATCAGAGAAGGCGACCAACTTCGAAAGTAGAGATGGGTACATCTAACCACAATAATGTAGATATGAGTTGGATTCCTCAAGAAACCTTGAATCAAATCAGTAAGTAACTTGCA
This sequence comes from Carcharodon carcharias, assembly GCF_017639515.1. NCBI lineage: Eukaryota > Metazoa > Chordata > Chondrichthyes > Lamniformes > Lamnidae > Carcharodon > Carcharodon carcharias. The sequence continues at coordinate 228,980,614 of NC_054469.1, forward strand.
GGTTAAGAAAAAATCTGAAAACGGGCATACTGAGTCCCAGTTCTTGCGCTTGCATCTAAACTGCTTGGTTGTCTGGCCTTGTTTGGCTTGATGTTTAGGAGTTAGATTTGCGCAGTGTTGACAAGTTATTTAAAAATAATGCTCTTGCTAAATCAGAGACTGACTCTGGTATCATCACTGATCAAGTGTAATACTCGTTTTACACTTGGGTTGATGGAAGGGGACAACTGTAGTGAGAAATCTTTGCCTATGGAATTAGATCCATGGAGAAGTGTGATATTGTGTGACTTGAAAGAAACTGTATCATAAATTGACAACCTTTAAATAACTCGTTCAGCTTTAACATTTGGCTATGCTGAGATAGCACTACAGAGAAAGCTACAGCACCGAGGGATTTGAGGGTCCTCGTGAATGAATCACAAAAAGCTAGTATACAAGTTCAGGTAACAGGGAAAGCAAATGGAATGTTGACCTTTGAAATAAAGGGAATGAAGTATAAAAATAGGGAAGTCTTGCTAAAACTATACAAGGCACTAGCTAGACCGCACCTAGAATACAGTGAACAGTTTTGTTCCCCTTATCTAAGGAACGATCTACAGGTATTTGAGGCAGTCCAGTGAATGTTCACTAGGTTGATCCCAGGTATGGAGGGATTTTCTCATGAGTGGTTGAGTAGGTTGGGCCTGTACGCATTGGAGTTTAGAAGAATGAGAGGCGACCTTTTTGAAACATATAAGATTCTTAGGGGGCTTGACAGGGTAGATGCTGAGAGGTTATTTCCCTTGTGGAAGAGTCTAGGACCAGAAGGCACAATCTCAGTAAGGTTTTGCCATTTAAGATGGAGATGAGGCGGAATTTCTTCTGAGAGCAGTGAATCTGTGGAATTCTTTACCGCAGAGGGTTGTAGAGGCTGGATCATTAAGTATATTCAAGGCTGAAATACAGATTTTTAATGAGTAAGAGAATTAAGGGTTATGGGGAAAAGGCAGGAAAGTGGAGTTGAGGATTATCAGATCAGCCATGATCTCATTGAATGGCGGAGCAGACTCAATGGGCCAAATGGCCTACTTCTCCTACATCTTATGGCCTTCTAGGTACAGTACCCCAAATCTGGCACCTTCAGGGCCAAGATTGTGCTGGATTTTGGACGTCCAACCTGGTGTGTTGTTCAGAGTAACCCATTTTGTTATCATGCAATAGATTCAGTCACAGAGTTCAATATATCAGGTTTATATTCTCATGCAATATTGATCTTCAGTTAGCAGTTTGTGTCTGGCTTCTTACATTTTAAGGACGTGTCGCCAATCGGAATCAGAGGGAGTAAGCAATGATGAGCTCCTTGTGCTCTCAGCCAGAAGCTATCCGGAGTGGGGTACTGTGCCTGACCAGTTTGTCGTTTTCTCAAATCGCTTTACTCAAATTGATTTACTGTTTTCTTGTGGACATTTATCTGAGCAAGCATTTTTCAAACTGGCAAGAAGCAGTGTGCAGTAAAGTTCTCTACTACAAAAATGCCCGGTTTTCAGACACCCCCAGTTTTTGGGTAGCTGGATTTAAGCTACTCTACCTGTAATATACAAGTCGGGAGAGCAGGATGTTTCAGACCACACACATATTACCCTTTTTTTTTAATGTGGGGCTTGGGGCCTTGATGCTTAATTAGAGTTGCGCTGCCAATTTACCAGCCAGCTTTTGGTGGGCTATTTGTATCAGTGATAGGGGGGTTTTGTACAAGCACGCTTTAGTATTACAGATTGTTCAAGTGGCCCTTCTAATTGGGAGACCTTGCTCTGCATCAGAGATGTAACAGCAGGCTGTTGCTGGCTGAATGCAGATGGATCTGCTGTGGCTGCACAGTTGCTTCTACCCCTGGAGTATTTTTTTTGATCAGCATGTTCTTTGTTCAAAATTTGCACACTCATTTTAAGGATCTTTGTGTAAATTCAGTAATTAGTAAGTTTCTTGCACATTGTTTCATTGACTTACTACTAACCATGTGCAGGACCATAGGTGTAGTGTTCTTTGTTTGTCTAATTCCTGAACCTTTTGAGAGTTAACAAACTGCAACATTAGTAAGGCATGGATTATCAAGCACCACTTGTTTGGGTAAACACCACTAAAAGTATCTTACTTATAAAAGGTTGGTGGTCATTTTATTGGTAGAAATCTTGATGTTTTTTAAAAACATTGGTTTATGTAGGTTTATTAATTTGCCATGTACATGCTGCATTCACAGGGTACGCTGACTGTCCATTTGTATTGTAAAGCAGCAATAACCACAGGGTTTAGACTGACTCTCACAGCCTTCTTGTAGTTTAAATACACACTTTAAGCGAAGCACCATTTTGTCGAGGGAGGAAATTCTGTGCAATTTCCCTCATAGCGCACCTGCTTTACTGAACTAAAATCTGAATTGTATTGGAATTGCATGCCAAGTGCTTCCAACCACCCTCTCTAACTCTGTAGCTTTTAAAAAGCACTTTGAATACAATAGTTGCTGTCACTTCTGCTTTGGACATTTCCTGCTGGTGTGTTCTTATCAATCGTGAATAGAATGCCATTGAAATTGGTTTCCTGCATGTTGGATTGGATGTGTTTCTACTGTAAGTTTGAGAAACATGCATGTTGCTGCTCTCATACAAATCTGCACTTCTGAGTCATTGTTTCAACAAAAAATGGTTTCCAAGACATTGATTCTAATATATTTGCTATCTTTTGCTTTGCCTTTCTTGTGCCTTCAGTGCAAAGTAGACGAGGTGAGATCAAACGTTTCCATTGTTCATGTATATTTTACTAAAAACTCAAAATTGAGGTTGGAATACTGCTGTTTTATTTGAGTTTTGGGTGGGGTACGAGCTTTAAAATTTTGGATCCACTATTATTAAATGGGGTGGGGTACATGTTAAACTTTTGGATCCACTATTATTTAATGGGTTTGGAATCCAGTAATGAATATATGACCAAAGGTAAATTATTTGTTTTGTATTTTTTGACCTGCCAATTCTGTGGTATAGCATATACTTTTATTCAGCATGATCTCTTCCATTTATGTAAATGAGCATGCTCACCAATGATGGTGTCATTGATATGTCAACCATGACTCCATTGGTAGGACACTCCCTTCCGATTTGGAAGGCTCAGGGTTGAAGACCCAATCTCAGATTCAACACAACTGAAGACTGACTCCAGTGCAGTCCTGTATTGTCAAAGATGCCATCTTTTAGATGAAGCATTAAACCGAGGTCCCATCTGTCCCCTCGATGGACGTAAAAGATCCCATGGCACTATTTTGTAGAAGAGCAGGGGAATTATCCCTGGTGTCCTGCCCAATATTTTTCTCTCAGATCAGGGATGCATAGAAGTATTATCTGGTTGTTACCACATTGCTGTTTGTGGGAGCTTTCTGTGCACAAATTGGCTGCCATGTTTCCAACATTAAAACTGACTATAATTTTAAAATAATTAATTGGCCATAAAGTGCTTTGGGATATTAGCAAGGTTGTAAAAAGTGCTATATGAATGCCATTGTCTTTTTTTTATGGTTCTGGGGCTTCTGATGACACAATATGCGGTGTTGGGAAATATTGTAGGCTGAAAAGAGATTAAGCTGAACAAAACTATATATGATATCCTATATTCTAACATTCTACAGATATTTAAAACCTTTTGTCCTTAGTTTTGATGGTTTTACTTTTAATTAAAAGTATATGTCACAATTTTAAAAATTGTTTTGCAATATCTCTAGGACTGGCAACAGTTGGAAAATGAGCCCTCCACTTACTCTGTTGTCTTATTAGTGGGACCAACCTTCACAAAATGAAAAGCAAATGTAAATGGCACTATTTAAATACTGTGGGTTTGACATTGTCTTTGAATACTACAATCCAGTATTGTAACCTTAATTATGACAGTCAAATTTCAGTACCTAGCAAATGTGGTTTTTTTTGTTTGATCAGACGTGCATAGATCTCCCAGCTATTAAATGCTGAAGCCAAAAACCTGTTCCAGGTTCATGATATTTGACTGTAGGCCTTTGACATTTTTCTACTAACAAGCTTTTGTGGTGATTTAAAAGTTGGGTTTCTGTCTTTCACCCAATTGTTGGCATATTTCTAAATATTTATTTTGAAATTTCTAATTGTTTAGCAACCTGAAGTACCATTTTAATATGGATGAATGTGGAATGAATGGAAAAATTTGTGTTACACTCAAGACCATTGAAGCTTCTTTTTGATCTCACTGACTTTAAGATTACAAGTGTTTGATCCTGATTTGGTTCAGAAGTTATGATGATACCCATTCAACAAATAGCCTTTCTGCCTAAACATGGTTCCTTCATCAAATGCGGATGACATACCTGTCAGTTCTTCATCTCTGCAATGCACCCATGAGGGAAGGGGAGAATTACCACACTGCTGCACACTTTCTGCGAATAAGGAGTGTCATTAACAGAAGGCAGAGATCTCTGTTTATCTGATCTCTTATTTAACATTATCTTGAGCCTGGGAAGGCCGAGGCAAAAAATAGAAAGCTACAAACCAATTGAATTTTTTTCAAACTTCATAGATGGAAGGTCGGTTAGCTCAGATGGCTAGAGTGTGATGCAGAATGGCACAAATTGCACTGGTTCAATCCCCACAACAGCTGTGGTAGTTCAATGAGGCCTGCCTCCTCACCTAACCCCACACTTGTGGAGTGGTGCCCCTCAAGCTGTATTGCCTGTCTAATGGAGGGAGATGCCTACGTTCCTTTGGACTATGGCTAATTACCTTTTACTTAATAATAAATTCAAAATCTATGTTTGTCCAATAGAATAGAGGGTGCTGTATTGTCACGGTACATTTTTTAAGTTTTTATACTTGCCTTTCAATTTCTCCATCACTGGACACTGCGGGAAATTATAACCTTTCTAATTATGTATTAACTTTATTTCTCCACAGACAAAACTTCCCCAAGGAGGTCACCCCGTAAGCGAGCAAAGAGAACTGTGGGATCGGACGAGTAGTAACCTCAGTTTTTAACCTTCAGTGTTTAATCCTGTCCATTTTTGTTCAGCGGTGGGGATAATGCAGAGATGCCATCTAAACATAGTAACAAAAAAAATCAATGGACTGAGCGGTAGAACCATTTACAACTACATTAATTTTTTTTGAACAAGAGCTTTTCATCGAGATGTACTTGGCTGTACAGAGTTGCTGTTTTTTTTCCATTTCAATATATTTTAAGCTTTTGTTTAAAAAGAAAAATTGCAGCTGGTCAATATTTTGACAACTTAATGTGAATGATTCTATGAGAATTGTTTTTGGCTTATGTATACTTTTGCAATGAGTACAAGGAATTGAATTCTGACGGGGAGACTTCTGGCCTTTAACATTCCCTTAAGATGTCAGAACAGAGGCAATTTTTAAGATTTGTTATTTCCCTGCACACGCTGTTTGATGTGAACATGTTGGGATGTCATTATTTTTGGATTCAAATCTGAAATGGTATTAGCGCATACATGGAACTGTTGTATCATCCTTTATTTTATTCTACTCCTGAATGCTTCTAGAGTGTATGCTGTGAAGCCGTGTGTATAGTTAATACAGTTCAGGTAAAAGAAGCCATTGCACGGACTTAAGTTTTTGCTTGGCCGTTATAATATCATAGAACAGTGAAAATGTGTGCGTGTTCATCTGGTATCTCAGGAAACTAAACAAGATTGTGATGCGTGTTTTCTAGAGTCAGACACTATCCGAATGAGAATAATTTTGTATGTTTCTGACATGAACTCAGCATTTATGGATATTTGGTTTTGAATGCACTATAGATGGTGAAATCAAAGGTAACTTTCGAAATGGATTATTTTCTTATTGAACGGAGACCATTTGACAAAATGTACTTGGACAGAGTTTCGAAAATTCGTGTAGGCATTAAGATGTTTTCAACTTAAAAGATTACCTGGAAAGGAATGGCTGGTTTTAAAAGTGGATGAGAAGACATTAAAGTAAACAAACTGGGTTACTATGTTTTTTTTCTTTGACTTTTTTTTTTAAATCTTGTTTTCAGTTGCCTTCTACTCTTGCCTAAAGGGGACAGGAGTGAATGGGGGCGTGTGTGTGTGTATATATATATTGTCATCAAGCAGGGGGAAATTCAACACCCAGGATATTCCAATGTTATGTCGGACTTTGGTCTTCTACACCTATGCTTTTTGTTTGCACCCCGGTGCATCATTTCAGTCGGTGATACGGTTATTGTCCTCTTCCTTCCTTCAACAAAATAAATTTGACACTTTAGTCACTTGCATGTATTATTGTCTGAAGCTGGAGCTGCTGCTGAATTGGCGTCATTGTAACCAAACTGCCTCATTTCCATTCAGGGAGTTAAATTTCACTCCTCCTCTCCTCTGACTGTTAGTAACCATGTCACCTGATCCCTTTTTAGTTTCAAAAGTGTAATCATGATTTTAAATTAAACTACAGGAAACTTTTATATCCCACCTGCCGAGGACACAGAAGAATTAAAAATGAGAAACCTCCTTTAATGCTAATATTTGTGCATTTCATCATTTTTTTAATTTTGGAATTTTATAATTCGTCCCTCGTCCATTGAATACATTTATAGTAAAGGTTTGTGTGCTGTATTTTTAAGATTCTCCTCATGTGTTAAATTCAATTGTGGTTCTGAAATGCAAGGAGATTATAAGAAAAATACATGCCTTTTTCCATCAGCATGTCAGAAGAGTTTGGAGGAAGAAGACTGAACATGGAAATGTTCTGGTATTTAAATTTCAAAGCAGCAAATAACTCGACCACAGAATGCCATCAGTTATGAAACTGGTTTAGTTTTGGGAAATGCAATACAACATCAGTAAATTTAAGATTTTCTAATGGACACTGTGACTTTTAACTTGAGCAACAACTTTTTTGCCTCATCTACGTTGAGCTGCCAATATTATTTTGCTTCAAAAGTGTAACTATTGACATATATATTTCTAATTTTTTTCTGTGCTTATGGCTTATTTTTAAGTGTCCTTCAACCAACTCAAATATATTAAAACTACAATCCTGTATGTGGAAGTGAAGTTGCTTTGCTTACTGAATGGGATGCCAGGAATAGCTGAAATTTAAAGTAGACTTCACTAACCAATTTAGACCATTGTTTCTTTTAAGATCCCTGTGCCTTGATGTTTGAATTCAGTCCAAATCTAGGTGTTCCAACTTCACTGTGGTTTGTTCATTCAAAACTATTTTTTTTGTTGAGAATTATGAAGGATGTCATGGCAAATGCAAATCCACGCCACACATTTCCAGCCTTGATCTAATGTGGATTATCATGTCGATTCTGACTGTTAATACTTGGAGATTTTGTCTTTATATTCTACATTAGCCTTGAAATGCCAGTAAATTGATGAATTAACAATATTATGACTTAAAATGTTAACTCTTTTTCTTCCCTTACCTTCCTAGTCTCCAAGTTGGCCATCCTTGGTTACCTATATAGCCTCACATGCAAATGTCACTCCTGTTTAAGCCTTTTTATAAACTTGATGCTTGATCCATAGTGACCTATTAAAACCTGCAGAGCAATCTGAACTGACTCTTACATATGGCCTGTGCAAGTATTACAGCCATTATGCAAGTGAACAGATTCATACTAAAAGGAAGACCACCCTGTATCATGAAGAATGAATGTTGTTACCAATGGGTAGAACTGTCTACTGATGGTGGGAAGCAGGAACCTAGAGCCAAAGACTAACAGTAATAAGTTGGAGAAATACAGGGAATAAAATATGGGGTTAGAAGTTTAACGTTTTTTAAATTGACACTAATCCAGATAGCTAGTACCCATGAGACGTAAGAGGGGTAGAAAATAAAATGAACAATGCTTTTACTTAAAATTTGGAAGAGATTGATGACAATTGAGGTATTTCCCTGATGGCACCCTTGAAAAGATTTACAAGATTGGACTGTAGAACCCTTGCTGAGTGCTTAACAAGCTGTTTTACCTAAGCTGGGTGGGGGAGCAGACAATCCCATTAATGGAACCATCAGCAAAATGTACAAGAGCAAGAGAGAAATTCCAGCTGCAGTAACTAAGAGCATCTCTCTCTCTTCTGAGAGATTTCTTCTCAAATGACAGTGCACCTTTGATTAACCAAGACAGACACACTACAGCCATGAGAAATGTAGGAAGCAATTTGTTGACCTTTTTCACTCTCATTCATACTTTTAAATAATATATTCATTTCCTCTCCTCATCTTCTCCCACACCTTTTTTTCAGTCTCTCCATCCTGTTCTCTTTCTACACCTTTCGCATGACACAAAACTGAGGCTGCATCTTCCCTCTTAGGTGAATGTAAAAGATCCCATGGCACTATCTTGAAGAGTAGGGTGGTTCCAATATTTACCACTAATGAACTTGTCTAAACCAGATCATTTGTTTGTAATCACCTTGCTTTTGGTGAGAGCTTGCGCATAAATTGGCTGTCATGTTTCCTACACTACAGTGGCAACTACATTTCAAAAGTATGTCAATGGCTGTGATGTACTTTGAGATGCCCTGAGGTGGTAAAAGGCACTATATAAATGCCAATCTTGCTGTCACCATGAAACTGGTCAGTTGGGAGTTTTGGCATGCAACTTTCTGCTGTAGTTTGGCAAAACAAACGGAGTGAGGAAAGACATTCTTCGTTAAGCAACGAAAGGTTGTTTACCTTAAATGAACTGAATGTTTAATACTACAGAACACAAACATAACAATGGGTGTGTAAGCTGTATCTTGAATGAAGATTTTTAAATTGTGAAGCATGATAAGCTTTAAAAAAAATATATATCAATACAGCTAATGGTTCCTGGGACAACCTAGCTTAGCTCCAAGTCTCAGAACTGGGTCAAAATATGAAGTCCAAATCCAAGCTTTTCAGAATGGCTGAGGTCACACAAATTAGGAACAGGAGTAGCCCACTCGACCCCTCAAGCCTGCTCCCTCATTCAATAATAATGTGGCTAATCTGTAATTTCAACTCCAAGTTCTGGCTTACTCCTGATCACCTTTCACCACCTTGCTTATCAAGAATCTGTCTACCTCTGCCTCAAAAATATTCAAAGACTCTGCTCCCACCACCTCTTTTGAAGGAGACAGTTCCAAAGACTCTCCTTATCTCTGTCTTAAATGGGCAAATGAATCAAGGTATATAGACAAAAGCTATTCTAAATGGGGTTGTAAGAACTTATAATGAGAAGAGGGTGGAGGAATTTAGTAAGTGTGATAATGTGAGGTTGAGCTGTACAACCACCAAATCTTTAATAAGATTGTGTACTTACTGTGGTGCCTCTTAGATCATTCGGGAATGTGCTGTTTTGAAAGAAGACCAGCATTATACCATGGAACACTTGGCATTCGGCTGTTGAGGTGGAACATGTCACTGATGGCTGAGGTTATTCTTCCTGCAATGAATGTTTGAGTTGGTTAGAGATCTGAGTGACATTTCTATGTGTGTTAAGGCCACAAAAGTCAAACTGTTAAATAAAGTTGAGGTTACTGTGTTTAATTGGTGTGAGAAATGTGGAGATTCGAATGCATTTGATCAGTTTCAGGCTGCTGTTTAGAAAGACATGGCATTTTGAGGTTTTTTTAACCTGTAATACTACAAGGAAACTCATGTTCACTCACCGCTGCTTCTCAACTGTTCAAAAAAATAAAAGTATTAAGTAAAATCTAAGGGTAATATGTATGATTTTTAAAGTGGACAAATATATTTGTGAACACTGTAAGAACTTGGATTCGTATATGTTTCAGAGCTTTGCACATCCAAAGCACTTCAGTGCAGATCTTGCTGTAGTGAAACACTAACTTGCACAAAGCAATAAGTTGCCAGTTAATCCAAGGGAATCCTTTCTTATTGTTTGAAAAGTGATAAGGGTTCTTTTATCTCCACCTGAGGGACAAGTTTAACTTCTTATCTGAACGATGGTATATCCAAAAGAGAGCAATGCTCCCTTCAGTACAGGACTGACGTGTTATCTTTGATTATGTACTCCATTCTCTGACCTAGTGGCAAGTGTGCTATCTCTGAGACACGACAGCCTCCCAGTTTTCCACCACCACCTAATCCCAACTGCAGACTGTCATGGGAGATTGACTAGTGCTTGTGCACCTATCCATGTTGTTCCTTGGTGTAAGCTCAATTCTCCGTAGTGGGTAACAAAATCATCACTCTGTTCTCAAATAAATGCAAAATGCTGTGGATGCTGGCAATTTGAAATAAAATCAGAAAATGCTGGAAGAACTCGGCAGGCTTGACAGCGTCTGTGGAGAGAGAGAAACAGAATTAACGTTTCAACTCCATATGACCCTTCAGAGCTGTATACTCCAAGATATGAATGAGAAGTGCAGGAACATCACAAAATGGAAGAAAGATACATGAGATGATATGTAATGGAAGATGAGAAATGCAAGTTCAGAAGGGCTATTAGATAATCATAAACCAAATAACTCATTTTTAAAGCATGCCTTACATGTCTGTCTTCTGTAATTTTTGAACAAGGAATTTTAAAACACATTCTAGTTTGGGTCTAAATATTTGTACATTCTCATTTTTTAATTGCAAACTTTCCATTGAGTCTGCATTTACTGAACTAGATGGCATTTGTCCCTGAAGATCATTCCCAGGTTGTGCAAGTTTCTCCTATACTATACTGCAGAGTTTTTCTCCCCTTCTGTGGACAAAGAAAGCAATGATTTTTTTATAGCCAGGTCACAAAATTGTAATCAGTATCTTCAATCTTGTCATAGTTTGGTCATTGATGAGATGAAGTCAGCATATGTGTCAGAGGTATTTTTAATTCAGTCGCCAGCTACTTGGGTGGGACAAATACAGTTGAAACAGCAAATCCAAGCACGTTTTCCCGACCTGCTTACATCATTGACCTGCTTCCTGAGCATGATGCACCAATGGTCGTGCCCTTGACTTCCTCCAGCCACGTTGCCGTGGTGAGAGCTGCAGGTTTCTTCTGCCTGTTGCTGGACAGCCTGGCCCCCTCCTGCTCCTGCCTGAACCCAACAGTAATTCCAACGAGGCATTAAATGTGGGTGCTCTACGTTCACTATTCACCCCAAACGCATCCAATTTCCATTTCTTGGGTGCCCGTTTAAGTAGAGCTGGTTGTCATATGGGTGCACCCCGGGCTCGTTTGTGCAGCTTGAAGATGCAAAACCCGGAAATCAATTAATTGAACATGTTTCCTTTTAAAGGGAGTGCAATGAGGGTTTGCTAATTCCTGGATTGAGAAACTTGATGAAATTAAGCCTTTATCCCTGCATTTTAGAGGACTGAGCAGTCATCTCATTGAAACAAAATCCTTAAAGGGACTGGCTGGAGAAGTGCAGAACACAGGGTCACAGTCTCAGAGTAAGGGGCTCAATTACTTAGTGAAGCTTCCATGTAAAGGAAGCATATGCAATTAATTTTGAGTTTTGCATCTCCGAGCGATCTCCAATGCTCGCTGCTCCAGCTCCCCCGATCACAACCTCTCTTGCTGCTCCACCAGAGACAGAATCTATGGAGCAGTTATTCTGCTGGTCCCACTGTCGCTATGCAAGAGGCTTTCGGCTATACCGCTGCTGGTTGACAAAGCCAACTTGTCCAAGAGGCCAAGGGAGAAGAAACACAAAAAGGAAAATGAGGATGGAGGTGGTCGGAAACCTAGTAATGAGGCCCGGGAGAGCCACCTGTACTGAGGATGTCTTCATGGGCAGAAGCCACTGCAGAGAATGTCCAACCCATTTTAATTTTCCTATAATTTCTGTGTCAGTGCTGGGTCTGAAGGCAAAGACAAATGAGAAGATAAATTAACTATCAACCACATAGAAAAGCATTTGGTGGGATACTAACCTACATAAACTGCTTATGCTTGTCTGATTTCTGTTTCATTGCATCAAATAGTTGGAATTTGAGACTAATCTAACCTTAGTTTATTATTGTCAATGGGGAATTGCATTTAGAATACAAATTTGAGAGAAATACCGAGGAAATTAGGAAGAATGATATCCTGAACTATTCATGTCTAACTGCTTTGAGTGACTTGGACTGACTCACCTTGTCCTTGTAGGTGATGAACAGATTTTTCAGACAGCGACCTTAGCTCATGTGTGGTGACACCTTGCTGAAGCTACCCTGCTTTTGAATATCAACAAAAAGGGGATAAATTAACAAAATAGATTAAACAATTTTGAGGGTCCAGTCCCTTGAAAGGATGCAGTAACAAAAACAAAAATCTCAAAGGACACTTAACAAAGCGAAACAAAACGTCGTTGTGGGGTGGTGGGGGTGGGGCAAGGATACACCTCAGCCCCCACTGGTCCCCACCTTATGATGCACATAATCCAGCATAGTTCAACGCTAATACAGAGGTAATATCACCACATGACTGCATCACCTGATAAAGAAAAATGCAGTTGAGAATGAAAAAGGAGCCCCCAAAAGCCAAATAGTTGTCCCCAAAAATCAGAGTAGCCCTTGAAAAAATTAAGCTAGGCAGTTTTTTTTTCTCTCAGATAGACAAATAGAAATATGATGAACCCTGAATGGAATAGACAGTGCAGGTTTAAATGAGATGATTTATTTGAACCAGGATTGTACCTCCACATCTACTTTCTTGATAAATGCTTCTTGAACCAGAGCTTTACACATGCAGGCAGGGGGCATGGATGAGGTATTAACTGAATACTTTGCTTCTGTCTTTACCAAGAAGAAGATGCTACACAGGTCATGGTGAAAGAAGAGGGAATTCAGACACTAGAAGGGTTTAAAACTGATGATGAGATGGTATTGGATAGGCTGGCTGCGCTTAAATCGGACAAGGCACCAGGACCAAGTGAGATGCACCCAAGGTCACTGAGTGAAGTGAGTAGAAATTGCAGAGGCACTGACCATAATTTTGCAGTCTTAGACTCAGGGGTGGTGCCAGAGGACTGGAGGATTGCAAACATTACACACTTATTCAAAAAAGGGCGTAACAATAAGCTCAGCAACTACAGACCAAACAGTTTAACTTGGGTGGTGGGGAAACTTCTGGAAACAATATTTCGGGACGGAATTGATAATCACATGGACAAATACGGGTTAATTAAGGAGAGTCAGCTTTCTTAAGGGGAAATCGTGTTTAATTAACTTGGAGTTTTTTGAAATGGTAACAGAAAAGGTTGACCAGGATAATGCTGTTGAGGTGGTGTACATCCAAAGGCGTTTGATACAGTGCTGCACAACGGACTTGTGAGAAAAGTTATAACATGGAATAAAAAGGACAGTAGCAACATGGATATAAAATTGGCTGAGTGACAGGCAGCAGAATAATGGTTAATGGATATTTTTCAGGAAGGAGGAAGGCTTGTAGTGGATTTCCCCAGGGGTGCATATTGGGATCCTTGCTTTTCCTGACATATACTAATAATCTAGATCTCGGCATATAGGGAACAATTTCAAAATTTGAGGATGATACAGAACTTGGAAGTATAAACTGTGAGGAGGACAATGTAGAGCTTCAAAAGGACATAGACAACTTGGTGGAATGGGTGGATAGTTGGCAGATCAAGTTCTATGTGGAGAACTGTGAGGTGATAGATTTTGAAAGGAAGAACATGGTGAGATGCTATAAGACGAAAGGTACTACTCTAAATGGGTTGCAGGAGCAGATGGACCTGGGTCTATATGAGCATAGGTCATTGAAGGTGGCAGGGCAGGTTGAGAGAGCAGTTAATAAAGCAAACAGTATCCTAGGTTTTATTAATAGGGGAATAGAGTTCAAGAGGAAACGCGGTTATGCTGAACTTGTAGACTTCAGCTGGAGTATTGCATACAGTTCTGGGCACCACACTTTAGGAAGGATGTGAGAGCAGTGGAGAGAGCGCAGAAGAGGTTTACGAGAATGGTGGTTGGGCTGAGGAACTTCAGTTATGAAGATGGATTGGATGAAGTAGGACTCTTTTACTTGGAGCAAAGATGGCTGGGGTGGGGGGGTAGATTTGAGGCAGGTGTTCAAAATCATGAGGCGTCTGGACAGAATAGATGTGGAGGAACCGTTCCCACCCGTGAAAGGATCAGGAATGAGAGGGCACTGAGTTAAAGAAATTGGCGAAGGAAGCAAAATCGACGTGCGGAAAACATTTCACACTGTGAGTGGTTAGGGTCTGGAATGCACTGCCCGAGAGTTTGGTGGAAGCAGGTTCAGTTGAAGGGTTCAAAAGGGAATTAGATGATTATTTGAAAAGAAACAATCTGCAGGGTCACGGGGAGAAGGCATGAGAATGGCACTGGGTGAAACGCTCATTCAGAGAGCTGGTGCAAACACAATGGGCTGAATGGCCTCCTCCTGCACTATAACAAGCCTGAGTCTCTAATGAGCCTCAAAATTGATGTGTTTAAGTTGCAAGAAGAGGCACCAACTAGGCAATAGTGAATCAAGTGCTGCCTAATCATGTCTGGAAACATTTTTCACTCCCTGAACCTATTGACCAGTGTCATGCCCAGTACAGCCCTGAAAATATTACAAATTTTAGAGCTGTTTTTTGTTTTAAAAATGAACACCAAAAGCTGTTCAAGTTTACTGCAGAAACCATTTGACTTCTTTAGCATTTGAACTGTTAGGCAATAGAGTCTGCAGCCAATACCTGATTAAATATGGACCTGAATGAGGGAATCTCACAGCTACTTGTGGGATTCGCACATCTCATTGATTAAGAATGAATCAAAACCTACAGATAATGAGGTTTGCAAACAACCCATCTCCATGGGGACAACAGACACATCCAAACTCCATGGGTGGCAGATGAATATGAAATGGATCCATCAACCTTTCATTGCATTGTGATGGCTCCTCACCCAATTGCAGATGTCCAACTTGGATGTCTCAAAACTCTCAAAGTATAGAAGGCTACAACACAGGATGTGTATTAGCCCAACCCACTACCTTTTTTTGGAAGAAGGACTTTGGACTTGTCACAGGTCACATAGTTAAGACAGCCATGTTTGCTACCTGTTCTTTTTAAAACTAACAGCAGAAGCTCTTCTCATCAGAAATACCGTGACAGATACCATTCAAAACACCATCTGAAAAGCCATCGAACCGACTGCAAGACAATCACACAGCCAATGTAAAACAACTATACCCTGAAAGTAGGAAACGGATTCTTCCCCCAACCTGTTCCATCTTCAAGATTGCCAGAGAGCCAACCTCCTGGAAATTCAACCACAAGAAGCCTCACAACTTCCTGAGAATTCTTTGGTTTACAAGACCTCCACTCCAGTCAAAGTATTAATTCATCCCAGAAACGACATGCCTACTATGAAAGAGACTGAAATAATTTCTATTTGTAATCACATTGCTCTCTTTTCTTCACATGTATCTGGTGTGTGTTTGAGACGTTGCATTTTGGACAAGTGTGTGATAAACTGTTTTATATTTAAATTCACAAAAGCTGGAATTATTTAAATTGGGTCAAACCACTTTGAGGGTGTGAAAACACGTTAACCTCACTCATAAAAATACTTTGATCATGGACAATAAGAAAATACATAAACTGTTAGCGACACTGGACATAGACAGCCACCTCGTCCCACTTTCCGGTTATTGTTTAAACCATTTTGATAGTAACAGCTCTCACCTGGGAGTTTATACCTTTCAATCAATTATATTTCCATATTCAAAATGAGCTATAGCTAATTTGGTTTGGCAACCACATTTTAACATAGAAACCTGTCACACACAGGTTCCCAGTGATTGGTTGCTGTGTAATTACGATAGCTTTCCTGGAGTTTTTATCTTGCAGTGAGAAGGTAAGTTTTCTCTCAAAGTGTGCTATAGAATAATGGGTTGATGAGATGAATTACGGATGCACACCAAACCCTGATTTTCCTCTTGCCAATACCTATATATATATATACACACACAAGGTCTGAATTAATGAAAGACTGTGCATTGGTCTATAATTCCAACCACCCACCATTCTTTTTGTCCCATCAATTATTCTGTGTGCTATTTAAGGAGCTTTGTACACTAATGCCTATTCAGGGATTGGATGATGATGGGTTGGTTAGAAAGGGTGAAAAGCCAGTTAAAGAGTGGAGGAGCAATGGCTTGTTTTCAATAGCGTGATGGAGATCTTAACTTGAGCGGAACAATCTGCCTTAGGAGGAGAGTGGCCAACTGTGCGGCAGACAGCTGTAATTTTGGAGGCTTAACCTTGGAATAATTGTTATGTTCTGACATGAGAATTAAGGCTGAGAGCAGGAGACCATTTTTCTTTTCCCACAATGTGTTATGAGGATATAGGATGCACAGAGAGAGAGAGAGGGCATGACCAAAGTGGAAAGTATGCTGATATTTAATAATAGTTTAGATAGGTGGTTGAAGGAAAAACAGATAAAGGGGTATGGGAACAGGGCGGACACACGTGAACCATTGTTCCTTTGGAGGATAAATGTCAACACTGGCTGTTTAGGATAAATGGCCAATTTTTGTGCTGCACACGCGCATAGACCCACATGAAGATAGAAAGGATAACTTGCATTTATATAACACTTTTCATGAGCGCTTTACAGCCAATGAAGTACTTTTGAAGTGCAGTTGCTTTGCAATGTAGGAAATGCCACAACCATTTGTACACAGCAAGGTCCCACAGATAGCAATGTGATAATGACCAGGTGATCTTTTTTGTGATGGTGAGTAAGCAATAAATATTTGCCAAGGCACTGAGGATAACTCACTTACTCTTCTTCAAGATAGAGCCTTGGGATCTTTTATGCACACCTGAGAGGGCTGATGGTTTAACATTGCAGCTGAAGACAGTGCAGCACTCCCTCAGTGCTGTGCTAGAGTGTCAGCCATGACTTTTGCACTCAAGCCCTGGCATGGGACTGAACCTGGAACCTTGTGACACAGAGACAAGAGGCTATCAACTGAGCCATGGCTGATACTCATTCCTTCCATAATGAACTACAACTATAATTAATAAATATACTGCATCAATTAAAAAAAACACAGAGCAATTAAAAGGGAAAAATTAATTTGGTAAAGTGAAGAAATTTTAATCATGATAATGAGGTAATGCACTTGGATACAAGCCTCTCCATCATGTGCATTTGTAAACCAACAATAAATATTTAATGCTCCATTGCCAAAGAGAGATCTCATTTACACACTGCCTACCTGAAACATTAACAGATTCAGCTTAATATTCCCCGGGTCTCTGCCTGAAGGCAGGTCTGACCCACAGGGCCACCATCTCCACCACCTGCAGGGCAAGGAGGCCATTCCCAAATCCACCCCAGCCTGAACGGGAATCAAACCTCATGCTGTTGGTACCAATCTGATCCACACCGTCCAGCCAAGTGGGCCCCACCCCAACCCAAACCAAACCACCCCCCCACCCCCCACCCCACCACCCCCCCCCCCCCACCCCACCCCCCCGGCCCAAGGAGTCTGGGTTGCTGTGGCAACATGCAATTTTTACATGCATGTTGTAGCCCAGAGCTATGGATAGTGATGGTAGAGGCTTCAACCTTTTTTCCAATCGCTTGGTTGACCTGGAATCTCTCCTGCTCTTACCGCCTGTCATTGGTGAGTGTTGGAACAATTTACAAGTTGATGCTCAACCTGTTTGGCCACGTTATGAACACACCTTTCTCGGCCATCAAGGCCTGGAGTGGTAATTGAACCCAGAGCTTCGGTGAAGAGGCAGGGACACTATCAACTGCACTGCAAACCCTCTGTTCACTCCAATAATCAATATCAACTCAAGTACAGGACAACAGTTACACTTCACAGGTTCTCCATGGGCTGGAAAGAGTTTGTGAATGTCCTGAAAGGAGCTATATAAATGCAGGTCCTTTCTTTTACACCTACAACATGTTCACATTGCACCATCATTGAAATTCAGACAGGACCAATAACACATTTGAATTTCAGGAGCTGGATGGGTGAGTGCATCACTGAACTGAATTTGAATACTTGAATGGGAAGAAGTAGAAATGAGGGTGAAAATGCTGAAGGAACATGAAATGGTGTTTGAACCTTCAGTATTTCACACTGAATATCGTACAGACATATTGAATCAGAGTATGAGACCTTGTGTGGTATAAGTAGAGAGTTTGGCAGCTGTAGATGATGGTTACAGGGTTAAGATTGGCTGTGTTGCTGTTTTCTAAAACATGTTATTCCTTTATAGCTTTGATCTATTGAGAGTCGTTCATCCCTCCATTTATAATGCTCCATAATTTTAAGAAATGGTTTCTAAATGTAAGAGCTGTCTGCTGAATGCTCCAGAGGGCAGAATTCGCAGGCTATACTGGGTTCAATACACAGCCTGTATTGGGTTCAATATGCAGCCTGTACTAAATTCAATACGCAGCCTGTACTGGGCTCAATTCACAGCCTGTACTGGGCTTAATATGCAGCCTGTACTGGGTTCAATATGCAGCCTGCACTGGGTTCAATTCACAGCCTGTACTGGGTTCAATATGCAGGCTGTACTGGGTTCAATATGCAGCTTGTACTGGGCTCAATATGCAGCCTGGACAAGGTTCAATACACAGCCTGTACTGGGTTCAATATGCAGCCTGTACTGGGTTCAATTCACAGCCTGTACTGGGTTCAATATGCAGCCTGTACTGGGTTCAATACACAGGCTGTACTGGGTTCAATACACAGCCAGTACTGGGTTCAATATGCAGCCTGAACTGGGCTCAATATGCAGCCTGTACAAGGTTCAATACGCAGCCTGTACTGGGTTCAATACGCAGTCTGTACTGGGCTCAATATGCAGCCTGTACTGGGCTCAATACGCAGCCTGTACTGGGTTCAATACGCAGCCTGTACTGGGTTCAATACGCAGCCTGTACTGGGTTCAATACACAGCCTGTATGGGTCTCAATTCACAGCCTGTACTAGGTTCAATACGCAGCCTGTACTGGGTTCAATGCGCAGTCTGTACTGGGATCAATGCACAGCCTGTACTGGGTTTAATTCACAGCCTGTACTGGGTTCAATACGCAGCCTGTACTGGGTTCAATGCGCAGCATGTACTGGGTTCAATGCGCAGCCTGTACTGGGTTCAATTCACATCCTGTACTGGGTTCAATACGCAGCCTGTACTGGGCTCAATACACAGCCTGTACTGGGTTCAATACGCAGCCTGTACTGGGCTCAATACGCAGCCTGTACTGGGCTCAATACGCAGCCTGTACTGGGCTCAATACGCAGCCTGTACTGGGTTTAATTCACAGCCTGTACTGGGCTCAATACGCAGCCTGTACTGGGTTTAATTCACAGCCTGTACTGGGTTCAATACGCAGCCTGTACTGGGTTTAATTCACAGCCTGTACTGGGCTCAATATGCAGCCTGTACTGGGTTTAATTCACAGCCTGTACTGGGTTCAATACGCAGCCTGTACTGGGTTTAATTCACAGCCTGTACTGGGCTCAATACGCAGCCTGTACTGGGTTCAATACGCAGCCTGTACTGGGCTCAATACGCAGCCTGTACTGGGTTTAATTCACAGCCTGCACTGGGCTCAATACGCAGCCTGTACTGGGTTCAATACGCAGCCTGTACTGGGCTCAATACGCAGCCTGTACTGGGTTCAATACACAGCCTGTACTGGGTTCAATACACAGCCTGTACTGGGTTCAATGTGCAGCCTGTACTGGGTTCAATATGCAGCCTGTACTGGGTTTAATTCACAGCCTGTACTGGGCTCAATATGCAGCCTGTACTGGGATCAATACAGAGCCTGTACTGGGTTCAATACGCAGCCTGTACTGGGTTCAATATGCAGCCCGTACTGGGTTCAATACACAGCCTGTACTGGGTTCAATGCGCAGCCTGTACTGGGTTCAATACGCAGGCTATACTGGGTTCAATACGCAGCCTGTACTGGGTTCAATATGCAGCCTGTACTGGGTTCAATACGCATCCTGTACTGGGCTCAATACGCAGGCTGTACTGGTCTCAATACGCAGCCTGTACTGGGTTTAATTCACAGCCTGTACTGGGTTCAATACGCAGCCTGTACTGGGTTCAATGCGCAGCCTGTACTGGGTTCAATGCGCAGCCTGTACTGGGTTTAATTCACAGCCTGTACTGGGTTCAGTTCACAGCCTGTACTGGGTTCAATTCACAGCCTGTACTGGGTTCAATGCGCAGTCTGTATTGGGTTCAATGCGCAGTCTGTACTGGGTTCAATACGCAGCCTGTACTGGGCTCAATGTGCAGTCTGTACTGGGGTCAATGCGCAGCCTGTACTGGGTTTAATTCACAGCCTGTACTGGGTTCAATACGCAGCCTGTACTGGGTTCAATGCGCAGTATGTACTGGGTTCAATGCGCAGCCTGTACTGGGTTCAATTCACATCCTGTACTGGGTTCAATACGCAGCCTGTACTGGGCTCAATATGCAGCCTGTACTGGGTTCAATACGCAGCCTGTACTGGGTTCAATACGCAGCCTGTACTGGGTTTAATTCACAGCCTGTACTGGGCTCAATACGCAGCCTGTACTGGGTTTAATTCACAACCTGTACTGGGTTCAATACGCAGCCTGTACTGGGTTTAATTCACAGCCTGTACTGGGCTCAATAGGCAGCCTGTACTGGGTTTAATTCACAGCCTGTACTGGGTTCAATACGCAGCTTGTACTGGGTTTAATTCACAGCCTGTACTGGGCTCAATACGCAGCCTGTACTGGGTTTAATTCACAGCCTGTACTGGGTTCAATACGCAGCCTGTACTGGGTTTAATTCACAGCCTGTACTGGGCTCAATACGCAGCCTGTACTGAGTTTAATTCACAGCCTGTACTGGGTTCAATACGCAGCTTGTACTGGGTTTAATTCACAGCCTGTACTGGGTTCAATACACAGCCTGTACTGGGTTCAATGTGCAGCCTGTACTGGGTTCAATTCACAGCCTGTACTGGGTTCAATTCACAGCCTGTACTGGGTTTAATTCACAGTCTTTACTGGGTTTAATTCACAGCCTGTACTGGGCTCAATACGCAGCTTGTCCTGGGTTCGATACGCAGCCTGTACTGGGTTCAATACGCAGCCTGTCCTGGGTTCGATACGCAGCCTGTACTGGGCTCAATACGCAGCCTGTACTGGGTTTAATTCACAGCCTGTACTGGGCTCAATATGCAGCCTGTACTGGGTTCAATACGCAGCCTGTACTGGGCTCAATACGCAGCCTGTACTGGGTTGACTGAGCACAGCTGAGGTGGCAGCAGGATCACCCCAGCTGGAGAGGAATTTGATCCCAGTACAGAAACGAGAATGGAGGTGAACGTGCTGTCATTTTGTGCCCCCATTCAACATGCCAGTTGGCCAGAAGCATCCCATCCCCAGGCTGTTTTCCCAGAGGTTGGGCTGGAAGGGTCACTCGCCTACAAGGCAAGGCCAATGGTCAGAGACCGACTGGAATTTTCCTTTGGGCTTTTCCTTTTGGGGGGCTTCCCTGTACCATCGGGGACAGGCCAGCATCCTGGATGCAGCCTCCCAGCAGCCGACTGATGGAGCCAGTGCTTCCCCCTTTGAGGCCCACCTGCCAAAACCCCAAAACCACCCCCACCCCACCCCACTTTCCCCCCCCCCACCCCCACCCCAAAACCACCCCCCCCCACCCCACTTCCACCCCCCGCCCCCACCCCACTTCCCCCCTCCACCACCCCACAACACCCCCCCACCCCACTTCCCACCCCCCCACCCCCACCACCTCGAAGCTACTTACATCTCACGCAACAGCTTTCGGATATTAGCATTTAGCCTCACATTTCCCCCTCACCTGAACTCACTCGGCCGTTGACGCACAAACAATGGGGCCACACTGTTAACCTGACAGAAAATTCTCACCCACGTCTTCAGAGAGGGAGATGTTGACACATCCCCCTGTGGGACAGTGGAGATCGCTATTTGTAGAAGAGCAGGGATTATCCCTACGTTTGCCCAACATTCTCGCTCAACCATCACCAAAAAAGCAAACTGCTCAGTGCTGTTCAAGGGGCCTTGCCTAAGGCAAACAGCCTCCACAGTTACCCTGCAAAGACAATAGCCGGAATCTTCCAAGCAGCGGCAGCAATGAAGGGATTACCCCTGAGCTCGGAGACCCTCCCCCACTCAGCGCTGCTGCTCCTTTCTTCTGGGACCTTCCGATCCTGGCTGTCGAAGGAATGCACAGCGTCCCTTGGGGGAAATTCCTTCCGAACGGCGCCGATCTGGGCAAAGGGGGTAACCTCAAAGGTCCAGCCTTCGAATGTGAGTGAGTGAGTGGGTGAGGTGGGCCGGTGAGCCAGTAGGTGAGTGGGCACTCGGGTAGGCAGGTAGTCGGGTCGGGTTGGAAGGGTAGGCCTATCGGAAGGGGCAGTTGGGTGGTCGGAGGGTAGTCGGGTCGACTCAGGGGTTATTTGGGGGATTGGAGGGGTAGTCAGTGGGGGGGGGGGTGGGGTTGTTGGGTTGGGGTTAGTCGAGGGGTAGTCGGGTCGGGTTGAGAGGATCAGGGGATGGTCGGGTAGAGTTTAGGGGTGGTTGGGTTGTCAGGGACAGGGTAGTCAGGTAGAGGCAAGTGCGTAGCAGGCTGGTTAGGTTACTCTCGATGTCAGTCCCATGGAACTGTCCAAAGTCTCCAACTCTACCTCAGAGTCAGAGACATCCACGGAGGGTACTGGGAAGCAGGGGAATTGCCCATCGGAAGTTTAAACTTCCTGAGCAATTCCCACATAGGTCAGCACACCTTCAGTCGTACACTTGGTCTCCGACAATCCAGAGATTGGAAGATTTGGCCTGTTAGTCACTGTGTGTCAAAGAAACCCATGCAGTGTGAACCATTGGGGAGAATTTAACATTCACCAGCAGGAGGCAGGAGGCTGACCCATTAGTGTGCGTGGTCCCCAGCTCCCACTCCCCCTCTTTATACAAGCTGAATAACGCACGTTGTAGCCAATTAGCAGCCGCTTAGCAGGGAGCCAGCCGAGTGTAGGGGTAAAGAAATCTTGCTTCTCGGCCACTAGCCTTTCACCTTGTCCCCTTCCAAGCTTGCAGTTAGCATCAGGGCCGGCTCCTCATGCCGGTTTTTAAATGCCGCACCACGGTAAGCACCTGTGACTTGAGTAAATATAATAAATAATACGGTGCTGAAGTTTTGCTGCAGCTACGTTCGCATTGTAATGTGAATAACACCCGGGTGTGAGGTTTCTGAGAGCCGGCACTGTAGGCCGGGGATGTCATGAGGCAGACAGACAATGCCGTGGTCACGGTAAAGCTCCCTGCTCTCGGAATCAGTCTTCACAAACCATGACAAAGGCCCAAAATTATTTAAAAATGTGATTAAGGTTCCCACAGACACTGACACCTTTCCGAGCAGAATCTGCTGGTACATTCAACCATGGGCCTGGTGACAGGCCTCGTCTGCCACCCTTGAGCCGTGCTCGTTTTATTGTTTAGCGTAGGAGACTCCCAAACGTTTTTTTTTTAGATCAGATGCCCGAAAATCCAGTGGACAACGTAAAATTGCGGACGATTGGGTTGTTAACAAGCTTACTAACCAATTTCGGTGCCTGTCTGACTTCCGTATCGTCGGAGACCAGCACAATGATATCAGGTTGGCAACCTGATGTCATCACACCGGGTTTTACATAAGCGTGGGGTTGGGGGGGGGGGGGGGTTGGGCATCACGCCCAATATACAAACGCCAAATTCATCCCACCGCCAGCCCAGAGCGGGTGACCTGTCATAGAGGTCTACAGCACAGAAAAAGGCCCTTCAGCCCATCGAGTCTGTGCCAGTCAAACAAGTACCTAACTATTCTAATCCCATTTTCCACCACTAGGCCCATACCCTTGTATGCCATGGCATCGCAAGTGCACATCCAAATACTTCTTAAATGTTATGAGGGTTTCTGCCTCTACCACCCTTTCAGCCAGTGAGTTCCAGATTCCCACCACCCTCTGGGTGAAAAAATTCTTCCTCACATCCCCTCTAAATCTCCTGCCCCTTACCTTAAATCTATGCCCCCTGATTATTGATCCTTCCACCAAGGGGAAAAGCTCCTTCCTGTCTACCCTATCTAAGCCCCTCATAATTTTATACACCTCAATCATGTCCGCCCTCAATCTCCTCTGCTCCAGGGAAAATAACCCCAGTCTAACCAATCTCTCCTCATAACCAAAACTCTCCAGGCCAGGCAACATCCCGGTAAATCTCCCCTGGGTGCCAGCCTTTATAATGGGACTGGAATACGGGACACATTGTGGTTTTGCATGTTGCCTACAGATGAGCAGAGGACGTGGTTATAAACGTGCGCTGACTGCATCTGCATGAATCTTTGCGTGGGCTTTTTAATAGGGACGGGTGAGTCAGCAAAAACATTTCCGAAGACAGAAATAACGCAAGAGCCGAGATCCAGAAAGCAGGAAGGAAATGAAGAGCAGGAGAGGGGGAACGCTCAGCTTAAAGGGAATGTTAAGAGTGGGAAAACAAGGGGGTGGGGTGCGGGGGTATAAATCAACATAAAATATCACTGGGTGATCGAGTCCCACAATTTAGATTTTTTAAATGATCCTTTGGTACAGAAATGCTAGTATGTCAATCCAAACAGATATTACAATTAAAATGTGCCTGCTTGCTTGCGCAGTGCAGTATCTAACAAAGGGTAACAGTATTTCTGTGGTATCTTGGTTCCTTCGGCGTTTCTAAGCAGTTAGCTGTTTAAAGGAAGGACAGAAATCTTAATGAGCCAGATTTACGGTTGTACACACAAGTCGCTCGTGGGCTGTTTTAGCTTGCTGGTTGGTAAAGAGTGATTTACCACTTCACAATCATGTCGTTGAGGAGGAGGGGGGAGAGAGGAGTTGCAAGGGTATTTTGATGGGGTTAGCTGACGTTGGGTGGGAGGAGGCTCAGGTGAAGCATAAACACTGGCATGGACCAGCTGGGCGGAATGGCCTGTTTCTAAGTTGTGGATGTTGCTTCTCATGGGTCTCCAGTTGAGGCAAATTGAATAGAAATCGCAGCTCTTGCACTGCAGGGTGCTTCACCAGACCAGCACACTATCCTAATGTTCTGTGGGATTGTGGAGTTAGGTCAGTGATGTCCACCAACAGCAGTGTCCATTCTCAGAACTAGAGCTTTAATAATTCCAACCCTGACTGGGGGACGCCATTCTGACTGACAAACTTCTCCCACCACAAGTCAAGCATTTGGAGTGGAAACAGCTTTATTTTTCCTTCCTGTGGTCCCCTTCTAGTCCACTTCTTACCAGTGACAGAATCTACCTCACTCCCAATGAATTGCTTCAACATTTAAATAGCTTTCACTTTTCTCTCTCTCTCTCCTCCTCCTCACACACACTGTTCTATGTCATTGTCCGCTTCACAACGATGTCCAGAACAACAGCACTCATTAGCCAAGCAATTGGGAGTGTCTACACACCTGATTGGCTGCTTTGGACACTGACCATCCAGATTGACAGGCCACTCAGCCAATGAGCCTAAGCCCACTACAGCCCCCGGTGATTAGCGCCAAGTGCACCATTCCCCACTCCTGGGCCCTGCTCCTCGGTGTCCTGTCCAGTACTTATCCCTCAATAAACATCACAAAAACAGATTAAAACAGAATTACCTGGAAAAACTCAGCAGGTCTGGCAGCATCGGCGGAGAAGAAAAGAGTTGACGTTTCGAGTCCTCGTGACCACGAGGACTCGAAACGTCAACTCTTTTCTTCTCCACCGATGCTGCCAGACCTGCTGAGTTTTTCCAGGTAATTCTGTATTTGTTTTGGATTTCCAGCATCCGCAGTTTTTTTGTTTTTACAAAAACAGATTATCTGGTCATTATCACATTGCTGTTTGTGGGAGCTTGCTGTGCACAAGTTGGCTGCTGCATTTCCTACGTTACAACAGCGACTAGACTTCATTAGCTGTGAAGTACTTTGGAACATCCTGGGTTTGTGAAAGGCTATATATAAATGCAAGTCTTACTTTTTATGTGTGTGCCTGTGTGTGGCAGTCACAACTAAAATCTCTGCAACAAACGCTCAACTTTGTTTACAATCTGCAAAATCATTTTCATTCACTGATTATAGAAGTTTGCATGGCACTATTTATTCTGTGTGTATTGTTACAAAAGTGCATCTTGTGGGACTGTGTTACAGGTTTACACTCAGCTTGCAGAACTGAGGGGGTGCAGCACTGTCATTTGAATGAAATTTTAAACAGAAGCCCAGTCTGTCCTTTCAGGTGGATATAAAAGATCCTGTGATATTTCAAAGAGTAAGGGAATCCTGGCCAATATCTATCCCTCAGCCAATATTGTTAACAGTGTTTGTGGGAGCTTGCAGTGCACGATTTGGCTGCTGTGTTTCCTACATCACAACAATGGTTACACTTCAAAGGCACTTCATTGGCTGTGAGATGTCCTGAGGTTATCACTGTATAAATGCAAATCTTTCCTTTTATCCTTCACTATTTGTTCAGCAGTGAAATGCAGGAATGACACCAGCAAGCAGAATAAGGAGAGCAGAATAAGGAGAACAGTTTCATACCACCCGAATAAATGAATCTTATAGAGAGCCAGCATGGACCCAATGGTCCAAAGGCCTCCTTCTGTACTATAATGATTCTAAATGTGTACTATGGCTGTATTCTACAAGTAGGGTAGATTTCCTTAATGGAACAGCATCCCAGGTAAATTTATGACAGACTGACATCAGAGGTAGTGGTGTGTTTCAGTTCACCCTGAGTCCGAGTTGCCGTGGCAACGTGTGCTTTTACCTGCATGTTGCAGCCTGGAGCGATGGATAGTGATGCTAGGGGTGTCAATGTTCTTTCCATCATATGGCTGACCAGGAATCTCTCGCACTCTTACCGCCTGGTGTGTGTTGGAAGGATTTGCAGGTTGCTACTTAACCTGTTTTGACACAGGTGGACGCTGCCAACCTATTTGGCCCCATCATGGACGCACCTTCCTTGGCCGCTCAATCCTGAGCTGGGGCTCAAACCCGCAGCTTCTGGCTCAGAGACAGGGAAGCCAACCACTGGGCCACAGTGTTGCCATCAGTACGTGGTGGATAAACTTAATCTGAAGAGTGAGGAAGTTAACTGGTAATCTGCTGTGATTAAAAGGAGTACCTACCGGGAGTCTGAAACATCTTGACCCAAAAGGTTTTTAGTCTTTTTAGATTCTAACCGACCCATATTGCCCACTAAGCTCTCATTGAGGGTGACAAGAGTTATACTGAAGTTAGTAAAAGATCACCGAGTTTGGTAAAATATCACTGATAGGATCGATGGTGTTGACAGACATTTCAGCTCTCACTTCTCCTGTCACTCACAAACCAAGCGCAGGGCACCCACCGAAAGTGGATGGCATTGCCTTGACAACATGGCCGACCTATGACCTTTAGTCTTTGGGGCCAAGGAGTGATTTCTGTTACCTTATGTCTTGTGTAGGGTTGGGAAGCACTTACTGCAGTGGTTTATTTCCCTAAAGGATATTAGTGAACCAGGTGGCGGTGGTAAAGGTAGTCCAGGGGTAAACGTTGCTGGATGCTTGATGCAGAAACCTGGATGAATGCTCACAGGCATGTGCTCAAATCCCACCAAGGCAACTGGAGGAACTTAAATTCAGTTAATTGGATAAATCTGGAGATAAAATGTTCACCTCACTGATAATAACCTGGGATTGTAAACTTTCCCCAAAACAAAGCTGCATCTTTCTCACCTGAACTTATGACTCGGGCCAGGTGAGAAAGGTGCAATGCAGCGGGGTTCCACGGTCTCGTGGTTAGTGTGGGGCAGGGAGAGTATTTGTGGGGTGGGGCGGTAGTCAGTGGGTGGGGAGGGCAATTGGGGGGTGGTGGGGGCAATCGGGGCGGGTGGGGGGGGGTGTAGTCGGTGGGGGATGTGGTCAGGGTGTCCTGTGGGAGTTCGGGTGGGGAGGGGAGGATGGACTATAGTTCCCAGAAGGCAGAAGTGGTTTTATTCCTTCTATCATTTTCTGGGTAACTATTTCTGTAAGACAGTCAGATCCATCCAAAGTTTCCGATTTTAATTTTCAGATGGTTCCCAGTGTAGGGCAATTACCCATCTGAAGTTTGAACTTCCCAGGCAATTGCTGTGCAATCCTTACCTGGTGGGGGGGGGGTGCAGGGTTCCGGGGTGGGGGGTGCGGGGGTTCCCCAGTGCATCTTTGGGGTACACCCTTTTACAGACAAACTCCCCTCTAGACTGGTTGGCGGAATCGCAAAGCAGGAATTTCACTGCCAAGTGCTTAACCTCTCAGCCATCAGAACGTCAGGGCTGACAAGTGTCCAAAACCTGCAAGAAAACACAACTGCACCCGAGACAGGGCAGCTCCTGAACAATTCAGAATTTACTTCCTAACTTTTGTACCTCTGTTAGGAATGTTCTGAAAAGGTTGCTCACTGGCCAAAGTTCCTCTGATCAATAACTTCAGGGGAAAAAAAATCAAAGCCCCGGTATAAAACGTTGAGGATTTTCCCTGTTGCATTCCTCTTGACTTTAGAATTGTGATAAATTGACAGGAGGAATTTTGCCCTTAGAGCAATACTGATGGGGTGTAAGGTTATTACACATGGCTATTAACTTCTCATTCCCTTATCTTTTTCCACCTTCCACATCATAAGAGGGAAGACATAAGAACATAAGAAATTGGAGCTGGAATAGAGGCCATTCAGCCCATCGAGCCTGCTCCACCATTCAATGAAATCATGGCTGATCTTCAACTCCATTTTCCTGCACTATCCCCGTATCACTGGATGTTTTTAATATGTAGAAATCTATTGATCTCAGTTTTGAACTTACTCAACGACTGACCATCCACAGCCCTCTGGGGTAGAGAATGCCAAAGGTTCTCCACCCTCTGAGTGAAGAAATTCCTCTATATCTCAGTTCTAAATGGCCTACCTCTTATTCTGAGACTGTGTCCCCTGGTTCTAGACTTTGCCCTGCCCCCTCCCCCACCCAGCCTTCCTGCAGCTACTTTACTGAGTCCTGTTAGAATTTTGTATGTTTAAATGAAAAAGCAGCCCGCTTGATTGGCACCACATCCACAAACATTCTCTCTCTCCACCACCGATGCACAGTAGCAGCAGTGAGTACCATCTACTAGATGCACTGCAGGAACTCACCAAGGCTCCTTAGACAGCACCTTCCAAACACACAACCACTACCATCTAGAAGGACAAGAGCAGCAGATAGATGGGAACACCACCACCTGGAATTTCCCCTCCAAGTCACTCATCATTCTGACTTGGAAAAATATCACCATCCCTTCACTGTCACTGGGACAAAATCCTGGAACTCCCTCCCTAACAGCACTGAGAGTGTACCTACACCACATGGACTGCAGTGGTTCAAGAAGGCAGCTCACCACCACCTTCTCAAGGGCAATTAGGGATGGGCAATAAATGCTGGCCCAGCCAGTGAAGCCACATCCCATGAATACTAAAAAAATATTCACCTCTCATTCTTCTAAACTCCAGAGAATAAAGGCTCAGTTTAATTATTATTTCCTCACAGGACAATCCCTGTGCCCCAAGGAATTAATATAGTGAACCTTTGTTGCACTCCTTCTGTGGCAAGTATATCTTTCCTTAGGTAAGGAGACTAAAACTACATATAATACCCTAGCTGCAGTCTCACCAAGGCTCTATAAAATTGCAGTAAGACATCTTTACTCTTATACTCAAATCCTGTAGTAATAAAGACCAACATACCATTTGCCTTCCTAATTGCTTGCTGTACTTGCAAGTTAGCTTTCAGTGACTCATGAACAAGGACACCCAAGTCCCTTTGAAGTTCAACACTGCCCAGCCTCTCTCTGTTTAAGAGATACTCTGTATTTCTGTTTTTCCTACTGAATTGGGTAACCTCACACTTCTCCACACTGTATTCCAACTGCTAAACTTTTATCCACTGGCTTAGCCTCTCCAAATCCGCTTGAAACATCTTTGCTTCATCCTCACAACTCACCTAGTTTTGTGTCATCTGCAAACTTGAAATTATTACATTTAATCATTTAAATCATTTGATATCGAGTGCAGGTAGATGGGATTAGGTAGGTAGGTCAGGTGCTTCTCAAGTGTCGGTGCAGACTCGATGGACCGAAGGGCCTCTTCTGCTCTGTGAGATTCTGTGAATAGCCGGGGCCCAAGCACTTGATCCTTGTGGTAGCCCACTAGTCACAGCCTGCCAACGAGAAAATGACCCATTCATTCCTACTCTCTATTTTCTAACTGTTAACCAGACAGTGGCATAGTGGTAATGTCACTGTATTGGTGATCGAGGGACCCAGGCTGATGCAGTTAGTAATGTAGGGCTTTAGTTCAAATCCCACCATTGCAACTGGTGGGATTTAGATTCAATTAATCAATAAATCTGGAATTGAACGTTCGGTAATGGTGACCATGAAACGATTGTTGATTGTTGTTAAAAATAAACCCATCTGGTTCATTAATGCCCCCTTCAGGGAAGGAAGTCTGCCATCCTGGTCTGACCTACATGTGACTCCAGACCCACAGTAATGTGGTTGGCTCTAAAATGGCCCAGCAATTAGGAATGGGCAGCAAATGCTGGCCCTGCCAGCGATACACACATCCCATGAAAGAATAAAAAATACACAAGCAATAAAGCAGGTCCTGGCAACAAAAACAGTCCACCCTGCACAGAACTGTTTCTACTCAAGCACCAATACCGTAAACTTCAGTGCAACTGTTCAACAAAGGTCCCTTTCCCCAAATGTTACGCAGCGATCTCTGCTGGATGGTGTATGCGTGTCTGTCAGATAAGGTTGGACTCAGGCTTGGTCATGATGCCTTCCTTTATTGAACAGTCTACTATAATTCACTGTCTGAACTCAGTGGATATTTCCACGTGGTGCCAGAAAACAGCCTGTGCCCTTAGAACCATGTAGAGAGGGGGGAAACATTTGGATCAAATTCAATTGTTTACAATCAAACTGTTCTAATTCAACTGTTTTATTTAAGAAAGGGAAGATATCGGGCACAAAGAGAGATAAATTACCCCCCAAATTTTATGTTCTGAAGTGCATGCATCTGGTCATATTGCAATGCTGTTGGGTGCCAGGTCAATTTTATCCATCTGCAGCCGAGGTCACAACAATGAAGTGTTAGTGACTTTAAAGATAATCTTTTAATTCCTGGCAGTCAAGTGGTAGAATTCCAGTCACGGTTAATGAGCTTGTGCTCGTTCTTCCTGTTGATGGAGTTAGGTAACAGTTTGGAGAGGGGAGTATACATGATCCCTGCTGGTGTAATGGCAAGTGGACTGTGTTTTCCATTAGGGAGAAATACACGTATGTCACACAGCGTCCTGGAGGATTGCAGTTTGGGGATATGCATTAACCCCGCACAAATAAAATGAAGCCCTAAACCCATCACAGCCGATTCAGAGCATGCAGCTAAGTGCAACAAAATGGAACGTATAAGGACTGTCTGAACACAGTGAATTATACAGGCCAACTCTCAGACAGACTACAAGGCCAATCAGGGCCAGAAATTGGTCTCAGCTGGTGGCACAAAGCAGGCGGTACCAAATTGGCCCATTCTATGCATTGCTTCTATTCAGTTCCATCAGTCAATGGTATTCCATCCCAGATGGTGAAGTATAGAACTGGAGCCAATCTTCGCACACTTACCTGCTTCTATTTACAGAGACACACATTACAAGCACGCACCTCCAAACCCAGAAAGCAGTTTCAGTCTGCTCCTATATATAGGAGCACATGTGAATCCCCAGGTACTGCCTACCTCCTGCAAATAATTAAACACTAAATTCATATACAATTAAAAATAGAATTACATATCAGACGCTGTGGGTCGCCGATCTTACAACGCATGTTTAATGCCACCACACAGGACAAATTTCTAGCCCTTAAGCTTAGCCGTGTGCTGGAAGTTTCAAGGAGTAACCCATACTCAACAAACTAGGGTGGACCCATTATTAAGCAACAATTGTGCATCAGAGCAAGAGAGTAGGTGAGGGGTCAGTGCAAGGGGAAACAATTACCGTATTTTCCTGAAGACAATGTTTTTCTTTTTATTCATTCATGGAATGTGGGCTTCACTGGCTAGGCCAGCACTCACTGTCCATCCCTAATTGTCCTTGAGAAGGTGGTGATGAGCTGCCTTCTTGAACCGCTGCAGCCCATGTGGTGTAGGTACGCCCACAGTGCTGTTAGGGAGGGAGTTCCAGGATTTTGACCCAGCAACAGGGAAGGAACGGCGATATGTTTCCAAGTCAGGCTGGTGAGTGGCTTGGAGAGGAATTTCCAACCGGTGGTGTTCCCAAGTGTCTGCAGCCCTTGTCCTTCTAGATGATAGAGGTCGTGGGTTTGGAAGGTGCTGCCTAATGAGCCTTGGTGAGTTCCTGCAGTGCATCTTGTAGATGGTACACACTGCTGCCATTGGGCATTGGTGGTGGAGGGAGCGAATGTTTGTGGATGGGGTGCCAATCAAGTGGGCTGCTTTGTCCTGGATGGTGTCAAGCTTCTTGAGTGTTGTTGTGGGAGCTGCACTCATCCAGGCAAGTGGAGAGTATTCCATCCCACTCCTGACTTGTGCCTTGTAGATGATGGACAGGCTTTGGGGAGAATAATGTCTGATGCACGAACAAATAGAATGATAAAGCAAAGAAAAAGCTCAAGTATAACATTTTATTGCTTAGATGGTTTGATACAGAACAGCTTTAAATTTTGCATTGGAAGTAAGTACCAAAACTCTGTGATTCTCTGTTCATGTGGCGTACACCAGATGTGTACATGACATGTAGCAGCAGTAAAGATTCCCTTTACGAACAAATATGGATTCTGGATTTTTACAATATGTTTGCTGGATTAATGCATTACTTATTTTTCCTTTTATCTTTCCCCCCATTAAAATTTTATTCCTTCTTGAAAATAGACAATAATTCACTAAACCTCTGGTAATAAAAAGCTCTTTAATCGCGATGCAGTGAAAAGTGACTGTTTTTCTTTTATTTTTGAACGAGCTGTAAACCAATTATCTTTTTTTTATTTTCTTTCACAGTCAAGTGCTCCATGTAGTGATTGAATCGTCCTAGCTTCAAGTCCTTAGGTGGAAGAAATTTTGGAACTAGAAAGGGATTTAGTAGATGCAATTTTTTTTGTTGTTGAAAAGCCCTGAGAGAGACAGTCAGAATTACAAATAACTGATGAACAAATTAGTTTCACATGCAATCTAATCTAAGATTCACCCATTAACTCAGCACAAAATGATTTTTCTCCTTTTCACAGTTTTTGGAAAAGAAAACAAAACAGATTCGCATCAGCCAGACAATAAAACCCACTAATAGAAGATTCAATAAAAATGTGGCGAGGGCCATATAAACTACTATTGCTGGTACAGACAAATACTAAATAAAGCTTTAAATCAATAGTGATTATTGCTAGTACACTGTCCAGCTTAATGCTGCGAGATTTTTCCTTGCTACAGTTCTGCATTATATAGTTGGTTAATGGCTGCTCCCCCAGGACACATTGGGTAATAAACCATAGAGAGCAGAATTGTGTAAAAAAAAAACCTTAAAATTTTTCTGCACTGAATTTCATACTGTTACAAGATTTAACAAAAAGGAAAACTTGTCTCCTAATTAATTTTACCTTCTTAGTCCCATTTTTTTCTCTGTTTCTAGCCAAAACAACCCAATGCTCAGTAAAAATGGAGAGGGGAGAGGGGGGTGGGTGGGGGGGTGGGGAACTTTGCGGAAGCCATCTTGGATTTTCACAGACAGTGGTGAACGTGTTCCACCTTAATCAAAATACATCTTAAAAGACCAAATTACAAAAAAGAAACAAGACCGCACTGTTGTGCACGCCATAAATGGAGAACAAAATCATATCTGTTTTGCAAAAGAAACAAAAAAAAAACAAAAGCTATAATTGCTATTTTGCCCCTATGTTTGTTATCTTTATGTATGAACAACATGCCCAGAGATTGTCAGTGTGATTGATCACTGTAAGGCCTTTCTGGAAGACTTAGTACAGTAGTTCCTCATTAAGAGTCTAAGCACAGCCTATACCAAGTGCATTTTGATGCCCCATCATTACGTGTTATTTTGTTTTAAAAATCAACTGTAAAATAAAAACGCATCACAAAAAAGGAATCTGATACTCCCCAAGATTGTTCTCAAAAAGGCTAGCTCGTGTTGTTGCATTTACTCTGAAGGGATTTTTCCAGCACTTTTGGAACAGAACTTTTGACGTGCACAGCGATCAGGTCGTAAGGCACTTGGAAGATGCGACATGCAGTCTGGAAGAGTTGCACTGGATTCCTCTTACTCCAGTGTCTCTTAAGGCGTTCAGTAGCACCAGGACAACAATGGAAAATCCACTCGCACACAAGACGGACTAGAACAATCCACCGCAGTAGCCTCGCCCTGCTCTGTGCTTTCAGGATACAAGAGGGTCAAATTTCCAAAGTACTGTGGCACAGCTTGCAAGCAACAAAAAAAAGCTCCAGTTCCTTGGAGGTCACGTTACTCCACTCCCAGCAGGCGCGGGGTTGACTCCACTGAACTGAGGACATGGTTCATGGGTGACCCGCTGCGTATCCCCAGCAGGTTCTGGATGATGTTGGGGGGGCCCGTGGAATCGGTGAGCGCCTTTTCCGAGCTTTTGAGCGATCCCTGGTCTTTGCCCTGAATGAGGAAGGTCCCCTGGCGCAGGCCATTCACGGCCGCCGGGAGGTGGGGGCTGCTCTCGGGGTCGGCCGCCTTGCTGCCCAGCTGGCCTGGGGACTGGCTGGCTGCGGCGGTCAGGGGGCTCCCTGCCAGGCTGAGGGGCGGAGGGGAGTCGTTGCTGAGGCTGAGGCTGGTGACCGTCTCGCTCTCGTTGTCCGACAGCTGGCCGTACCCGGCCTGGTCGGCCTCGCTCTCGCTGTCGTCGTCGCCCTTGGACAGGTCGCCATCGTTCTCGCCCCGGTGCCGCTTGGTCACCTTGACCCCTTTCTGGTGGATGCGCTGGTGTCGGACGAGGCTGTGCTTCAGGGTGAAGGTCCTTTCGCAGGTCAGGCATTTGTAAGGCCGCTCACCTGAAACAAGAACGGCGGGAAAGGTTACCTTCCAAGTCAACATGACGCATGGTGATGGTCACCAGCGGTAACTATTCTGAGGTGCCAGTGATTGGCAGAAGCTCAGCTCACTTCACCCAGCCTTGAGATGCCAGCTGGACATGAGGCATTTAAGCTGCAGAAAGGGGGTGGGGTGGGGAAAAGCCTGTCCCCCACCCCGTTACTTCACTGGTAACTCAGTCATTAAAAAATACCAGGAGCCCCTCATTTATATATTGGTGACTATTAATCAGAACTAGTGACCTGTCCCCTTTAGTGTGGTACAAAAAAAGATCGCCAGGGATTATAATCGACTCATCAGCGATGTTATGAATCTCTTCAACACAACATAGGCAGGCTCGAGGGGCCGAATGGCCCACTCCTGCTTCTAATTCGGATGTTCGTACCTACGTATATGCTTCAACATTCACTGTTATAGCTCCCCAAGTGGCTTAGCTATTAAGGGCAGGCACATCTCGAGGTGGGCTGGTAGGCAGGGAAGGCTGTAAAATTGGGCCCCATGCTCACCTCCTACCCGTCTCCGCTGGTATTTTACCCATGTCAGGGAGTGGTGACGTCACATGGCCAGTCTGCATTTTTGCAGGTTGAGGCGGGGGGGGGGGGGGTGGTTTCCTTCCTGTGCCCAGCGAATGCCATTCACCACCCAACCCCCACCCCCTCCAGCACCATGGTCCTCCCTCCAACCCTTCACACCCACCCCAGGCTCTCCCGAAATCAGCCCTGAAACCCCACCCCGGGCCCGGCAAAACCCTGGACTCAGCCGGGTCTCCGGATCCCTGGCTCCTTGGTGTTGAGAATGGTCCGCAGTCCCGGGAGTGGCCAGCGTTTGTGGTGGCGCTACAGGGGACTAGACAGCTGTCTATGGTTCTCAGAGGTGAGACTTGCTCACGGGTGGGGATGGGGGGGCGGGGGGGGAAGCGGTGGTGCCTACTGCGGGCTTATACCCAACTTTTAAGATGGTGGCGGTTCAGGGGTCAGGCGTTAAGGTTCAAGTCTTGACCCCGGTCTGGGTTGGGTCAGTATAATCGGCTCAGCTGCCTGGAGCTTCAGGAGAGGAGGTGTCCAGCTTACAGCCCCCGCTCATCATTCTGTTACACGCACTGGAAAGTGCAAGACGTGTGATTGGCAAGTTAGGAGGAGGGCTGATTGTAGCCGTGATGCACTCCAGGGTCAAACATCCCACCCGGCCCCAACCTGGTTCCATTGGGAGCCCAGGACCATGACCATCACCCTGTTCACTGGACCCTGACCAGGCCATCAATGATTTGGGAGACAGGGATGCCAGTTGGGAGTGAGTCAGTCTGGAAAGGACGGGGGGTGGGGGGGCACTCGGGGGACTATCGTCGTCGTTCTTGACTAAAATGTATGGAGATGTTTTGTTCAAGTGCAGCAAAGTGGACACAGTGGCTGCTGCCTGCGTGAGCAGTCGGGTTTCCACAGCCTGTACATCTCTGCAGCAGCAGCTTTATACTCTGCTTGCTGACTTGTCTGGAAATATTTCCGAGGCCTTGGGCTGGATTCTCCCACAGGTCCCGGCAGCTCGACGTTGGGACCAAGGGCCCATTACTTGCTGGCAGTACCCCCTCCCCAGGGTCGGGGAGACAGGGAGAGTGGCCAGGTGACCCCCCCTCCCACCCCCCACACCTCCCCCCAACCCCCCCGGTTTGCTGTCGGCAGTCTGCATTTTAAATTGATAGTCCTAAGCAGTCATTTTACTGAAATTTATTCAAGTTGGGAGTTCAAGGTTCAGATGGGAATGCCGTTGGCGCAATTAGAGGGCCAGAGGCTCTACCAGGAGAGGTGGGTGGGTGCTGCTGCTGCTGCTGCTGCGGCAGGGCAGGTACGCTGTGTGGGGGCTTTGGCATGGAGGCGTACGTTTAAATAACCACGTCTGTAGGGCGAGACCGGTCGGCCGCTCGGGGTAGGCGGTGGGTGGGGGGGGGGGGTTGTCAGGTAGCCCCTCCGGCCTTCCTCGCCCCCGGCCCTGTCGTTGGGATTGGGAGCGTCTGTGTCCGATTGGCCCCGCCGTGCAAGAGGCCGTCTTCACTGAGTCACGGCCTCTGCAGGCTCCAAAAACCCGCCCTCAATTAGAGACTCAACAACGTGGGGTACATCAGGACGTTAAAAAATGGGAGCAGGAGGAGGCCATTCAGCCCCTCCAGCTGCTCCGCCATTCGGTAAGATCACGGCTGATTTGACTGCAGCCTTAACTCCACTTTCCTGTCGGTCCCCCAATAATCCTCGACTCCCTTGCCAATTAAAAATCTGTCTCGCTCAGCCTTGAATATACTCAATGGCCCCAGCCTCCGCTGCTCTATGGGGAAGAGAATTCCAAACGTGAATGGCCCTCAAGAGAAGGAATTCCTGCTCATCCCTGCCTTAGGTGGGAGGGTCCTTATTTTGAAACTGTGCCCCCTAATTCTAGATTCCCCCCTCGAGGGGAAACATTCTCTCAGCATCCACCCTGTCAAGCCCCCCTCAGAACCTTAGATGCTTCTCAATAAGATTGCGGGCAGTCAAATCCGCTTCCCAGCCCATCCCTGGGAAAGTTCCCTGGCAATTGGAATGCACTGGAGAGCCATCCCGAACCGACCCCCCATCCCCATTTTCCTGAGCTCCTGTCTCCAAGGAGCTGGGAAAATTCGGCCCATTTTCCCCGGTGAATTGTACCTGGGTGTTAGGTGTCCCTCAGAGACAGACTGTTCCACAGTGATGGAGCTGTTAGCTGTCCACTCACTACGGGTAATTCACAGGCTTTACTAAACCTTGGGACCAAGTAAAAGGCAGCTTTTTTTCTTTAATTAAAAACCCAATTCAGTCAGGCTTGATTATTGGAGTGCATTGTGCATTTTGCCCACTTGAGGCTACCATACACTCATGTACCAGCAGAGGGAGTCTAGTCTAGAGGGAGGAGATAATAAAGGATCCACGTTTCGCAGCTCGCACAGGTCTAACCCTAAATGTCTCTGGCTGGAAATTTAACCCTTTCTGTCCCAACTGAACTTTGCACAAATCATCTCCTTAGCCAGAATTGTATGCCCCCATTCCCCACCCCCCACCTCCCCCCCAACCACCACACCCCACCCCCAACCACCGCCCCCCCCCACCCCCCCCAACCACACCCCGCCTCACCAAGGCAGGACGAGGCCTAAAGTCGGGTGGCAGCACGGGTCCTGTCACCTACCCGTCTTTGCTGGAATTCTAACAGCGGCAGGGTAGACGCTGTGCGACCTGCCCACCCTTGGGGCCATTTGAGGCCCTTCAGTGGCCGGTCAGTGGCAGTTTTAGCCCAGGGTCTCGTTCCCGCAGGGCGCCGGTGGGCCTGAAACAAGCGAGAGCTCCGAGCTCCGGCTGCCCCAAAGGAAGAAGGGTGGCAGCCGGAGACGACGGGGCTGTAAGTCTGTTGACCCCAGTTTGAGACCCTGTTGCCGCAGATTTAGCGAGATTAAAAAAAATCGGTCCTGTGCGTGCATGAATGCCGGTGGGGGCGGGGGGGCAGTGTCCGATATACCCTCCCTCCGGCGGGGGAATGTACTAAGTGCTTGCTCAGCGTCTCCCGACTTGCTCCCTTACCACATTCTCCGGGTGAGGAAACCACTGGGGTTAAGTGGCACTGACCCCCTCCCCACCTCACCCCTCCTCCCACCCACCTTGATCTCTGAGGCAGAGGAGCTGTTTATACTGATCCCGGATCGCTTCATTATTGTGGGAAATAAAATTTAGCAAACAACTAACGACCTGGCTCTTGGTTAGCAGAGAAAAGGATTATAACGAGCGCTAACGCCTCCCCCCCCCACCCCACCCCTCCACCCCTCCACCCCTCACCACCAAAGCTCCCCAGCTGTGTGGGACACATGGGCAATTCTGGAAAGTTAAGGGGTCTGAGTCAGCTTCACTGTGTCAGCACATCTTGTTCTCATTTTCCCAGCTTCAAATGAAGTGATGAAGTGAAAATTGGCAAAGGACCATCTGTTTACCAGGTCCAGCACATGAAGCATTTTAAAAAGCCAGTTCGCATGTCTCCCAAGGCAACGAGCTGGATGTTGGCCTGGCCGAGCCTCAGGCCCTGTCGGGGTCGGAGACCCGTTTCCTTTCACTCTAACCTTCCGTTGCTGAGTTTCCTTTTTTCAAGGAAAAAAACAGTGAAGGATTCTCCTTCGTGTTGGGACACTCCGAGGTGTAAATCCGCCCCCCACCGCTCCCCCCCCCACCTTCTTCCTGTACTTAATGTGGAAGAGGAAAAGTGCAACTGACTGAGAGAAATGGTGCCGGTGCCGGTGGGGGGGTGGGGGGGTGGTGTGAGGGCATGAGTTGAATTCACTGAAGTTCGAGTATTGTTCTGGTCATCGTACTATAAATAGAGGCACAGGGAGGGCGTGGGGGAGATTTACCAGGGGAAATACCAGAAATGCGTGGGTGCACATTATCAGGGAAGAATTAACAGGCTGGGGGGGAGGGGGTCTCCTCTCTCTCGGAAAAAAAAAAAAGCGGCTTGAGGGGTGACCTCAATTCGGGTCTATAAAATTCTGAAAGGTCTTTGATGGAGCGAGATTGAGGGTGGGGGGGTGGGGGTGGGGGGATCTTTCCTCTTGTGGGGAAGAGTATAACGAGAGGCTGTCAATACAGAACAGTCACCAAGAAATCCAGTGGGGAACTCAAAAGAAACTTCTTCACTCAGGAAGTGGTGAGGATGTGGAACTCGCTACCACAGGGAGTGGCTGAAGCAAATAGTATTGATGCATTTAAGGGGAAACTAGACAAGCATTTCAGGGAGAAGGGAGTACAGGGTTATGATGGTAGATTTAGATGGGGAAAGGCAGGAGGAGGCTTGAGCGCAGCATAAACACTGGCAAGGGCCGGATGGGGCAGAACGGGCTGTTTCTGTGCCGGACATCCTAAGTGATCCCACGTAACTACGATAGGTGAAAGTTAAAAGCAGCCCCCCCCCACCCTCCTCACCCACCGTGTCAGCAGGCTGGCTTCATCTGTTTAAAACGACTGTCTTCCTGCACTGGCTGATGTTCTCTCTCTCTCTCTCTCTCTCCCACCCCCCACCCCCCAACCACCCCCCAACCACCCCCCAACCACCACGACTCCTCAACTCTTGCCCAGAGGATTCGAGCCTGTCAACTCACAGATTCTATATTTCCGCAAAAGAGCAACAGGCAGGAAAGTGGAATTAGAGGGCAGGCAACATATCTGAGAAGTTAGCACCCAGCACAGGAGGCAAAGAGAGCTCCTCCTCTCGCGCTGTAACTTCGCACGAACCGATGACAGCTGCACGAGGGCACTTGGCTGCGTTCGCTCGTTCCCACAAATGGCCGGCGGGATAGACTCGCTTCAGCCACAGGTTTGGACCAATACCCGACAGGGAGAGGCGTTTGCAGAGCTGTGGGGAAAGAGCGGGGTGGAGGTGGGTGGGGTGTGTGTGGTGTGGGGTGGGGTGGGGGGGAGGGGGTGCGGTGGTGGGGGGGGCTAATCGGGTAGCTCCTTCCAGAGAAGCCCGGGCAGACACGATGGGCCGAGTGGCCTCCTTCTGTACTGTAGGAATCTACAACCGTTACCAGTTCCGGCTTAATTAAAAGGGGCAGCAAGTCTCCTCACCTGTGTGTGACCTCATGTGACGGGTCAGATCCTGCAGGGACCAGAACCGCTTGTTGCACACGATGCAGATCTTCTTCCGCTTGTCCGCTTTCGCCGATCCGCTGGCCGCTGCCTTCTTGAGGCCCTGCTGCTCGGCGGTCACCTCGCTGGCGCTCTGCTCGCTCTCCTGGCCGTTGCCGCCGCATTCCGCCGGCGCCGCCGCTGCCTTGTCGGCGAGGGTCCGCCGCTCCGCCAGCCTGTCCCGGGGAGGAGGGGGGCTCTCGCCTCTGACCCCGGACCCCTCTGGGCTCCGGGCCACCCGTCCGCGCGGGGCCGCTGCCGGAGGAGGAGGAGGAGGAGGAGGAGGAGGAGCCGGAGCCGCTGCCCCCTCCCTGTCGGACGCGCTCCTTGGGACCCTCTTGCCTCCCTTGGCGCCGTCCCCTCTCCGGTGCTCGCAGGCGTGAGCCTTCCTGTGGCGCGCCAGGGTGGCGGCGTACTTGAAGGTCTTGCCGCAGACGGTGCAGGTGTTCCGCCCCTCTTGCTGCGCGTTGGCTCCGCCGGTGCTGCCGCTCGGCTCGGGGCCCTCCAGCTTGAAGTCGATGAGCTTGCTGGCAAAGTTGAGGTCCAGGCTCTTGTTGCTCTGCGTGTCCTCCTCGGCCTCTTGCTCCGCCTTCCCATCCTTCCTCCTGCCTCCCTCCGCCGAGTCCGCCGGCGGGGGTTCTGCCCTCGGCTTGACCCCGTCGGCCCCCGCGGCACCGAGCGAGGAACAAGTCGGCGCCGGAGCCGGAGCCGGAGCTGGAGCCGGAGCCGGAGCCGTTGTCGGTGCTGCCGACTCTGACTCAGGATGGGTACCTGCGGATCACACACACACACACACACAATGCGCAAGTCAGCAAGTGAACAGCCGCCAACAGTAACAAAACGACATCGACATTTCTGTCC
Organism: Carcharodon carcharias; assembly: GCF_017639515.1. Classification (NCBI taxonomy): domain Eukaryota; kingdom Metazoa; phylum Chordata; class Chondrichthyes; order Lamniformes; family Lamnidae; genus Carcharodon; species Carcharodon carcharias. Next base: position 229,022,290 of record NC_054469.1, read on the forward strand.
AGAGTGGGCCGCTTGCGCGGTGCACCAACCCCAGCGACGTTTATAAACCAACTGCCTCGCTAAGGTCTCACCAGAAAGCCGCCTGCACCTCTCAGGAGCGATTCCGGACGCTATCGGTGCACAGCACACCAACACCACTGGCTTGATCAGACATCGCTGCCAAGGTCAATGAAAGAACCGTGTTTTGTACACCGCACAACTCAAGGCAGGTCAAACTCTTCCCATCGAATCCCCACTAACACTAAAGGCCAGTTACAAGTGGAAGTGTCTGGTCGCGCTTCCTTCTGTGAGTTCTGTGTCTCTGTGCATCAAGGCCAGAATATCGTTGAATGTGGACCTCAGAGAAAGGAGCCATCAGGGGAAAAGGGAACATGCCCTTGTAATAAGAGTTTTGATTGACTGGGAGGAGTTACACCCGCCACTTATTTACTCCGCATTTTGGGAATTTTAGACAGGGGAAATAAATGGTACAAAAGGTCCCAGTTGAGACACGCCTGGGCCGTTTTATGCAACTGTTTTGTACATTCTGCAGCCGCCACCAATCGAAGGGAGTCTGACTTTGTGAAAAAAAAAGTGTTTGGCGTTTGTTTTCTTTTTTAAAGTTTTGTTTGTAAGGAGGGCTGGACTGTGCACCGGTGTATCAGAGGAGCTTCACCGACGGGAGTGACTGGCTAAGAAATTCTGATACGATTTATGCCGTCACACTGTGCAATTACAAACAAAATAACCGTTTGCCAAAGGCTTTTGATGCCCCCCCCCCCACCCCCGCCAAAGACAGAGCTCCTTTGATCGGGAGGATGGTACAATTCTTGTGGATGTGGCTGGAAGAGAGGGCTTTATTTTATCCCTCCCTCCCTCCCTCTCACTCTCTCTCTCTCTCTCTCTCTCTCTCTCTCACCTCTCCCTGGACTGTTTGCTTTTGCAGACACTGCCCCCTTGCTGCAGCAAAGCCCCACTGCACCTTTCAGATCTCCCAAACCCTCACAGAGCGAGAGAAGCACTCCTTTGATCCCACCACCCCTTCCGGCCATCAAACACAGCACACTGACTGGAACAGGCGCTCTCTCTCTCTCTCTCTCTCTGTCTGACAGTAGTTACCTGTGCTTTCCAGGGGCTTTGCATCAGTTGGTTTGGATCTGGCAATCAGGCCATTTCTTCGCAGTGATCGGTTGGCAACACCATGCTTGCGCAAGAGGTGGCGTTCACAGTTAGATTTGGTGGAAAAGAAAGCGTCACATTTAGGACAGGGGTAGGGCTTCTGACCTTTTGTTAAAACAAAAAGTAAAAAAAACAAAACAAAAAAAAGTAGCTATTTATGCAGTTCTTGACAATCGCACTGTCTTATAAATTAAACAAAAAAAAAAACACCGGTAGAGCGGTGTTTAAACAGTATCTACAATATTCCCAAATTAACAGCATGCCAACTTAAAACCCTCCCCCCCAAAAAAAACCCCCCAACATAACACATTTTAACTGGGTGGCTGTAAGCTGCCGTGACAGGGGCTTGCAACTCCGTCAACGAGTAACTTGACATGCACAGCCCCCGGGGTTACTCTTCAATGCAAACCTGAATACCTACGTGGTAACAGTAACTACGGTGTTAAAATTGCTCCACCAAAATAAAGAACCAATATAATTTTTTTTAAAAATCCACAACACTGAGGTGAATTTAAAAAGGAACATGGGGCTACATCTTCCACTGGCCGGTGGGGGGGGAAGGAAACACAAGTCTCTGAATAAGACTGTCCTGTAGGATATTCTCAATAGAAATCAAAATTGTGCTGGGATCTATGAAACACGGGAAGCTTCTGCCCAATATTTTAACAAAAGCACTTTTTTTTTTTAGTTAAACGTTTAGTTTAAGTGTGTTAAACAGGTTAACACCTCTGCTCCAGCGGCCGGACAGTGGAGTTTGAGGCATCAGTGCTTTTGTCACTTACTAACACCACACAATGCAACTTCAACCTAACCAGCTTTGTACTTGGTGGGAGTGTACGATTTCCATCCACTGCTCCTGGGTCCAGCATCACAAAGCAACTTGAACAGTGCAGCTGCAGTAAACAGTCCATTGGACAAGTCATTGGTGAACAGTCTCTTTCCCCAGACAAAAAAGGCATTAATTTTAAGCTGAAGCTCCTTTCTCTAGAATGGCTTAAAGGGCCATTCTCTTCTTGATGCACCTAGCAAAACTGCGACAAAAAAAAAAAAACACCCCCCACAGATTACCACGGCTCCTTCAAACCTGGAAACATAAAGCAGAGGGAGAGCTGGCAAAGACTCAACGTTTTGCGGAGAGACAGCCCATCGAGGTTTCGGGTCTGAGACCCTTCCTGATTTGCACAGTATTTCCGCCTTTTTTTTCCCCTGCTTTAGGTGTTCTCCCAACACAAACGAGCTACGCTGGCTTTTGACTTGGGCTTGCACCTAACACGCTTCTGTAACCTTGGCGATGTTCAGCAGCTTTTGCACCACATCCATCAGAAAGAAAAAGAAATTGCCGCTAGCCCGAGGGTGAAGGATGGGGGGGCGGGGGGGACGACAGGGTGTGACCTTCTCTCCTGGAAGGCTCCACAGTTCATGTCCCATACTTACACACGCTGTCTTTACAGAGACAAAGAGGATTTTGTCAGCTATTGCTTTACACGCAAGTCTGGGTATGTTTTTAAATTAGACGCTGCCCCCATGGAGCGGGAGAATTGTGACAGCATTTTTTAAAAAAAGTTTGCACATTCACTCGGATACCCTAAAGTGACCGGGTCTGCAGCTGACTTGAATCCTTTTCACCCGATACTATCTCCATGATGGGCAATGGATAAGGTTGCGCTACACATACTCTTGAGGTGCTGATCAAATTAGCCTCATTACATGTACTTTTTTTAGAAAAAGATATTTTTCCCAATGGGCCACTTGGCTTCGGCCAGGCAAGGACGACCTGTCCACCAACCTGCCCGGCCAACTCCATTCTCCACCTCTTTGTTCTAAAGGACCGGGGCAATTCTCGGCCTCCCTCGGAAGGTGGGACGATCGGCCTTCCAGAAGGGCCCAGTGAAAGCTGGAGAACACTCACCCAGCACCACTGGCGCTGATGGAATCAAACGGTCTTACAAGCACAAGAGGGAGTCCATCTGGCCCCTTGTGCCCGTGCTAGCCTTTTGAAAGCCTGGCAGCCCCATCCATTCTCTGCTTAGGCCTGGGAGTCGAGTGCTGCTCATTCACTTCCGGTTGTTGAACTATTTTTTTTTCCCCTCCACAGAGGCCTTTAAGCCCTCAGGGTGGAATCTTGCGCAGGTGACAGGGGGTCTCGGCTGCCAGCTGGAGTCCCAGGCTGCCTCTTTTCGGGAGGGCCTGCCCCATTAAGTGTTACTTAGGCACTTGACGGCCAGCAGTCGGCCTTCCCTCGAGATCAAGGACCCCGGGGGTGGATGTCCCCTCTGCCGAGAGCTGCTGGCCAATCAGAGGCTTGCAGCTCCAAGGAACAACAGCACCACCAGGGAGACAGTGGCTGCCATGGGTACAACACCCACCCAAGGCCCAAGGTCGTCACCGGATCCCAGGCCAGAGGTGAGCGATGGTTGGAGAGGGGTCACGGTAAGGGGGTCGTGGGGTGGGGGGTGGGGGGGGGGGGGGAGAAAGAAGGACATGGGGAAGGGATAAAGGGGGTCATTAGGCTTGTTGGGCCGGCGGAATAAGGGGTCATGGGGGACAGGGGTAATGGGGTCATGGGGAGGGAGGGAAAGGAGGTTGTGCGGGGGAGGGGGGAAGGAGGTCATGGGGAGGGGGAGAAGGGGGTCATGGGGGAGTGGGGAAAGGCGTCATTGGGGAGGGGGTAGAGGGGAAAGGGGTAGTCGGCAGCAAGGTAGGGGGTTGGTTTTTGTCGGGCCCTTCTTCTCCAGGCTGGGGCCTTCGAATGAGCGACACCTCCTGGCAGCCTGCAAACAACCTCACACTGGTTTGCTCATCGTCCTCCCCAGATGTGAACCCCCCCCCCCCCCACCCCTGCTGGGTTAATACCAGTCATGTTGGGCATTAATTGTCCACTTAAGGGCCTCAACTGGCGGCAGGCCTCCCACTATGGATTGAATTGGTGCGGAAACATGAAGACAGCAGAGTCTCCACCCATCGCCCTCCCACCCAATTAAATGTCCCCTAACATCAAACTCACCATGGGGGAAGGCCATGAGATTCCACCCTCAGTGTATAAGCCCAGACATAGACTGGAAAACAATCCCTCACTTTGGCCCCTTTCAATGGAGAGCCGCCACCTTCTCCTTCCGGCCACACCGTCTTGTGGTGAGAACTCAAAATTGGGGAAATCACTGGTGTGACCTCCAGCCCCTGATGTTGGCCACGGCTCAGTTAGTAGCACACTTGTCTCTGAGTCAGAGGGTTGTGTGTTCTAGTCCGGCTCCAGGGCTTGAGCACAAAATCCAGGCTGTGTTACCAGTGCCGCGCTGGGGGGAGTGCTGCACTGTGGGAGGTGCTGAGCCATGAGGTGGAATGAGAAGGACCCATGGCACTATCCACTATGGAAAGTTACCCTTGGGGCAGAATCTTACAGTCCCGCTGAAGTCGATGGAATTTTGAATGGCTGGCCGCATTTTACGACCCCACCCCCCCACCCCACCGTGAGGGGGGCTGTAAAATTCAGCCCAAGGTGTCTTGGCCAATCGACATCTGGTCCTGTTTGTGGGAGCTTGCTGTGCGCAAATTGGCTGCCACCTTTCCTACATTACAACGGTGACCACACTTCAAAAAAAAAAACCTCACTGGCTGTAAGGTGCTTTGGGATGTCCGGTGGCCGTGAAAGGTGCTATATAAACGTAGGTCCTTTTTTTTTGGTCTCAGCATTAACCCTCAGCTACGTGATCACACGGAATTAGACGCCGTGTGTGAGGGGCAAAAAAACCCACGTTCCATGAGTCTGCAAACCTCATTCTCTTCTCAAAAGGGCCACTTGCACAGCAGCCAGTGAAGCCCCGCCTCCAGTCTGTACACTTTGATCAACTGCAGGTGGAGGTATGATTCCAAAAATCATCTCAAAAGCCAATTATCTATCATTCCCATAATCCATGGACCCTTGAGGGGGGGGGGGAAACTCCACGCAGCTAAGTCAGTATTTGTGGTTCCCCAAAAATGAAATTGTTTGTAGAACAAAAACAGAATTACCTGGAAAAACTCAGCAAGTCTGGCAGCATCGGCGGAGAAGAAAAGAGTTGACGTTTCGAGTCCTCATGACCCTTCAACAGAACGACAGTTCTGTTGAAGGGTCATGAGGACTCGAAACGTCAACTCTTTTCTTCTGTCGAAGGGTCATGAGGACTCGAAACGTCAACTCTTTTCTTCTCCGCCGATGCTGCCAGACCTGCTGAGTGTTTCCAGGTAATTCTGCTTTTGTTTTGGATTTCCAGCATCCGCAGTTTTTTGTTTTTATCTCTATGAAATTGTTTGCAGGAGGGGGGTTTGCAATTCATTGCCCAAGTTTCAAACCGTTCGCAAAGCGACTGGGGGCTCCGTTCAGGAGGCCCCAAAGGCAGAGAAAGCATTCGGCCTGCTCAGAGCCAACACAGAGGTCACAAAGCCAACAGCACAGTGTAACTCCGCTACTTCCAAACCCCACCAGGAAAAGTGCTCACACCTGAATCAATCCCGCATCAAAGTGAACAAGACAAAAGCTCAGGCGACGAATGCACACCAAAGCTGCACAGACACACACACACACAATGACTCACTGGCCTTTAGGCCCAACGTCTGACTAAATTCAACACTCACCACCACCCCCCCCACCCCCCCACCGTCACTCTACCATCTGGACTCTGACCGCAACTGAGCGCTCAGGGAAAATGAGAAAGATGAGATTTATCCGGCAGCAGCTGCTCACGTCAGAAAACCGGGAATATTATTTTTTTGCCGGTGTTCCGCAGGGAGCGCTCGGTTTCTCCTTAGTATGGAGGGTTAAAAATGGCTTCCGTTGCCGGAAAGCAGAACGTCACTGCTCGCTACAGCGGCTCAGGCTGACCCTCGTTCCCAGGATGTAACCATCCGCTTTGCTGACCAGTTAACACGACCCCCGCTGCCCCTCCCTCCCTCCCTCCGGCTCCTCAACCGCTAAAAACGAAAAAAGAGACGACGCAGGACAAGAACGTTCCGGAGACCGTCTCTGCTAACGTGCTGGGCGACCTCCTGCACCCGCTGCTGGCTGCCAGTGACTCACACGTGGACAGACTGGCAGAACTGGTATGGCGCAGCGGGCCGCCATTTTGGCCTTTTGGCTGGAATTCATCCCCCCCCCCCACCCCCCACCCCCACCAAGTGGTTGCGCTGATACCCCCTGACGTCGAAGGAGCCACCAAGACCTACATTCGAGGCCAGTATCTTCTAACCAGGTCTCCCTGGAACCCTAGGGTTCTTACCAGCAACAGGGGAAGGATTCCGCACTATTTTCTAACCACTTGAAAATTGTACCAAATTTTTCAACTCTCACACCATATCATTCTTACATTTAACAAATATATCTTTTTCTGTGTGTATTTTCATTCATTTGTTTTACTCTGGTGGTTTCACTTTCCTCTTGTAAAATACCCCACGGCGGGTGGAGAGGAGGGAGAGAGAGAGAGAGAGAGAGAGAGCGTCGGAGTTCCACAGAATTTCACAATGCATCATAGGGTCCCTCAACCAAAAATAAGGCCCTGAAGCGGAGTCGCAATTTGGGGGTGGGTGGGGGGGGGGCGGGGGGCGCTTCTCTGCTTCTCTCTTCACAGGCGCGGCCAGGCCCTGGTGAGTCTGGGCTCACATCCTGTACAGAGCGGAGCGAGTCTTGGTTCAGCTCCATCATCAGACCCGAGCGCGAGATCACAGCCTCGAGGACAGAAACAGTCCAAATTCTAAGCAGAGAGGCAGGGCAAGGCTGAAAACAGTTTCTAACCCCCCCCACCCTCTCTCCCCCTGCCCCCCCACAAGGCTAGCTGTCTGAGTTAGGAAGAATTAAATGCATTTATTCTTAAATGACTTATTATTAAACACACGATCGTGTGTCGCGCTTACCTGTGTGGGTTAACATGTGGCGCTGCAACGAACTGGCCCATGGGAACAGGCGTGGACAGTATGGGCAAGTAATTTTTTGCACGGAGTTGGAATAGGAATTCTTCTTCCCCTTCAGGATCTTCAGGTCTCTCTTCCCGTTTTCCTCAGGAGTCTTCTCCTCCTTATTGGGTTCCTCTTTGACGCTGGTGGACAGCAGGAAAGGGCTGAACTTGTTTGTGTCGGTGGTGGCCAACATCTTCTCCACGCTGGCGAACTCCCCGCTGGACTCTGGATCCACGTTGTTGCTGCTGCTGGTGATGCTGGGCCGTATTCTCTTGTACCGGATGCCTCGCCTTCTCCCTTTCCTCTTGCCTGGCCCCACCAGGCCCGCCGCAGCTTTCTCCATGGCGCGTGGTTGGGCCAAAGCCTTCACCGCGCCGTTGGTCCCCGTCTGGGCCGGGGCCTTGGTTGCCAGGGCAGGCCTCGAGCCCTCCGCCTGGTCGGGCGACGAGACGGGCTTCGTGGCCTCGGCGCCATCCTTGACGTCCCTCTTCAAGAGGGCCGGAGCGGACGAGACGGAAGAAATGATCTGCGCGATGGACGCCAAGGGCGGGAGCTCTTTCGCGGCTGCAGGTTTGGGCAGGAGCAACGGGGGAGGCGGCTTGGGCCTCAGGGGGCGCAGCAGGCTGGCGCCGGTAACCACGGCGGAGATACTGGCGGGACTCAGGGCGGGGATCAGGCCCTGTAACTGAGGCGAGTGTTTCGTACTTACGTGCTTCTCGGGGTTAGGCTTTGCCTGGAGGGCTGAGGGGTACGGCGGGCAGTTGAACGAGCCGCCGTTGACAGCGGGCTGGCTCTCGTCCTTGTTCTCCTTGCCGAGGTTCGTTTTGTCCTTCGGGGGGTTCTTGGGGACCGACAAGTCTATGGGCTCCAGGGTGCTGTCAAACTGTGCGATGGGTGAGATGAGTTTCCTGAGCAAGTGACTCTCCTGGTTGTACGGGTGCAAAGAGACATTTTTGTTCTTTTGAGAAAAGTCCAGAGGTTCGTCCAAGTCCATTGAAAAGATCCCCATGGGCTCCATCTTTAAGGAACTCTGTGGCAGTGGACCATGCAGGAATCCGTTGTGAGGCTCCTTGTAGGGCACCGGAGAGCCGCCCGCAGATACGCTCTCCTCGGATAAGGTGGGGGAGGCCGCGCCGTTCTCGCCCACAAGGCAGTCGACCAGGAGGATGTGTTTCTCCATCTCCTTCTCCTCGACGTGCGTGTGCTGCTTGAGAATGTGCCGGATGCAGTTGTTCTTTGTGGAGAAGCCCATGTTGCACTCCCGGCACTCGAAGGGCTTCTTCTGACAGCTGCTGTGTGTCCGCAGGTGGTGCCGCAGGGCCCGGTAGTACTTGAGGTCCTCGCCGCAGTACTTGCAGACAGTGTCCGGCGAGCAGAAGGAGTCCACCAGCTCGGCAGTGTGGCTCTCCACATACTCGATGTTCTTCTCGATGTCCTTGCGGGTCATCTTGAGGTGCTTCTTGCGCAGGTGCCGCTCACAGTTGGCTTTGACCGTGAAAGGGTAGTGGCAGATTTTACAGATGAACGGCCTCTCCCCGCTGTGTGTGCGGAGGTGTCGGATTAGTGCAGCTTTGTCTGCGGCGATGTACGTGCAGATGTTGCACTGGTACGGCGAGATGCCTAGGTGCGAGCGAATGTGAGCTTTCAACACGCCAGAAAAAGCAAACACCTGGTTGCAAAAACGACAAGGGTACAAGACTTTCTTTAACGCCGGCACCTTCTTGCTGGACGTCCCTGTCATCATGTCTTGGAGGTCTCCGTCCATGACTTCCTGCTTGATGGCCCCGTTCACCTCCATGGGCATCAACGCCTCAATAAGACTGTCCTGCTCGAGCTGAGTCTTCATCTCAATCGGACTCAGGGGCTCCGTCTTTGGCTGGACAAATGGCTGTGATCCATTCAGGGGCTTCAACTTCAGGTCCTGAGGGCCGGACGCTGGATCAGTGGCCGACTTCACCAGCTTCAGTGGGGGAGGGGGGTGACTCGGGCTCACGCAGCCGGGCAAAGCCTGCTGGGCACTCATGAGCAGGGGCGGGGTGGAGGTCACCACGACGGTGCACGGGGCCACCAGGGGCTTTGGCTTGAGCGGAGGCATCTGCCTGTAAATGGACTGCGTCGGGGTGGATGGAGCCTTGGAGAGCGGCGGGAGGCTGATCTGAGAGGGAGCAGAGGAAGCCATTTTCAGGATCTGCTGAATGTCAGCAAACTCGATGGCGGACTCACTGGAGATGGGCTTCACCACGATACTGCTATCTGGCTGGATTATAAAACCTTTCTGGAAGGACTGCAGGGACAAGATCTTAACCTTGTCCTGAATTGGTGAGAGAGAGGACAGGCTAGCTCCCAGCGAAGCCAGGTCTAAGGGTGGTTGATCGTTCACAGTAGCACAGTTGGCCTCTTGAGGTAGTTTCCACGGAGACGTCTCCACCCATATACTGTGGATATCAAATTCGGTGTTATCCCCTCGTCTCACGGCCTTCGCCTCTTTGGCATGCTGTAGGCCCAGCGATGCCATGAAGCTTTTCTGCTTTAAGTCCACGTCGGGTGGGTGCTGAGGCTCTGGCCTGGGTTGCCCTCCTTCCAGTTGTCCTCTGTGGGTTTCCAGGTGCAGGTTGAGAGCCGCCAGCATGGGGAAGGCTTTGTTACACATTTCGCAAACAAACCGGTGAAACTTGCTCGTGCATCTCCTCAGGTTCAGTTCGGACCAGACCTGCAGACGTGCAAAGAAATGGCAAAAATAAATGGAGAGACAAGGTGAAAGGGTGGTCCCTCTACAACACACGCTTTGCACAAAAATACACCAACATTAGCGACACCCTCATCAAAACCAGGGCTCCTTGATTTGTTCACCTAACAAAGGAATCGGGGCATTTTTTTGTGCATCTGAATGTTATGCTCAGTCTGCTGAGAGTTAGTGGTTCTGCAGCATTCCCCGCATTAATTATAACACAGTCCGATACAGGAGTATGCACCTTCTGTCTTTTGCACCTCAGCCTCAACCCTTGAGAAGCAGCCTCTACTGCACTGGAGTTACTTTTTTTCAGATTGTTCTAGATTTTCCCAGCCCCCAGCAGGACAGGGTTCTTGGGGCTCCTCTGCGTGACGCTGTCAATTAGTTACCCAATTAGTGGCAGCTCTTTTTTGTTCTTTAACCCAGTCCCATTGGAAAATGGAGATTACTCGACTCTTCTGGGATGCTGACAGCCATCAGCAGGAGACTTCACCCAATCAGTGCGGACCTAAAACAAACCAATGTCTCAGAGGCAAAGGTTAGTGCCTCCCTCACTACAGCGTCACTCATCCAGGCATTCGACGCCATCATCGGGATTAAACGGTGCAGTGAGTATTTTAGTATACAAAGAGCACGTTACTTTTTGAAGGTGGCCAAAAAGCACCGTTCTTTGGCCTATTTAGCACACAATGCAAGGTATGTGCACGTGAAACCAAATAACCAATGTGTCTCCACATACACAAGAACAAAACGCTGTGTGCAACACCATCCAGTTCAAACGCTCAATCAAGGACTTGGTGGGTGGTGTAGTGGTAATGTCATCGGACTAGTAATCCAGAGGCCCAGGCTAACGCTGTGGGGACAGGTCCCACCACACGTAGCTGGTGGAATTTAAATTCAATGAATAAAGTCTGGAATTGAAAGCTGGTCTCAGTGATCGTGACAACTACTGATTGTTGCAAAAAGCCCATCTGGTTCACTCACGCCCTTTAGGGAAGGGAATCTGCCATCCTTACCTGGTCTGGCCTACTTGTGACTCCAGACCCACAGAAATGTGACTGACTCTTAAATGGCCCAGCGAGCCACTCAGTTCAAGGACAATTAGGGATGGGCAACAAATGCTGGTCTCACCAGTGACACCCACGTCCCATCAAAGAATAAATCAAATAAAAACAAATTAAACTGCCCTTTTGACAAAGATCCAATATCTTCTTTGCTCCTTCTAACTAGGTTTTATTATTATATGCACACCATTTACATAAATTCACTCTCTCCACCACCGACATACAGTAACAGCAGTGTGTATACCATCTAGAAGATGCACCGCAGGAACTCACCAGGGCTCCTTAGACAGCACCTTCCAAACCCATGACCACTACCATCTAGAAGTACAAGAGCAGCAAATAAACGGGAACACCGCCACCTGGAAGTTCCCCTCCAAGTCACTCACCATCCTGACTTGGAAATATATCGCCGTTCCTTCACTGTCACTGGGTCAAAATCCTGGAACTCCCCTCCCTAACAGCACTGCGGGTGTACCTACACCACATGGACTGCAGCGGCTCAAGAAGGCAGCTCACCACCACCTTCTCAAGGGGGACTAGGGATGGGCAATAAATTCTGGCCCAGCCAGTGAAGCCCAAATCCATAAGTGAATTAAAAAAAATCATCCTAAAGCAGGATAAGATGGTGGGGAGTCAGCATCCCCAGTTCATCACCCTCCCAGTTTTCTGGCCTTTAAAGCCAGTGGGCAGGAAACCCTGAAGTGCCAGATTACTGAAGGTGCACACTCTCTCCATAAAAGTCTCTGCACTTGGGAGCACAATCTCGCAAAATGTGACCAGCTCACCGTTTCTTGGTGTACACTTGTGATGAAATGATTTGGGGGGGAAAAAATAGTTATGGGAGGGGTGGTGGTTATTGGGCTTTCTACATCCGTAACAGCTTCATTCATTAACAGGGTCTATTTCAGTGTAGCTACACTATAGTCCAGTTTGCATTAAAAAAAAATGCGGTGATAATGGAACCATGATCAAGCAGCGGGTAGCCACAACGACTGATCACGGGACGTAGCTAAGAGTGTCACTGGCCCAGCGGATAACAGTAGTGCCTGCCCTGACCCTCCACACGTGGGGTAGTACAAGGTGGGAGGTGAAGGGGGTCCTCAACTGGAGCTTCTGAAGAGAATTTCCTGGAAGGTTTTTTATGGGTTTTCCCACCTTTTAACATATAAGAAACAATCAGCAATTCCATCGGTAGGTTCCACACACACTTTCTTTTATTGGGTGTCACTGACAAGGCCAGTATTTATTGCCCACCCCTAATTGCCCTTGGACTGAGTAGCTTGCCAGGCCAATGCAGGGGGCATTTAAGAGTCAACATGTTACTGTGGGTCCAGAGCCACCTATAGGCCAGACCAGGTACAGGCAGGAGATGATGTTCCCTAAAGGGCATTACTGAACCAGAAGGGGTTTTATGACAATTGATGACAGTTTCATGGTCACCATCCTAGATTTTATTAATTGAATTTAAATTCCACCAGCTGCTGTGGTGGGACTTGAACCTGTGATCACCAGATTAGTGACCCACTGGACTTTACCACTAAACCACCATCGCCCCCTGCACACACTGACTGAACTTGCACAGTAAGCTCCTTTTTGATTTCCACACTAAACCCGCCTCCTCATTAAGATGCTGCTGGGGTGTCCTCAAGAGGCCAGCCCCAAATTGGCGAGGTGCCCGTCAGGGTGAGTTCACACTAACAGTTCACCCACTGCATTATAATGAGAGCCCACTACAAAAACCAGACTCCTGTAGCTGACTCCTGCAAGCACTCCCCCAACAACCCCCCTCCCAACAACCTAATAAGTTCACGCACCAATATCGCCCCAGCGTACGCCATATCGGAGGCACTGGTTATGTAAGAAAATATTCCAATGAAATGTAATGAGAGTTTCCCTATACCCCCAATAATTGGTGAGTAATTGGACATTTTTTTTTATTCATTCATGGGGTGCGAACACCATTGGCAAAGCCAGCATTTATTACCCAGCTTTGGTTGGCCTTGAGAAAGTGGTGGTGAGCCTTCATCTTGAGACCCTGTGGTTCATCGGGTGCAGGTAGACAGCGCTGTTAGGAAGGGAGTTCCAGGATTTTGACCCAGTGACAGTGAAGGAACGGCGATACTGTTCCAAGTCAGGATGGTGAGTGACTTGGAAGGAAACCTGACAGTGATGCGTCTGCTGCCTCTGTCTCCTTTTAGATACGGAGGTTGTGGGTTTGGGTGGTGCTGTTGAAGAAGCTTTAGTAAAGTGCTGCAGTGCACCTTGCAGATAGTACACACCGCAAGAAGGGTGTGCCAGCTGTGGAGGGAGTGAATGTTTAAGGTGTTCAACAGGTGCCAATCAAGCAGGCTGCTTTGTCCTGGATGGTGTCGAGCTTCTTGAGTATTGTGGGAGCTGCACTCATCCAGGCAAGTTGGGGGTATTCCATCACACTCTCAACTTGTACCTTGTAGATGGTGGACAGGCTCAAGAGGTCAGTTACTCACTACAGAATTCCCAGCCTCTGACCTGCTCTTGTAGCCAAAGTATTTATTTGGCTGGCCCAGTTCAGTTTCTAGTCAATGGTAACCCCTAGGATGTTGGTGGTATTTAATTTGGTGTTGCTATTGAACAATGAGGGGAGAAGGCATCCGTGTGGCACTAATGTTACTTGCCACATCAGTCCAAGCCTGAATGTCGTCCGGGTTATATTGCATGCAGACACAGACTGCTTCAGTATCTAGAGTGGCGAATGGTACTGAACATTGTGCAATCATCAGCGAACATCCTCACTTCTGACCTCATGATGGAAGGAAGGATGAAGCAGCTGAAGATGGTTGGGCCCAGGACATTACCCTGAGGAACTCCTGCAGTGATGTCCCAGGATTGAGATGATTGACCTCCAACAACTGCAACTATCTTCCTTTGTGCTAAACATGACTCCAACCAGTGGAGAGCTTTCCCCCCAATTCCCATTGACTCCAGTTTTGCTAGAGCTCCTTGATGCCACACTTGGTCAAATGCTGCCTTCGTGTCAAAGGCGGTCACTCTCACCTCACCTCAGGAATTCAGCTCTTTTGTCTATTCTTGGCCCAAGGTTGTAATGAGACTCGGGACAAGTGGCCCCAGCAGAACCCAAACCAGACTGAGTGATGTATTACAGAGCGACACCGATGTATTTGGAGGTATGATATCTGCTGCTGAGGAAGCAAAGCCCATGAGTAAAGTCAATGGGAATCAGAGGGAAAGCTCTCCGCTGGTTGGAGTCATACCCAGCACAAAGGAAGATGGTTGTGGTTGTTGGAGGTCAATCACCTCAGCCCCAGAACGTCACTGCAGGAGTTCCTTAGGGTAGTGTCCTCGGCCCAAACATCTTCAGCTGCTTCATCAATGATCTTCCTTCCATCATAAGGTCAGAAGTGGGGACGATCACAGGAGTTCTTAAAGTAATGTCCTCGGCCCAACCAGGGCCCATGTGTTGTCCACTGTTGGCTTTCGCCAGCTTTGATCTGGGTAGGGAGATGTTGGGACAGGACTCAGCTTCTATTTGCTATCAACCTCTGACCGGAAGGCATGCGTAAGGCGAGGACAAGATGAGGTTTAGCTCCGAGTTCCTGGCATCCCTCAATGAGGGCTGCATGTTGGTGAGTCAGAGCGTTGTTACTGATCCAATGAACCTCAACACCAAGTGCTGTCGTTAGGAAGGAGAAATGGGGGGATTTGGAAGAAGGGAATAAACTTGGGAGGAGTGGAGGCAAATGGTAAAGTACAGTTATTACCACAAATTATTACATGGGCGGAAATTTTACAGCCCAGTCACGGCGGGGGTGGGGCTGGAAAATGCGGCAAGCCATTAAAGAGTCCATTGACTTCGGCGGGACCGTAAAATCCCGGCCCTGTGAGTCAGCGAGGGACAGGACACCAGTTTATCTTCCCCAAATATAGTCAATAGCAATTCTTCAATAAAAGCAAAATAGTGCGGACGCTGGAAATCTGAAATAAAAACGGAAAGTGCCGGAAAAGCTCGGCCGGCCCGGCAGCGCCGGCTGTCGGGGGAGGGGGCAGAGCCGGCGTTTTGCGTCCGCGCGGCTCTCCCTCAGAGCCCTCGCGTTACTTCTGAAGAAGAGTCGCATTCAACTCGAAAGGCCGGCTCTGCTCCTCCCTCCGACACAGGCGGCGCTGCTGGTCCCGCCGAGCTTTCCCGGCGCTTTCGTGTTTTTATTAGCAATTCTTCGGCTGGTTTACCTGAGAAATAAGAGGGAATTTCCGGCAGGAGAAGTCGATGAATCCAAGGTCATGGAAGCCCACGGGAATTGTGGGATTGTTCTGGATATAAGGCTTTCCTGAAACGTCTGTTGGAAGCTGCTTGTGGATTATGGTGTTATGACGTAGCAAACCGCGGTGTGTCTTAAAGGAGATACAGCAGAGGTTACACCTGGGCGGGAAAGATCAATGGGGTACACGGTCAGTGTGTGTACAGAAACATGGTTCCAAGTAACTGCTGCCCACACCTTTGGTTGGCGCTCGGGAGCCAAACATCTTGTGTACAACAGTGAATGTGCAACGTATCTTTAAAAAAAAAAAGAATGGCAATATAGCCAAAAGGTCCTGCCCCCATCTAATTGTGATGCTGCTTTAACCGAGGCTTCTAATGCATGTAGGGGTACACGGCTTGGTGAACTGTCAGTTACCCTGGGTGGGATCTGTTTGCAACCCTTGAGCCATGGGTGAGCTTCTGACCACATATCCACGCCATCATTAAGACCACCTATTTCCACCTCCGTAACATCACCCGACTTTACCCCTGTCTCGGCTCATCGACTGCTGCAGCCCTCATGCGTGCCCTCGTTACCTCCAGACTTGACTATTCCAGTGCGAACCTGGTTGGTCTCCCACATTCCACCCTCTGTAAACTCGAGGTTCTACAAAACGCCACTGCCCACGGCTCAACTTGCACCAAGTCCCCATTCGCAAATACTCAGTGTGCTCGCTGACCTACACTGGCTCCCGGTCAAGCAACGTCTTGGAGCTTGGTCAAAAATGTGGATTTTAAGGAGTGTCTTGAAGGAGGAAAGAGAGGTGGGGGGGGGCGGGGAGGAGGAGACTGCAGACAGGTTCACACCATGTCACTTTACACACACCATAAGCAATAGAAAGCACTGATTATCACCCGTGGGGAGGCTGTTCGGGGGTGGAGAGGGGGGACAAAGGCTAACATCGAGCAGAGAACAGACACCACGACAACAAAGGTCCACTTGGCGGACATCAGATGTTGAAGCTTAACAAGACTATGAATCATGGGTAATGTTTCTGTCAATCCTTAAATCTCAAGCTGCTGCTGCCCTTACTCCAGCCCACCGTAGCCAACAACAACTTGTATTTATAAGGTGCCTTTAACGTAGCAAAATGTCCCCAAAGCGTTTCACAAGAGCGTTAATAAACGAAAGCCGCATCAGGGGATATTAGCTCAGGTGACTGGAAGCTTGGTCAAAGCAGTAGGTTTTAAGGAGTGACTTAAAGGAGAAAAGGGAGAAGGAGAGGCGGAGGGGTGTAGGGAGGAGAGGCGGAGGGGTGTAGGGAGGAGAGGCGGAGGGGTGTAGGGAGGAGAGGCGGAGGGGTGTAGGGTGGAGAGGCGGAGGGGTGTAGGGAGGAGAGGCGGAGGGGTGTAGGGTGGAGAGGCGGAGGGGTGTAGGGAGGAGAGGCGGAGGGGTGTAGGGAGGAGAGGCGGAGGGGTGTAGGGAGGAGAGGGAGAGGTGGAGAGGAGGAGGGGTGTAGGGAGGAGAGGCGGAGGGGTATAGGGTGGAGAGGGAGAGGTGGAGGGGGAGAGGAGGAGGGGGAGAGGAGGAGGGGGAGAGGTGGAGGGGGAGAGGTGGAGGGGGAGAGGAGGAGGGGTGTAGGGAGGAGAGGGAGAGGTGGAGGGGGAGAGGCGGAGGGGTGTAGGGAGGAGAGGCGGAGGGGTATAGGGTGGAGAGGGAGAGGTGGAGGGGGAGAGGTGGAGGGGGAGAGGCGGAGGGGTGTAGGGAGGGAGGTGGAGGGGGAGAGGTGGAGGGGGAGAGGAGGAGGGGGAGAGGAGGAGGGGGAGAGGTGGAGGGGGAGAGGAGGAGGGGGAGAGGTGGAGGGGGAGAGGAGGAGGGGTGTAGGGAGGAGAGGGAGAGGTGGATGGGGAGAGGTGGAGGGGGAGAGGAGGAGGGGGAGAGGAGGAGGAGGAGAGGAGGAGGGGGAGAGGAGGAGGGGGAGAGGAGGAGGGGTGTAGGGTGGAGAGGGAGAGGTGGAGGGGGAGAGGAGGAGGGGGAGAGGTGGAGGGGGAGAGGCGGAGGGGTATAGGGTGGAGAGGGAGAGGTGGAGGGGGAGAGGAGGAGGGGGAGAGGTGGAGGGGGAGAGGAGGAGGGGTGTAGGGAGGAGAGGGAGAGGTGGAGGGGGAGAGGAGATGGGGGAGAGGAGATGGGGAGAGGAGGAGGGGAGAGGAGGAGGGGAGAGGAGGAGGGGAGAGGAGGAGGGGAGAGGAGGAGGGGAGAGGAGGAGGGGTGTAGGGAGGGAGGTGGAGGGGGAGAGGAGGAGGGGTGTAGGGAGGAGAGGGAGAGGTGGAGGGGGAGAGGAGGAGGGGGAGAGGAGGAGGGGGAGAGGAGGAGGGGGAGAGGTGGAGGGGGAGAGGAGGAGGGGGAGAGGAGGAGGGGGAGAGGTGGAGGGGGAGAGGAGGAGGGGGAGAGGAGGAGGGGGAGAGGAGGAGGGGAGAGGAGGAGGGGTGTAGGGAGGGAGGTGGAGAGGGAGAGGTGGAGAGGGGAGAGGCGGAGGGGTGTAGGGAGGGAGGTGGAGAGGGAGAGGTGGAGAGGGGAGAGGCGGAGGGGTGTAGGGAGGGAGGTGGAGAGGGGAGAGGTGGAGGGGGAGAGGAGGAGGGGTGTAGGGAGGGAGGTGGAGGGGGAGAGGTGGAGGGGGAGAGGTGGAGGGGGAGAGGAGGAGGGGAGAGGAGGAGGGGTGTAGGGAGGGAGGTGGAGAGGGGAGAGGAGGAGGGGGAGAGGAGGAGGGGGAGAGGAGGAGGGGGAGAGGAGGAGGGGGAGAGGAGGAGGGGGAGAAGAGGAGGGGGTAGAGGAGGAGGGGGTAGAGGCGGAGGGGTGTAGGGAGGGAGGTGGAGAGGGGAGAGGTGGAGGGGGAGAGGAGGAGGGGGAGAGGAGGAGGGGTGTAGGGAGGGAGGTGGAGGGGGAGAGGAGGAGGGGGAGAGGCGGAGGGGTGTAGGGAGGAGAGGGGGAGAGGAGGAGGGGTGTAGGGAGGGAGGTGGAGGGGGAGAGGAGGAGGGGGAGAGGCGGAGGGGTGTAGGGAGGAGAGGGGGAGAGGAGGAGGGGTGTAGGGAGGAGAGGGGGAGAGGAGGAGGGGTGTAGGGAGGGAGGTGGAGAGGGGAGAGGTGGAGGGGGAGAGGAGGAGGGGGAGAGGAGGAGGGGGAGAGGAGGAGGGGGAGAGGTGGAGGGGGAGAGGTGGAGGGGGAGAGGAGGAGGGGGAGAGGTGGAGGGGGAGAGGAGGAGGGGGAGAGGAGGAGGGGAGAGGAGGAGGGGTGTAGGGAGGGAGGTGGAGGGGGAGAGGTGGAGGGGGAGAGGTGGAGGGGGAGAGGAGGAGGGGGAGAGGAGGAGGGGTGTAGGGAGGGAGGTGGAGGGGGAGAGGAGGAGGGGGAGAGGAGGAGGGGTGTAGGGAGGGAGGTGGAGGGGGAGAGGTGGAGGGGGAGAGGGGGAGGGGGAGAGGCGGAGGGGTGTAGGGAGGAGAGGCAGAGGGGTGTAGGGTGGAGAGGTGGAGAGGGGAGAGGCGGAGGGGTGTAGGGAGGAGAGGCGGAGGGGTATAGGGTGGAGAGGGAGAGGTGGAGGGGGAGAGGTGGAGGGGGAGAGGCGGAGGGGTGTAGGGAGGGAGGTGGAGGGGGAGAGGTGGAGGGGGAGAGGTGGAGGGGGAGAGGTGGAGGGGGAGAGGTGGAGGGGGAGAGGCGGAGGGGTGCAGGGAGGAGAGGGAGAGGTGGAGGGGGAGAGGTGGAGGGGTGTGGGGTGGAGAGGGAGAGGTGGAGAGGGGAGAGGCGGAGGGGTGCAGGGAGGAGAGGGAGAGGTGGAGGGGGAGAGGTGGAGGGGTGTAGGGTGGAGAGGGAGAGGTGGAGAGGGGAGAGGCGGAGGGGTGCAGGGAGGAGAGGGAGAGGTGGAGGGGGAGAGGAGGAGGGGGAGAGGAGGAGGGGTGTAGGGAGAGAGGTGGAGGGGGAGAGGAGGAGAGGGAGAGGTGGAGGGGGAGAGGAGGAGGGGGAGAGGTGGAGGGGAGAGGTGGAGGGGGAGAGGTGGAGGGGTGTAGGGAGAGAGGTGGAGGGGGAGAGGAGGAGGGGGAGAGGCGGAGGGGTGTAGGGAGAGAGGTGGAGGGGGAGAGGAGGAGGGGGAGAGGTGGAGGGGTGTAGGGTGGAGAGGGAGAGGTGGAGGGGGAGAGGCGGAGGGGTGTAGGGAGAGAGGTGGAGGGGGAGAGGAGGAGGGGGAGAGGTGGAGGGGTGTAGGGTGGAGAGGGAGAGGTGGAGGGGGAGAGGCGGAGGGGTGTAGGGAGGGAGGTGGAGGGGGAGAGGAGGAGGGGGAGAGGCGGAGGGGTGTAGGGAGGGAGGTGGAGGGGGAGAGGAGGAGGGGGAGAGGCGGAGGGGTGTAGGGAGGGAGGTGGAGGGGGAGAGGAGGAGGGGGAGAGGCGGAGGGGTGTAGGGAGGGAGGTGGAGGGGGAGAGGCGGAGGGGTGTAGGGAGAGAGGTGGAGGGGGAGAGGAGGAGAGGGAGAGGTGGAGGGGGAGAGGAGGAGGGGGAGAGGTGGAGGGGGAGAGGTGGAGGGGTGTAGGGAGAGAGGTGGAGGGGGAGAGGAGGAGGGGGAGAGGCGGAGGGGTGTAGGGAGAGAGGTGGAGGGGGAGAGGAGGAGGGGGAGAGGTGGAGGGGTGTAGGGTGGAGAGGGAGAGGTGGAGGGGGAGAGGCGGAGGGGTGTAGGGAGGGAGGTGGAGGGGGAGAGGAGGAGGGGGAGAGGCGGAGGGGTGTAGGGAGGGAGGTGTAGGGAGGGAGGTGGAGGGGGAGAGGTGGAGGGGGAGAGGTGGAGGGGGAGAGGAGGAGGGGAGAGGCGGAGGGGTGTAGGGAGGGAGGTGGAGGGGGAGAGGAGGAGGGGGAGAGGCGGAGGGGTGTAGGGAGGGAGGTGGAGGGGGAGAGGAGGAGGGGGAGAGGCGGAGGGGTGTAGGGAGGGAGGTGGAGGGGGAGAGGAGGAGGGGGAGAGGAGGAGGGGAGAGGAGGAGGGGTGTAGGGAGGGAGGTGTAGGGAGGGAGGTGGAGGGGGAGAGGAGGAGGGGGAGAGGCGGAGGGGTGTAGGGAGGGAGGTGGAGGGGGAGAGGAGGAGGGGGAGAGGAGGAGGGGAGAGGAGGAGGGGTGTAGGGAGGGAGGTGTAGGGAGGGAGGTGGAGGGGGAGAGGAGGAGGGGAGAGGCGGAGGGGTATAGGGTGGAGAGGGAGAGGCGGAGGGGTGCAGGGAGGGGTTCCAGAGCTTGGAACTCAGACAGCTGAAGGCGTGGCCATCAATGGTGGGGAGATTAGAGTGGGCGATGTTTAAGAGACCAGAGTTAGAGATGTGCAGACAGGTGGTGGGACCGGAGGAGATTGCAGAAAGAGGGAGCTGGATCTTTTGGTGGGGGGGAGGTTCCCACCACCTCCCCCGCCCTCCCCTGTTTAAGTTTCAGGACAAGCTCTGTCTAACAGCTCCCGGCCTGGGAGGTAGTCCCGCCTCCGAGAGCTGCTGGCCAATCAAAAGGCTGGCAGCTCTCCAGCCTCAGCAGTGCCACTGGTGGCCGCTCCTGGGACTGCAACAGTCCAGAAGAAGGCTGGAGCATGGATTTAAGGTCAGTCTGGGCTCTGGCAGGTCCTAGGGAAGGGGCAAAGGGTTGGAAGTTCGAAGTGGACGGGGGGGGGGGGGAAAGAAATGCAGGGGTGGGAAGACCTTGAGGGGGCCTCCGATAGACACTGGGGTCCGTAATGGTGGCAACCCCTCTCCTTTGACCAGCCACCAGATCATCAGTATTTCACAGCACATTCTCAAAGGCCACAGTGAGTCCACATTGTGGGTACAAAGTAAACAGCCAACTTGTGTGCACCCTGATCCTTAAAAATATAAGGGTAAGTTTGGCAAGGCTCCATCTCCAGACGAAGGTCCGTCTGGCTGGGAGTGCAGAGGCCTGTAAGCACATTTTACAATGCACAGCTTTCTACGTTAACTTCAGGCTGGTTATCCAGCCTCTTTACAGCTGTGAATCCTATGCACGTTCTCCATTTGCCTTCCCCAAAGGCATCGCTCGACAGTATAAACCAGGGGGCACGTCTGAAAAGCCTGGCCTGTTAAGAATTGGCCTCTTAAAGGTGGGTAACATCACGTGGAGTTCACTCCATGGGGAAAGGACACGGTCTAAGGCTCTTACGCCACAGTACGCGGAGAAGATGGAATTCATTTAAAACCCCCCAGGGTGTAAGCACCAGAGAATGTTTGACATGATGTGTAAATGTTCATTGTGAACATAACCTGTAATTCTAAGTAAAGTCAGACACCCCTCGAGTGCCACCTGCTGTATTGAAAGAACATACATACGAATTAGGAACAGGAGTAGGCCATTCAGCCCGTCAAGCCTGCTCCACCGTTCAACAAGATCATGGCTAATCTTAATGTAACCTCAACTCCACACTCCCACCTAACCCCGCCCCCCCACAATATCCTTTCACCCCTTTGCTTATCAAGAACCTATCTACCTCCGCCTTAAAAATATGAAAAGACTCTGCCTCCCTCTGATTTGCACACCTGTGTGGCAGTGAATAGAAAGGTTTGGAACAAGATGCAAGAGCTGGTTCCCTCTAAGTCTGCTGTGGTAGGGAAGCCTCCTCTGGCATGGGGTGGGGTGGGGGTGGGGGTGCTGGTGGTCATGTGGTGGGGGCCCATGGGGCGCGGCTACTTTTCAGGGCGGGTCACCCTGGAATGCCCCACCTTTCACCCACCTCACGCAGCAGCGCTCTATCAGCCTTCCAATGGCGTTAGCTGCTGTCTCGCTCCAAGGCCCCAATGCCTTGCCACCCCCCACCCACCCACACTGAGTTTCCTTTATAGCCTGGCGCTTCTTCCTCTATTCCGCCCCCACCCTTCCCTTCCCCCTCCCCTTGCCCACACACACAGCCTTGGCACCCTGGTAAATATTTATATTTCAAATCGATTTTGCGCTTTTGCAAAGACGGAAGCTATTTTTGGCCTCTATTTGGTAAATGGCCACATCTCTTTGAGTGTTGGCTGCGAAGCAGGTGTTCCAGGTTTCCCATTAGGGTGAGCTCAAAAGCCAAAACTGTGCTGGGTCCAGAATTGGGGATGGTTTTGGGGGGTGGGGTGGGGGGGGGGGGCGGCGTTGGTTGCTAATGATTCAGATAAGCTGCCCCGCAGTAGGTGTGCTACCTGCTCTTGTCTAGTTTTTCAGGCAGCAACAAAAGCTGCTGAAAGCAATCGGGCCGACTCATCTCAGGCACATCATGGAGCCTTTCTTACTGCTTAGCTGGGTAGATTGTAACGACAAATCCTTTCCCTGATTGGCTAACCTTATTCACGGGTGCCTTATCTCACTGCATAATGAAAGTTTAAAAAATAAATCATTAACGTTTTCTGCTTGAAATTTACTTTAAAAAAAGACACTTTTGCACGGCGATGTGAATTAACGCAAACGTATTAACGGCCGGGACTGTTTCCAACTTGCAAACGGGGGTCACGCAATTAGCCAGCATTCCTGAACAATCAGCGACCCACTATCAGACCATCAGTCGCGGATTTGCAGGGGGCAGATTTCTAAGAGACACCCAATGTCCGACAGTAAAAGCTCCCTTTCCGTATCCACCACTTGTTGACACGTGCAACCACATCCTGGGCACTAGCAGCCAAATGAGATTAAACTGTTGTGAAAGCATCCACCATAAGGACGCAGGGCTTTTGTTTTTATATATATCAGTTCCAGGTACTAAACTCACAAGCCACTCCCAAAAGCTTAGGCTAAATGTGCAAACCGAGCTCAAGGACAACAGGGGTCATTGTAAATCCAATCATGCTGCTGGAGGACTGAGTTACAGAGGGGAGTCTCTCCGCACCAGATTTGGACATATCAACTCAAGACTCTTTCAACACCCTTTTTATCAACACCTTTCCTTTCATGTCATCCCGAGTTTAAAAGTGAGTCACATTTTCATCGCTGATGCAATTTCTTCGAACCAACAGCAATGAATTAGGTCAGACGATTTACATCTTATCGTGTCAGGAGATGCTGTCACAGTGATTTGTGCCTCATTCCATAATCCTCAAGTTCCCATTTTCCTTAATCCTGTCAATCTTTTTTTGTGATTCAAATTGCGTTGTCAGTGACACTGAACCTCCAGAAATTAAAAAGAAAACACATTTAAACAATCAAACCTAATTAATGCAGACCTTGGTGTCTGTTCAATCTATAATACCCCCCCGCCCCCTCCCAACTTAAATATCTGCACCTCACCATTGCTGTTCCTCACTTCTGGGCAAGGTCAGCACGTGCAATACTCAAACGATTCGGCTTCAGAGACATGTAGGGAACAATAGAGGAATCTGGTGTGGGAATTCTGGCTCAGTTCTCTCTTCAGTGCCTGGGGAATACTCAAAACAGCAACGACTTTTAACATTTTATAACCCCTTTAACATAATAAAATGCCCCCATTGTCAAAGAAAGTTTGGCATCGGGCAAGGCGATTGGGGGCAAGTGACCAATAACTTGGTCCAGAAGTTAGGTTTTAAGGAGTGTCTGAAAGGAGGAAATAGAAAGGAGGAAATAGAGAGAGAGAGAGAGAGAGAGAGATGAAGGGGTGTAAGGAGGGAATTCCAGAGCTTGAGGCCTCAGCAGCTGAAGATACTGCCTCCAATGATGGTGCAGTGGTTAAAATCGAGGATGCACAAGAGGCCAGGATTGGAGGAACACGGTTATCTTGGAGGATTGTAGGGGGTCTGGAGGAGATTACAGAAATAGGGAGGGATGAGGGCCGTGGAAGGATTGGAAAAGGATAAGAATTTTAAAACTGAGGCATTGCCAGCTCATCCCCCACAACTGTACTGTCAGACTGATTCAGCACAGACCAAGGCCTGAGACTGGATGTTTCCTAAATTCTACATTATTGCGCAGTGATCCATCAAGGCAGCTCGAACTCCTCTGCTCGCACAGCGATCCTGAGCAGACACCTTGTTTGAACAGCAGAGTGTAAACAGCCAGTTTTCAGTTCAGCTCAGCTCCACTCAGTCCTACATTTTTCTGCATTTACTCCACCCCCTAATTCCCACTGTGACATCCCGATTACAGCAATCAAAACAGCTGCAATAATCTCTTCCAGTTGCTGCAGGTTTGAACACAGCACTCACTGGGCCTTCAGTCTAGCTGTTGTTGCTGTCTCACTAACTCCAGTCATCTCATTTCAACCTCTCCCCCCCGTTTCGGTGAAGCAGTTAAACAGGTTCCAGAGCTTGCAGCAAAACTCATGGTTCACTTGACTGCAGTTCATTTTTGTAAAGACTTAACACTCAAGAAGCTTGACACCATCCAGGACAAAGCAGCCAGCTTGATTTTTTTTTAATTATTCATTCATGGAATGTGGGCGTTGTTGGCTGGGCCCAGCATTTATTGCCCATCCCTAATTGCCCTGGAGAAGGTGGTGGTGAGCTGTCTTCTTGAACTGCTGCAGTCCATGTGGTGTAGGTACACCCACAGTGCTGTTAGGGAGGGAGTTCCAGTATTTTGACCCAGTGACAGTGAAGGAACAGCGATATATTTTCAAGTCAGGATAGTGAGTGACTTGGAGGGGAACTTCCAAATGGTGATGTTCCCATGATCTGCTGCCCTTGTCCTTCTAGATGGTAGAGGTTGTGGGTTTGGAAAGGGCTGTCTAAGGAGCCTTGGTGAATTCCTGCAGTGCATCTTGTAAATGGTACACACTGCTGCCACTCTGTGTCGGTGGTGGAGGGAATGAATGTTTGTGGATGTGGTGCCAATCAAGCGGGCTGCTTTGTCCTCGATGGTGTCAAGCTTCTTGAGTGTTGTGGGAGCTGCACTCATCCAGGCAACTGGGGAGTACTCCATCACACTCCTGACTTGTACCTTGTAGATGGTGGACAGGCTTTGGGGGAGTCAGGAGATGAGTTACTCCTCACAGGATTCCTAGCCTCTGACCTGCTCTTGTAGCCACAGTATTTCTGTGGAGCCCCATCCACAAACACTCACTCCCTCCACCACCGACACACAGTAGCAGCAGTGTGTACCATCTACAAGATGCATTAGAAACATAGAAACTAGGAGCAGGAGTAGGCCCTTCGAGCCTGCTCCTCCATTCATTATGATCATGGCTGATCATCTAACTCAATAGCCTGCTCCCGCTTTCTCCCCATATCCCTTTCGCCCCAATAGAAATTGACTTGACGTCATTGCGGGTACTCACCAAGGCTCCTTAGGCAGCACCTTCCAAACCCACGACCATCACCATCTAGAAGGACAAGGGCAGCAGATAGATGGGAACACCACCACCTGGAAGTTCCCCTCCCAAACAACTCACCATCCTGACTTGGAAATATATCACTGTTCCTTCACTGTCGCTGGGTCAAAATCCTGGAACTCCCTCCCTAACAGCACTGTGGGTGTACCTGCACCACATGGACTACAGTGGTTCAAGAAGGCAGCTCACCACCACCTTCTCAAGGGCAACTAGGGATGGGCAATAAATGTTGGCATAGCCAGCGACGCCCACATCCCGTGAGTGAATAAAAAAGGGCAGAGACCCCTGTGTGGCCAGCACAGCAGTCAATCCCAATGGCATTGCTACATGTTTAGTACCCATGATAAAGCAGACAACTCGGATAATGGAGTGCATCACAACGCCCTGGGGAGGGGGCAAACGTGCCCACAAAAATGGCCGCCTTGACATCATTTGACCACCTGGCTTGGCTCTGTAACAGGTAGGTGACTGTGGCATCTTTCCGTCCGGTGGAATGCCAGGGATGCCCTTTGAGGAAGAAGCACAGGTCCCTCTGTAGATTTCACATCCAACAAGTTCTGAGTGCAGCTTGTCTCCCTAACACCTCGCCCCACCCGGTCCGGGCTTCACAATGACGGCACCGTCAGCAGCCGATGCCCGCTCCCAGGGCTGAGCCTTGACGGAGCTCAGAGACTCTTCCTCCAACACTTTCCAAATCGCCTTTCACATACACGCACGCCCACAGGACCAAGGGCGCCCTAAATGGTCAGCCTCCAGCTGTCCACTTCTCTGAACCATTAACAAGTGGCCACAAACGGGACTCCCAGTGAAAATTCAACAACAATTTCACGTGCTCAGCGTTTTAAATTCTGACTGAAGTACAATAACATGGCACAGATTTTTGAAGCAAACTCTAACTTATGTGAGACCACTCCTGTGGCAACCGTGGCCCAATCCCTCCCCAGGGCAGGCTGGGCGGGGGGGTCTTAATCGAAATTCTTAACCCAGGGTTAGCAACTTGTGCAACCCACCCCTCACCACAAATTTCTCCCTTCCTCTCCTGAAGCAGAGCTGCTGGACTATTCGACAACAAGTGGCGTCACTGCCCAGCCCCATCTTGCCCCTCTCGACAACTACTACTGCCTGCATTGATATAGCACCGTCAACATCGAGAAACACCCAAAGGCACTTTGCGAGAATGATAATCAAGCACTGCATCCTGTAAGGAGACGACTGATCCAACAGGAAGGTTTTACGAGGGCCTGAAAGGAGCAGAGAGAGGGGCAGGGAGGTTCAGGGAGGGAATTCCAAAGTTTAGGACTCAGGCAGCTGAGACCCAGCTGCCAATGGTGGAGTGATTAAAATTGGGGGGGTGCGCAAGAGGCCAGGATTGGAGGAGCGTAGATATCTCGGTGGGTTGTGGGGCTGGGAGAGATTCGAGATTTGGCAGGGGGGCGGGGGCGGGGGGTGGGGGCGCTGTGGAGGGATTTGAAAACAAAGATAGGAACTTTAAAACCAAGTTGTTGTTGAACTGGAAGTCAATGTTCACTTCCCAACGGATGTCACGAGGCTGGGATTTTTCCCTATGCTTGACCCCAGCCACCGTGCCTCATCGCGTGAGAGCCGTGAGCACGTTCTGCAGGTTAACCCGAGGTTTTTTGTGGCATGCACGGTCCCTTTTTGCAGCAATGAACCCCTAAGTAACACCAAGCGGCTCTCCCATCTCTTGCTACAGGGCATGCGTTTCCACACTGTTGTACCCTGGGAGGGGGCTCCGGAGGTCCTCAAGGCAATCAGAGGCCTGCCCATCTTATCAAGATTTCCAAGTTTTAAGCATTCCCAATTTTAACCGCTCCACCACTGGTGGCCATGCCTTCAGCTGCCTAGGTCCGAGGCTCAGGAATTCCCTCCCTAAATCTCTCTCTCTCTTTCCTTCCTTAAGGCCCTCTATAAAACCTCCCTCTCTGTCCAGCCCTTTTCATCAGCCACCCTAATATCTCCCTTTTGGCTCAGTAACAAAATTCTGTTTCATAGTTCTCTTACAAAGCACCACTGAGACACACTATGATGTTGGAGGTGCTATATAGATGCGGGTTGTTGTTTGTGTTTGAACATTTCTCTATTTGTTACTTGCTTTATATGAACAGACCACATTTTCGACAACGATAGCATGGTCTCTTTTCGCTTTTAACATCCTTCAGAATGGGGAATGTTGGCTGGCGGAAGCTTGACTGTCATGGCTGTCAAGAGACCCCCCACACCTCACAGCTCCCGACCAACGAGACGAGCGTTTGGGCCACGCGAGGAGTGGCTGGGGCTGAGTTTGTGTTCCCGGGTCCCGACCCTTGGGGTCAGAATGAATTCCGGGTAGGGAACCGATGAATGCCGGCAGCGGGACACAAAGGCTGATCTTGAAGGAGGCAGCCGTCGCTTCAATTAAGGTCAGCGGGCAGTCTCCCAAGTCTGGAAGGCCAACAGGAGGCAGACTGACAGCCCTCCACCATCAAAGGTAGGAGCTCCTGAAGTATGTAAGGTGAGCACGGGGCCCCTCCAATCCTGGTCACCAGTTATAAATCAGCTATAGAGAGAGGTGGTGACATAGACTGATAAGTGACTAGAGGACCAGCCTAACGCTCTGGGGCCTTGGGTTCAAATCCCACCATGGCAGCTGGTGGAATTTAAATATATTTAATAAATAGGGATTATAAAGCTAGTCAGAGTAATGGTGACCATGAAACTATCATCGATGGTCATAAAACCCCATCTGGTTCACTCATGTCCTAGAGGAAAGGAAATCTGCCACCCTTACCTGGTCTGGCCTACACGTGACTCCAGACCCACAGCAATGTGGTTGACTCTTAAATGCCCTCTGAAATGGCCGAGCAAGCCACTCAGTTCAAGGGCAATTAGGGATGGGGAACAATGCTGGCCCTGCCAGTGACACCCACAGCGTATGAAGGAATAAAAACAAATTAGAGGGTTGGGAGAGTTAAAGGAGAAAGCACCATAGTGATGGGTACAGCCATGGTTACGGAGCTTAGGAGTGTTGCCCTTCAAGTAGAATGGGGACCCCAGCTCCAATGTCTACCCGTCCCACCACTGGGAGGCTACCACACTCTGCATCACAGACGTGCCACTGATGACAGATATGCCGTGCGCCAAATTGCAAATCTGGCCGGGGATGGGAAAGGGCCCTGGATCAAGCCCTTGAGGGGCTTACAGTGGTTGCCCACCATGTCCGGACAAGTGGCATCCGGATCCTCCTCTGAAACCATGTTGAAAAGCCCACACACCGCTCAGGAATGCAAAATTGCGGCCCCCTCTGTCAAATGAAAATTCAGCCCACGTTTTGTCAGAACTTCTGTTTCGTCGCCCAGAGTTCCATCCTGCCTTAAATATCAACGTTTCAGCTGCTGCCCTTCCTCCCCCCAACCACACACTCACCACATAAACGCATTCACAGAGACATGCGTACACACACAGACACACTCACGTACAGACACACACTCACGCACAGTTGCACACTCACGCTCAGTCGCACACTCACGCTCAGTCGCACACTCACGCTCAGTCGCACACTCACGCACACGCCCACTCACGCACATGCACACACTCACGCTCAGTCGCACACTCACGCACACGCACACGCACGCACACGCACACACATGCACTCACTCACGCACAGTCGCACACTCACGCACACGCACACACAGTCACACACTCACGCACACGCCCACTCACGTACACACTCACACGCACACACTCACGCACAGTCGCACACTCACGCATAGTCGCACACTCACGCATAGTCGCACACTCACGCACACGCCCACTCACGTACACACTCACGCACGCACGCACACGCACACACTCACGCACACGCACACACTCACGCACACGCACACACTCACGCACAGTCGCACACTCACGCACACACTCACGCACAGTCGCACACTCACGCAGACACACGCTCACGCACAGACACACACTCACGTACACACTCACGCACGTACACGCACACACTCACGTACACGCACACACTCACGCACAGGCACACACTCACGCACAGGCACACACTCACGCACAGGCACACACTCACGCACAGGCACACACTCACGCACACACGCACATGCACACACTCACGCACATGCACACACTCACGCACATGCACACACTCACGCACATACACTCACGCACATGCACACACTCACGTACAAGCACACACTCACGCACATGCACACACTCACGCACAGTCGCACACTCACGCACAGTCGCACACTCATGCAGACACACACTCGCACACACACACGCACACACACTCACGCACAGACACACACACGCACAGACACACACTCACGCACACGCCCACTCACGTACACACTCACACACTCACGTACAAGCACACACTCACGTACACGCACACACTCACGTACACGCACACACGCATGCAGAGGCACACACGCATGCAGAGGCACACACTCACGCACAGGCACACACTCATGCACAGGCACACACTCATGCACAGGCACACACTCATGCACAGGCACACTCACAACTGGCTGCTTTTCCTGGGTTCTGTTTTCACTGGGACCGAACCCAGAACTTCTGGTTTCAAACGTAATACTAATTTGCCGCTAGGAGGAGTGTGGGAGAGGCTCCAAACCACCTGCCTTCTCATTCCCCACCTCCCACTGGATCTAAGGTTCTGTCCAACTCCTCCACAGTTACAACAGCCAAGGTCCAAAATTCAACACAGAAGGAATGAGAATTACAAATCTGCATTGTACCACTTGGTACACAGTTCCGGGATACTCCTCACACCTTGGACTTGCTCACCGCTCAAACAGAATTTTGCAGCATTTCCATGAGGAGCTATTTACTGTTATCCTGTCAGCTTCCCTCCTGTCAGCTTCCCTCCTCCAAGCCCCTGGCTACATTCACCTCAGGATTCATGTCAAAATTCACGATGTAGAAAGTAAACCACAAGCCAGTTCTGAATGCTGATGGTGTTAAAATCCAGTCTGTACAGGCAAAGAAAGGGCCTTTGTCTCACCGCAGTCTCCATACACATGCATTACTGATCTATATACATTCTGTTGAAATGCATGCAAATCAGAACAAACTCGTTCCCTCCATTTACTGCATCTAAACATTTCCTATGCTTCAATAACCTTGCAGGGCTATGAGGAAAGGCAGGGGAGTGGGACTATCTAAATTCCTCTTGCAGAGAGCCAGCACAGACTTGATGGGCTGAATGGTCTGTTCTGTAACTATTCTATGATTAGAGGGAATAACATTCCTGCCACACAAGTGCCAGGCAATGACGATCTCCAACATTCCCCCATTGACATTCAAGGGCATTACCATCGCTGAATCCCCCACTATCAACATCATGGGGGTTACCATTGACCAGAAACTGAACCAGACTAGCCATATAAATACTGTGCCTACAAGAGCAGGTCAGAGGCTAGGAATCCCACAGCGAGTAACTCACCTCCTGACTCCCCAAAGCCTGTCCACCATCTATAAGGCACAAGTCAGGAGTGTGATGGAATACTCCCCACTTGCCTGGATGAGTGCAGCTCCCACAACACTCAAGAAGCTCAACACCATCCAGGACAAAGCAGCCACTTGAGTGGCACCCCATCCACAAACATTCACCCCCTCCACCACCAGTACAGAGTAGCAGCAGTGTGTACCATTTACAAAATTCACTGCAGCAACTCACCAAGGCTCCTTCAACACCATCCAAACCTGTGACTACTACCATCTAGAAGGACAAGGACACTAGATGCATGGGAGCACCACCACCTGCAAGTTCCTCTCCAAATCATGCACCATCCTGACTTGGAAATATATTGCCATTCCTTCACTGTTACTGGGTCAAAATCCTGGAACTACCTCCCACCACGTGGACTGCAGAAGTTCAAGAAGCCCCTTCACCCATTATCATGAGTGACTGCCTGAAACTTCTGAAATCAGCAACTCCGAGATGTTGGGACTTGCAGACACAACCCAATTTTCCAATCATGTGGTTGGACCTCCAATACACAGAGCCAACATCACCCCAGAGAGAAACTCCTCTTAAATCAGCACCACCTCTCTTGTACCAACACCTCGGAGTGTAAAGGCATCAGGGTCGCCCTCCGCCACCCCCCTTACCCAAAATGTCGGAACAGGTCCCATTACCACCAACAGGCTGTACGAAACTTAAAAGCACTGGATACTGAGGCTTCAGAGGAGGGGAATCCAATGTGGCAAGAAGACTGGTTCCTAAACTTTTGTGGCAAAGTGCTCGAGGTCACCAAGCATTTGGCCAGTTTCGGGTTTGCTCCCCCACTCCGAGTTTGCCACTAAAATGGGATAGTTTCCCCAGCTTAACTTTTTAAAAACAAGAATTGATTCTTCCTTAAAGATCTCAGAGCGAGCGACAGAACCCACCCTGGAAAGGAGCTCAATAACGAGAACCAGGCAGGACGTGATCGTAACAGCATCGCGGGAAGAGGCTATCACAGCCCGTGGCATTCTCAAGTCCGATGCAGACGTCGCTACGGTTACCGATAATTTTCTAAATTATGCTGTGGCGTACTGAGCAAAGTGGTTTGAAAAATATCGGAGCAGGTCCCTCCTCCCCAGGGTGCAGTAGTAGCCCTAAGATGCTGACTGTCCCTCACAACACCTCGGCTCAAAAATTCCACCTCACCGTCTTTGCGCCAATACCGCTTTCCTCCACTTCAGACATCCTCCAAGAATTTTTAAAACCGCGCTCCGTTTACCTCAACCCCTGTCCTCCACAGGTTCGATTAAAAGTTTTGGCCGTGCTGCTCTGGGTGGGCATCGACTGGAGTTTAAGCCCGTCACTGTCACTGGGAGTATGGGAATAACGGGCTGATTCCTGGGGTGAAGGGGTTTTGCCTTATGAGGGGAGGGTTGAGCATGTTGGGCCCACACTTGGGATTTAGGAGGATGAGAGGTGCCCTCCTCGAAACCTATTGGGTGGAGTTTTACGGCCCTGTCGTGGTGGGGGGGGCGGGGGGGGGGGGCGGGGCTGTAGAATGCGGTGAGCCATTCAATTGGTTGGGACCATAAAATCCCGCCGGCGTAAAATCCCGCCCATAAAATTCTGGGGAGGCGGGGGTGGTTTTGAGAGGGTCAATGCCGAGAGAATATTTGCCCTCGTGGAGCTGCCTGGAATTAAGGGGCACAGTTTCAGAATAAGGGGTCCCCCTTTTTGAGACGGTGATGAGAATCTTCTTTTCTTTAGAGGGTGTGTGAATCTTTGGAATTCTCT
This sequence comes from Carcharodon carcharias, assembly GCF_017639515.1. NCBI lineage: Eukaryota > Metazoa > Chordata > Chondrichthyes > Lamniformes > Lamnidae > Carcharodon > Carcharodon carcharias. Next base: position 229,054,952 of record NC_054469.1, read on the forward strand.
TCCCCAGACAGCAGTGGAGGCTGGGTCATTGAATATATGCAAGGCTGAGTTGGACAGGTTTCGGACTGTAGGGGATTGGAGAGTAATGAGGCGCAGGCAGGAAAAGTAGAGTTGAGGCCAAGTTCAGATCAGTCATGATCTTATTGAATGGCTGAGCAGGCTTGAGGGGCCGAATGGCCTACTCCTGCTCCTATTTCTTAGGTCCTTATGTGATAAAAGCGAGGGAATGGATGGCTCCCATAGGCAGGATCAAACCAATGCTGACAGTGAAACAGGGACAACTCTCCTTCGGACCAGAGATTGTGGGATGGTGTGGCGTTAGACTAATCAGGGGAACAAAAAGGGTAAATAGAGAGAAACTATTTCCCTTGGTTGGAGAGTCTAGGGCTATATGGGGCAGAGCTGAAAAATTAGTGTCAGACCTTTCCGAGATGAAATTAGGAAACACGTCACACAAGTACAAATTTGGAGTTCGCTTCTGCAAATGACAACTGACACCAAATCAATTATTAATTTTAAAGCTGAGATTGACAGATTTTTGTTAACCAAACTACTATGGGCCAAATCTAGGCCCATGAAATGAGGCTGCAGGTCAGCTGTGATCTCACTGAGTGACGCAGGAGCTAAGTGGCCCTCTCCTGTTCCTGTTGGTGAGTTAGAGTGGGGTGGGGAGGAGGTAGAGAAGGGGCCTCACAAAATGGTGAAGCATTAACTGGACTTTTACAAGTGACACCTCAAAGTGCTGTGAACACAAAGAGAGGTGAGGTGCCTGCTGTCTAAGCTTCTGATTCACACCGGTTGGGTCTTTTAGCCACGGGGAAGGACCGAGTGGGGCAGGGGGGAGGCGCGTTCCCTCAGTCACTGCACCTGCCAGCAACCAGTTAACGAGTGAGACTGCTCAAGGGACAGCAACAAGTCACAGGCCTTCCCATCTTGGGTCGGGAACGACATCTGCTTCTGGGGGACTCGGCAAGAGGTGGTAAAAAGAGCCGAAAATAATTTAACCATCTGCTGCCAGGAAGAGAAAACAATTTGCCCTCGCTTCCCTTTTCTGTTTTTCCTTCTTGCAGGACCACCACAGGAGACAGCTGAGGTGGGAACAAACGGGGAACTTTGAGTTTTAATTGAAAAGGGATAAGACGATTAAATGTAAACTCAGTTGCAGCTCGATTGAGTTTGAGTTTCTGATCCCTGCAACACAGAATGGCTGGTGGGTTCAGCTGGGGGCAGGTGGGGGGCAGGTGCGGGGAGAGACGTTTATGTCCATAATGGAGATGTTAGTTTGGGAAAATCAAGAGGGAAATATCGGAGCTGAGGGTTACCTAGCACCAGGATCAGCAACAGACAAATACCACGGCTCGGTCCTTAAGCTGCGCCCTGCCAAGAAACACGACTTTAACGTTTCTGGCGACTGGTCAGAATCAGGATGCCATAGAACCCAAACATCCATTCGGAGTTGGGATCCTCAAGTCACCACCCACACCGTGCCAGGAATGGTCACATGACAATACATTTTTTTTTGTAGGATCGGCAAATCAGTGGCTAGTAGGTATGCTCACCGTCCAATGAAAGATGGCGGGCTGGCTCCCAAGGCTGGAGGGCCAATCAGGGCCTTTCGGCAATGACACATCACCCCCACCTCCACCAACCCGGCCCTTTTCAAAATGGCTCCAGGAAATTCCGGGCCCATCGCCTCAAGTACATCCCCTGCCGGGCCTGGAAAATCTGGCCCACTGGAGCAGTGGAAAAGAAACATCTGAGGGGTGGCCTGATGGAGATTGCTAAAATTATGAAAGGGTTTGATAGGGTAGACATGGAAAATGCTTCCACTTATGGGGAGATCAAAGCTAGCAGCCATAAATATAAGATAGTCAGCTGTGGCTGAGTTGGTGTCACACTGAGTCAGAAAGTCATGCATTCAAGTCTCACTTGAGAACAAAAATCAAGACCAATACTCCAATGCAGTGCTGAGGGAGTGCCGCACTGCCAGAGGTGCCGTCTTTTAGATGTGAAGTTAAATCAAGGCCTCGTCTGCACTCTCAGATGGATTAAAAGATCCCAAGGCATTACTTCAAAGGAGAGCAGGGGAGGTTTGTGGAGACAGTGGCATAGTGGTAATGTCACTGGACTAGTAGCCTAGAGACCAGTTATACCCTGGGGACATAGGTTCAAATCCCACCATAGCAGCTGGTGGAATTTAAATTCAATTAACAAATCTGGAATCGAAACAATCATTGGTTGTTGTAAAAACCCACCTGGTTCACTAATGCCCTTTAGGGAAGGAAATCCTTAACCGGTCTGCCCTACGTATGATCCACTGCAATGTGGTTGACTCTGAACTGGCCTAGCAAAGCCACTCAATTCAAGGAGGGGCCAACAAATGCTGGCCTTGCCAGTGATGCCCACATCCCATGAAAGAATAAAGAAAAAGTTATCCCTCAATCAACATCACAAGAACAGATTATCACATAATGGGAGTTTGCTGTGCACAAATTGGCTGCTGTGGTTTCTACATTAGTTCAATCAGTGCTTCATTGGCTGTTACAGTGCTTTGGGATATCCTGAGGTCCTGAAGGATGGTATACAAATGCAAGTACTTATTTTCTAATAAATCCATTAGAGAATTCAGGAAAAACCTCTTTGCCCTGAGTGTGGTTAGAATGTGGAACTCGGTACCACATGGAGTAGTCGAGTCAACTAGAATAGATGTATTTAAAGGGAATCTAGAAAATCACAGGAGGGAGAAAGGGATAGAATGGTCACATTCGGCCCATCATGTCCATGCTGGCTCCCTGCAAGAGAAACTCACCTAGTTCCCTACCCCTCCACCCACGCCCTTTTCCCTGTAGCCCCTGCAAATAATTTCATCTTTAGATAACTGAACGATATGGTGATGGGGTTTAGGTGAAACACCAACATTCCCACCGACGTTAGTGATTCATCTGATGCCCTGCGTCACTCCAACAATTCCCAGTGGCCTGACCCAAACCACCTCCTCTTCACTACGGACATCCAATCAATTCCCAAGAGGAGTCATAATGGGCTCAAAACGGTAAAACTCTGTTTCTCTCGCCAGACCGGCCGGGCTTTTTCCAGCACTTTCTGTACTCGTTTTAGAAGAGTCAGGGTTGGAGGAGGCTTGTGCGCTGCGCCAAGCCCCACAGACGCCAGTTAGACGTGTGCCAACGTGGGCCGTACACCAACGAGTTTTTGTGGAGGGAGAAACGTGAAACGGAACAGGCTGCTGCTGCAGTGTATCTCACTGTGGGAAGGTTGGGCGGGAACCAGTCTGCACGTGTGCTTTCGCTGCAAGGCTGCACGTTCTGCAGTCTAGCAGGACAAGGGGCTGTTTAACCAGTTAGATTCTGAAAGACGGGAAACAAGACTGTGGGGGGGGTGGGTCTATCCGCTTACCTCAAACTGGAATCAGGGTGCGTCTCCATGTGGGTCTCCAGTCCGTATTTGCAGATGAAAGTCTTGTAACATATTGGACAGTGAAGAACCTCTTCGGTCTTTTTCTCCTCCTCTTCATCGGAGGGAATCTCTCGGGGAACCTGCGCAGGAAGAGGGAAGAGGGGTGTTTGGAGATGGAATAAAAAAATAAAGGAAAACTCATAAACGATTAAGCCGGGACTTTCTCTGAAGCGACCAGCTGTTGCCGTTTTCCATCTGTCACCTTCTAAATGTCTCCCCTCCTCTCTAATGGGTAATGCTCCATACTTGGGATGGGGGAACACATATGGTTGCCAAGAGCTCTCTGGTGAGTTGTTGACGTGGTAGTTCTTCATCCATACCAGTGAGGGCTGGTAACCTAGTTGGCCATAGGAGGGTGGCACAGCCAGGTTTATGCCCCATATCCTCACATGCACTGTCCAGCAGGAGCTGGAAGTCTGACTCGATTTTCTTCCTCTCCACCGTGCCACCACTTCTGTGACCCATAGGTGCCACAGTCAATTGTAGTGCCACTGTCAGCCGATGAAGATCAGATCACACAACACCAGGCAGGGCTGGAAGCAGGGTCCAGAACAACACCCCGAATGTTTCGCGGAGGACATTTCCCAAAGGACTTTTCAATGGATTCATTCAGCCGGTTCCTGACCCAGCCAACAGGTGACTGACTCCAATAGGCTATACCATGGGGTGCCAGGATATGAGTCTGTATCCTGGAGTGACAGGGTATGGGCTGGTACCTACAGGGTGACAGGATATGAGTCTGTACCCTCAGAGCGATAGGATATGAGTCTGTATCCCGGAGTGACAGGGTATGGGCTGGTAACTACAGGGGTGACAGGATATGAGTCTGTATCCTGGAGTGACAGGGTATGGGCTGGTAACTACAGGGGTGACAGGATATGAGTCTGTATCCCAGAGTGACAGGGTATGGGCCGGTACCTACAGGGTGACAGGATATGAGTTGGTACCCTCAGAGCGATAGGATATGAGTCTGTATCCCGGAGTGACAGGGTATGGGCCGGTACCCACGTGGCTCCCCACATGGTGACTGCTAAGCCGCTGAGAGATGGTGGGAAAGGACAAGAGAGGGGGAAAAAAGCTTGATGATGCCACACAAATAGGAAAAAAATAAACTGGACAGTGAGTCATCTGCCCTTGCCCAACACTCTTGTGCATCTCCCAACATTTGCAAAAGCCTCTAGGGCACTGGCAATCTGTGACATGAACTCATGCCCCATTACTTAGTTGGTCTGAATGCTGGAGTAGCAATAGACTGTGCTGCCTCACTAACCTGGCTGTTACAGTAATTGGGTGCCTAATTGTACTCATATGCTGGGTATTAATTGGGAACTCCGGTGTGCTCCTATATATAGGAGCAGACTGAAACTGGTAGTTGCCTTTGGAGGCACATACTTGTAATGTATATCCCTACAAATAAAGGCTTATAAAGTATGTGAAGCTTAGGCTCCAGTTCTATCCTTCACCACTTGCCTTTCTGACAGAGGACACTAGGTCCTTATAATAGTGTCCTTTCAGCTAGCAAAATGTGCACCACAGAAACCGAGAAAAGCTTTTCTTCAATGACTTGCAAGCCAGGGGGTGCTCCTTACACATTAGCTAAAGGGCAAGTGACTTCCAATGGCTTGCCATACAAAAATGAGTGTCCACCGAGTATCACCTGTACACTGACCATTCTCAATCCATCGCTGCTCGTGATGAAGCTTTTATGTTTTAAAGTGGGAGCTGCACTCAGTGAACATTTTGTACAGGAATTCCCCCCACCCTCACAATTCAGCAATACCTCCCAAGCTGCATCCCATCACATATGCGCACTGGAGACAGTCAAATAATTCAGTCAAACTCACTTCCCCTTTAAAGAACACAGCAGTGAGTCAGCCCAAAGACTCAGAGCATCAACTTCGTAAATCCGTCAAATCACTTACATCATACATGCCCCTTTATTAATGTTCATTCCTCTGTTGATTAACATTACAAAGTATAAGCAGAAAAACATATGAAGTAAAAATATAACTTCCTAATTCAGAAGATGCTGCAATTCAGCAGTGTCAGCTGTGTCTCGGTTGGGAGCACTCTCGTCTCTCAGGTACAAGGTTAGGGATTCATGTCCCACTCCCTTGAGTACAAAAATCTAGGCAGACACCCCAGTGCAGAGCAGAGGGAGTGCTGAACTGTCGCAGTTGCTGTCTTTCGGATGAGGCATTAAACCAAGGCCCCAACTGCCTGCTTGGGTGGATGTAAAGGAACCTGTAGCGCTAGTTCGAAGAAGAACAGTTATTCCAGTGTCCCAGCCAATTTTTTTCCCTCAGTCCACAACACAAGGAACAGATTATCTTGGTCATTGTCACATTGCTGTTTGTGGGAGCTTGCTGTGCGCAAAATGGCTGCTGTGCTTTCCTAAGTTACAACAGTGACTACGCTTCAAAAAGTACTTCACTGGCTGTAACTGTGACTTTGAGGCACCAGCGGTCGCGAGAGGCGCTATATAAATGCAAACCCCTCTTTCGTCACAGTATTTGCCCATCTGGATACCTGGCACAGAACTCTTGCCCGTGCTGGAAATAATAGCTGGAAAAATCAAACAAAATAAACGGGAAAACACAAAACTGCAAAATGCAACAGGTGGGGTCAGGATCTGGGAAAGAAAAGGCAGCTTCATGTTTTTGAGTCATTTTGGTGGTGCCTGGCCAGTGCTGTGACTTCCACTTTTCTCGGTCTCTGATCCACTCGACATCATGCACCATTATTTCAGCACCAAGGAAAATACACTTCAGCGATGGCTGCACATATCTCAAGTCGAGCTCTGTAACAGCCCTCTCCATTTCCACCAAGGCTTCTCCGTGTGCAAAAAGGTGACGCAAGGCGATCCACTGGATAATTGAAAGCAGGGGAACAGGAAGCCCGAGGGAGGTGGGGGCAAACAAATGGATGGGGAGGGGGAAACTTGCAGGGGCAAAGGAAAGAAATTAAAAGGATTCTTTTGGAAACGGGAAGGGAAGAGAGTCACAGTGGAACAAGCAACTACCAGCAGTGAAGTGGAGACAATCATCAAGGGCAGTGATCACACGTCACTGAGGCAGTTTGGACAGTACCTGAGTGTATTGCTGCTAATGTGATTTCTGATTGGAGGCTCCACAGGGATCCAGGCCTTTGGGCCTTTCTGGCTTTCTTTGAAGTGCTCGGGTCAGTTCTCCACCCCTCCCTCCCCAGCAAACACTTCCCTGTAAAATGCCTGTTCTGTATTTTCGAGAGATTACAGTAATTCAAGGCTTCAGTGGGAGACAGGTGGAGATTCAGGCCAGAGAATAACTCTCCCACTTCCCAGCTGTCACTTTCAGGAGACAGTATCCTCCTTTGTTATTTGGTGTAATGTAATATTATTCAAAATCAAAAAGATGACAACTTCTTTGCATATGTACACAAAAAGATAGGCAGATTTCTCCTTGTTGTCTCAATGTTACAATGGAGTTGGTGGCTTTGTCTTATGGCAGGCTCTCTAACTGCTTCTGACTGTATCTACACCTTGAACACAACTGGACTCATAACTAGGGGAGAGACGTCATTATGCTTCACTCTTCATAGCTTCGTATTCTAGACTTTTGTCTCCTGCTTTTTATTTCTTCTCCCACGGTTAACTTTTGCAACTGCTGAGTTGGGGTCAGAGGGAAATGCACAACATCATTTTGAATTGTACTTTTCTGGTTTTGTGACACGGATTTGGTTATTGTGGGGGTCAGGGTTGGGGAGTATATAGGGAGATAGAGATTGAGAAAGACAGATGGACAGAGAGAGAGAGAGAGAGAGAGAGACCCAGATTTTCACCACAATGGCAAAAATAGCAGAAATGGTCGGAAATCCTAAGTCCCACCTTCAAAAAGGGCATTTCCTATTTTCGCAGGGGCGAGACTGGAGCCGAGTTGGAGTTTGTGCGTGTGCATTTTGCCAAGCTAGCTGGCCGTTTACATCGTCGGCTACCTCCACAGACATGGGATTCCAGTGGGCCAGGAGTGTGAAACCTGACCTGTGTGGATTAGACCACATAAGAGGTCTAAACTTGGTAGATTTGTTTGGATAGCCAGGGTACCCTTTTGGAGAGGTAAGGTACCCTCTTGGATATTGTCCCGGGATACCTCCAGGAGAGATGGGGCACCCTTTGGGATTGTTAAAAGTAAACATGATTGTGCGTAAAAAAGTGCATAACCTCATCGGAACTGTCAAAGAACTGGAAAAGCTGTGGATGGATTTAACACGGTTGAGCTTTAAATTTGAAGAAAAGGTCTGGAGATGGAAAAAAAGTGCTTGATATTTCATTCTGTGTGTTGACATAAGCCTGCAGGCCATTGTTATAGGATTTGCGCTGCAATGACTGATTTTAAAGTATCATTATTACAGTGGGTTGCCTGTTAAGTGAACAGTTTGACTGACAGCTCCAAATGGTTATAGAATAGAAATGTTTGTTTTCATTGGAGATTAGTTGAAGGAATTTCTATGTATTGGATGCTATTTTTACCAATGAGTGTGTTTTGTAATTGAAAATAGTTGCATCATCAATGGACACATAACTTTATTTTAGGTCATCATGGCTCCTGAGATTTGCCCATGGTGAATACCAGGCGAGTTGGCATGGGAGCAGGGTAAGGACAAAGGATGGTGGGTAGGGTCATGCATTGGCATACAGGCTATAAAGGGCCATGGGGATGTGGCAGGCATAGGGGGCATGAGGGGCCATGGGATTGGGTAGAGGGGTATAGCTGTCAATTTGCACACAGCGAGATCCCACAAACAGCACGGAGATAAATGACCAAATAAATTACTCCTTAGGGATGCATGAGGGTTCACTAGACTGAATCCTGGGATGAGGGAATTATACTATGAGGAGGAATTGAGTAGACTAGCCCAACATTCCCTAGAATTTAGAAGGATGAGAGGTGACCTCATCACAGCATATGAAATTACTAAAGGGCTTGACAAGATATTGAGAAAATGTTTCCCTTGGCTGGGGAACAGCCCCAGAATAAGGGGTCAGCCATTTAAACCTGAGATGAAGAGAAATTTCTTCACACAGAGGTTTGAGAACCTTTGGAATTCTCTACCCCAGAGAGCCGTGGATGCTCAGGTCAGTGAGTATATTCAAGACCGAGGTCAATAGACTTTTCAGAATGTAGGGAATTAAGGAATATGGGGATAATGTAGGAGAGTGGAGTTGGGGTTAAAAACTCAGCCATGATCTTGTTGAATGGCGGAGCAGGCTTGAAGGGTCCCTTCCCCCCTCCGAACCCCCAAAAGGGCCATCTGTTACTTGTTCAATGTTGTCCTTTCACAGGGTGCTTACCCTTCCTCTGTTATTAACACATTCTGCTTTCTTACCTTTATGCCACTATCAGCACTTTCTTTAGCCCCTTACCACTACCATTAACACTCCCTTTGTCTGGTGTCTATGACACCTTTGTCAATCCCTCCTTAGCTCCCACCTGTTGTTGGCCTTCTATCCAGCTTCGCCTGCTCCACCCCCTTAAGCAGTATAAATTTCATTACATTTCTATTTCTCTTTAGCTCTGAAAAAGGGTCATACAGGCGCAAAATGTTAGCTCTGTTTCTCTCTCCGCGGATGCTGTCAGACCTGCTGAGTTTTTCCAGCATTTTCTGTTTTTATTTCAGATTTCCAGCATCCGCAGTATTTTGCTTTTATTTTGGTCTAATTCTGCTCATATTTCTTATGTTCTTATGTGAGTGAAGTTGCTTGAAGAATAAATATTGGGCCCACCTGGAGTTAGGGTTGCCTGCCCTCCAGGATTGGCCAGGAGTCTCCAGGCATTGGAGACCAATCTCCAGGACACTAATGTGTGCAACACTGGAGAAAAATCATCGGGACACTAAAAAAGATTTTTTAGTGTTGCTTGCTTTGAACATTTCTCTTTACCACTTATAAAAATATTAAAAAGGTTGGGTGGGCGGGGGCATGGGGGAGAGACTGTTTGGCTGACAGTCAAGCATCATCCAATTGGGTGATGAGTCTTCAGGAAGGCAGTACCTCACAAAGATGGATCTGTTGGCCGACTAATGGCTGGAATGTGGATCAAGTCCTGTGATGAAACCTCCAGGAATACATTTAATCACAGTTGGCAACCCTTCCTGGAGAACTCCCATATAATCTTTCAATATGGGCGTCAGACCGTTTACATTCACCTGAGGGCAAACCAGACCCCAGTTGAACATCTCACCCGAGAGGCGCCTTAGTCAAGGCAGCAGCCAGTCAGTACTATACGGCCCATATTATTGGCTCAGGTCTCTGGAATAAGGCTTAAATCTACTACCTTTTGACTGAGGCCCAGAGGGGCTATCAATGAATCAAGTGCCCTGCGTCATATAGTGTTAGGAAACGGGTTTGTGCCGGCTGAGATGACACTGCCTTGTACAGTGGTTATAATAGTGGACGAGTAACTCGAGAGGTTCAGAGTTCAAATTCCAACATGAACTCATTAATCTCAGCTATGTTCCAGCTGACACCAGTGGAAGACAAATTACCATGTTGCGTAAAAAAAAACCCAACAGCTTCAGTAATGCTGCCTAGTCTGACCTGGATGTACTCGACACACTGCGTTCACTAGAAATCAAGCAAAGTCACTCAGTTACTGTCACGTCAGCAGGGGATGGGGAATAAATACAGCTATACTAGTGTCACTTACATACTGAGAGCAACTAAAACCACATACAAACACAAACAGGCACAGACAAGAACACACACAGACACACAAGACGCACAGACACACACAGACACAGACGTGCACACACACGTGAACTCCTGCATTCAGTCAGGCCACTGGAAGTGAGCTGAAAGTGAGGCTTTATCCCACAGGAAATGATGTAAAAGGAAATAGAGGGTCCTATTTTCTGAGTTCCTACTTGCAGTGCATATCTCAGATACATATTACTTGGCAGGCAAGATTCCCTGTTATCAGTTGTGACAGTGGAAGAATTACCTCCTGGCAGTAGATACTACTTTCCACCTCAAACACTCTTCTGAAGGGTAGCTGCAAAGTAGTTCTGGCAGTGTTTCTAACTCCCCTGGAAAAGTTAGACCCCCCCCGCCCTCTGACTCACCCTCGTGAGGGGCAAGAGATGTGGAGTTCACTGCCCAATAGACAATGGCACACGTCAGCATGGCTTAGGGGCCAAGGGGGAGAGCGCAGTAATAGAGCCACTGGGATCTCCCTTATATAGAAGGGCAGAGGGGTGAGATTCTCGATTTTTTCACGGGATGCGAGCGTTGCTGCCATGGTCAGCATTGACTGTCCATCCCTAATTACCCTTGAACTGAGCGTCTTGCTCGGCTGTTACAGAGGGCAGTTAAGATTCAGCCATATTGCTGTGGGTCTGGAGTCACATGTAAGTCAGACCAGGCAAGGATGGGAGATTTCCTTCGCTAAAAAAAGGACATTAGTGAACCAGATGGGTCACCAATGTGGTAGAACACTAACAAATCACTGAGACTAGCTTTATAAGTCAGAGTTATTACCTGAATTTAAATTCCACCATGTCCCCAGAGGGTTAGTCTGGGCCTCTGGATTACTAGTCCAGTAACATGACCACTCCGCCACCATCTCCCCACCTGCTGCTGTGGTCTTTGCTGGCACAGGCAATGAAGTAAGTGCTGGGCATGCTGCAACGTATGAGCCTTCCTACCACCAGGCCTCAGGTCTCGGTGACAACCTCCGAGGTAAAGCACAGCCTGATCCTCACGCACTTGTCTTGGTCCTTGGGTATGGAGGTGTAGTACTCTCTGAGGACCCTGAGTAGACCCTGAGAACCCTCCTGCCCTTCTCTCCTCCAACAGTTGCCGCTGCTCTGCTGGGGCCTCATCTCCTCCTCCCATTCCCCTCTCCAGGCCACTTGGGCGGAGGTGGGGGGGGTGGGGGGAATGACTCCTAGAAAGATCCCCACCAGCAGGCACTCCCTGTCTTCAGGTGACTCCCATTCAGGTCTTCAGTAAGGTGCAGTAACACTGCCCTGACTGCTGAAGTCTTCAGTGAATTCCCACAGGCAATGGTAACAGAGCTTGGTTGAAGTCTTGGCAAAGACTCTCCTGATGTGTCTTCAGGCAATCCCAAACGGCATGGCAACAGTGAAGGCTGGGCCTTGGGATGACCATTCTCAGAGTGTATTTAAACTCTTTTATCAAGACGGCAACTTGCACTAAAGGCAGGCTAACCAAGATCCCACCGTAGTCTCCTCGAAGTCGCTTTGGCATCTAAACTACCAGTGCTACCAAAGGCGGAAATGGCTCCCCCTCCACCTGCCCGAAATGGGTAAGTGTTCCGTTCCTGAAAGCCTTTAATTCACTTCAGTCCCTCTCCAGGGTTTGAGCATAAAAATCTAAGCTTGGCACTCCCAGTGCAGAACTGAGGGAGTGCTGCACTGTCGGAGGTGCCATCTTTCGGATGAGACAGTAATCCGAGGCCCCGTCTGCCTGCTTGGGTGTGTGTAGAGATCCCGTGGCCACTATTTTTAAGGGCAGGGGAGTTATCCCCGGTGCCCGGGCCAATATTTATGCCTCAATCAACATCACAAAAACAAGATTATCTGAGCCATTATCACATTGCTGTTTGTGGGAGCTTGCTGTGCGCAATTTGGCTGCTGCATTTCCTACAGTACAACAGTGACTATACCTCGAAAGTATAGCTCATACCAATCTGGGCAGGCAAGCTGTATGAGGGTTACCATCAGATGCAAAGGCAAACGCATTTCTCAGGGCAGACACCAGCCACAGTCTCAATCGAAGCAAGCAAATAAAAATAGCCCCACCAGGTTTCGAATAAGGTGCTGCTAACGGTCAGTAAATAATCAACAGTTGGAGCTCACAAAGCATTGTTGTTTAATAAGATTTAATTAACTGCAGAGTGTTGCTCAGAACCTGTGCCGTGCCGACACATCTCAATCAATTCATCCAGAAAGAGGGCAAGATGTTCTCTGCCCTACTGAGACTGTAAGGGACTGATTCAGACTGACTCCTACCTGATCAGCAGAGGAGGCTGATTAAAGAAAGCCATTTTGTTTTATTCAATGCATAAAGTACAGTCCATACTCCAGCCCGTGCTCGCAAAACCCCAAAACAAAATGTCTACTATGAGATGCAATTCTGTGCTGGGACAGCACTTGCTGAACAATCCCGAATGCGCTAATAGCTACACTAACAACTAATTTAAGGTTATCAATTGAGCTCATAACGTGACTCATTTACACTTGCGAGAAGTGACATACATTCATTCACGGGGACACACTGTGTACAAAAAAAGGGAATATGTTCACGCCTTGCACTTTTTTTAATTACCCGGGAGCTTGGGGGGCCTATAGCTCCCCTGTTGCTTTCTCCATGTCAAAGGCTTGGCCAATCAGAGTCGACTTGCCAACCAACCAGCACCCTTTTCTGCTGTCTCTTTTCAGCAACAACAATGTGTTCTGTCCTCCCTCTGCTCACTCCACCACTCTTGTTAGGATGCCCACTACACATCCCACAGAAGATACAAGTATGCAGTTCAAGGTGCACCCCTTGCTTGCAAATGTAATCTTGCTAAATTTTACCCAACACGTTGCGCTTATCCCATTTCATCCCAGCAATTTCACGATCCCACCTCACACACTCCCCCACAAAAGAACCAACATAAGAAACTAAGGCCTGGATTTTAACCCCGCCCCTCATATTCAGGGATCAAGGCCCAAGCGCTTGAGGAAAGGCAGCATCAAGGCTGGGACACTTTGGGCAGAAACTTCAGGCCCCGCTGGAGGTAGGAGTGGAAGAGGGCAGGTGTTAAAAAATAGCACTGTCTGTGCACCGGTTCCCGGCCCCCAGCTCCATCCCGTGGTGGTGACCTGGCAAGCAAAGGGCATCTTTTCATTTTAAATGCTGAAACGGTTGGAGCAGGGGGGTGCCTCCATTTTGAAGTGCCCTTTCTCTCGCTTACCTGCCAGGGCATCCCCTGCTGCTGCCTTCAAGCTAGAAGGTCTCTGATTGGCCCTCCAGCTCCAAGAGCTTGGCCACCATCCTTAATTGGGCGGCGAGCCTGCCCTCTGGCCACTGATTGGCCAAATCAGGCAAAATCAACATTGGGGGTCCTGACCCAAAATGCAAAACACTGCCTTTTATGTCTACATGGCCCAGCTATTCACTGGCCATTTGTCGGGTGGGGGTGTTGGTGGGGGGTGTTTGGGGTGTTTTGGGGGGTGGGGGGGGTGTTTGGGGTGTTTTGAGGGGGGGGGGCAGTGTTTGGGGTGGGGACCCATGTTACATTTGAAAGCAGATGAGTAGCAAACGCCATTTGCCTGCATTACCCCCAGTGGTGGCTGGCGAAACAGTTCTGTGGCCTAAGACACTCTGCCAAGCGACTGAATAAAACAACTCCGGGACATTGGATGCTATTTAGTTGTCTTAAGGTTTCCTTCTACAATAACAAAGCTGCATTTATAAAGTGCTTTTAACATAGCAAAACATCTCAATAAAAGTATTTCCAGGGGGAATTATCAGAGAAATAAGGGGGTATTAGGACAAGTGACTAGTTTTAAAGAGGACAAGAGATAGGTAGAGAGGTGGAGAGGTTTAGGGAAGGAATTCCAGAGCTTAGGGCCTAGGCAGCCACCAATGATGGAACGAGGCGCTGGGTGACATACAAGAGTGAGAATTGGAAGGACCCAGATATCCCAGAGGGTTGTAGGGCTGGAGGAGGAAACGAAGAGGGAGGAGCGAGGACATGGAGAGATCTAAACGCAAAGGAGACGATTTCGAAACCGAGGCCTTGGCAGTCTGGCGGCCTACGTAGGTCAGGGGTGAGAGATGAGCGGGACTCGGTGCAAGTTAGGATCCAGGCAGCGCAGATTTTTGGATGAGTTCAGCTTTGTGGAAGGTGGAAGGTGGGAGGCCGGTCAGGGGAGCATTGGAATGGTTGCGTCTGGGGGTAACAAAGGCATAAATGAGGGTGTCAGGAGCTGATGGGCTGAGACAGGGAAGGAGGCGGGTGACATTACAGAGGTGGAAGTAGGTGGCCTTTCTGATGGGAGGCGTTAGGGGGTGCAGGAATTCTGATTGGAGTCAAATAGGACACAGAGGTTGTGAATGATCGGATTCAGCTTGAGGGGTGAATTCTAGCCGACCTGGTGCCTTCTACCCACAGCCACAAGAGGCGAAAAATGGACATTTTCCAAAGGAACATAAATGACATCCAAGTACCTTTTTGCCGAGCGATTCTTCCTCCTTCGTCTCCCCTTCTTCCTGGCTCAGTTTCCTTTTGACCGAGAGCCTTCGGCGTTTGGTGGGGGACGGGGGGCTTGAGCCCATCGAGCTGGTGGGCTCTTTCTCGTGGATCTTCATGTGCCTGCACAAAGACAAGGGGACACACGTGTCAGTCAGCATTTCAACTTCTGGAGCCGAGGCTCCCTCTTGATGACACTGAGATGCGGGTTACAGAGCGCTCCGAGACTCAGGGTCGGGGAGGAAGGGGGTGAGGGCGACAATCTGGACAACTGGGGCAACACAGAGCAATAAACTGGATGGTGAAATATTAACCCTGGCTGCTTCCCTGTCATTCCTGTCAGCCCTTCTCCTGCAGGAGCTGATAGCCACCTGGTACATCAAACAAAAGTGCGCTAGAATGAAATATGCTTAACACCTTCACCTGAAACTCCTGCCTGCTCTATTAAGGGAGGTTTATAGCCAGTTATTTTAAGCTGGTTGCCGCATCCACTAAAAGAGCAGAGAAAGAGAGAGAAAGAACAGGAAAGGAATTTGACACAAGCACCTTCAAATCGTTTTTGCATCAGTACCATAACCGTGTTGTCCTGAGATTCAGGGCAGGACTTTACCGCTGGGTTGCCGGTCACAGCAGCCCCATGGCCTTTTAACGCTCCGAGGAGGCGTTAACTGGCTGGAGATGGGAGTTGCCGACGCTCCAGGGTTGGCCTGGAGTCTCCAGGAATCGAAGATCAATCTCCAGGACCCTGCTGTGCGCAACCCTGGAGAAAATTCGTGGGGACATTGAAAAAGGTTGGTTTTCTTTTTTCCCTGTCATTTTCTTGGAACATTTCTCTTTACCAGATATAAAAATATTGAAAATGGGAAAAAAGAAAGGCAGTTTGGCTGACAGTCAAGGGCCATCCAATTGGGTAATGAGTCTCTTTGCTTTCCCATTGGAGTAGGTAGGCAGTGCTTCACGAGGATGGACGTGTTGACCGACTAATGGTTGGAGTGTGGAGGCAAGTCTTGTGATGAAACCTCCCCTCCAGGAATACGTTTAATTGTAGCTGTCAGCCCTATCTGGAGATGGGACCTCCGGCCCCTCACTTGGGAGGAAGTCCCGCCTCAGAGAGCTGCTGGCCAATCGGATTGGCTGGCAGCTCTGTAGTCCCAGCAGCGCCAACGGCAGCAGTGGCCAGGACTGGGACTACAGGCTGTCCCCAGATTCTCAGTCCTGGGGTCCAGGAATGGGTAAATGTGGCAGTGTCTCAAAGCAGGGAGGGGAGGTGAGGCCTGGGGGTGAGGGGAAGAGCTTGGAGGCTTTTATGGACATGGCAGGGATGGAGGGAGCACCAGTTGTGGGGGGGCGGGGGGGGGGGGGGGAAGCCAGACTTGGGGTGAGGGGGGCACCCGATGTGGAAAGGGGCCTTTTGAGGGAAATGTCCCACCCAACCCCACCCTCCAGCCTCCCCTGCTACCCTCCATAAAACTGCAACAGGTTGGGGGCAAGCAGATGGGCAGTGGAAAGGCCACCCTAGGAATTTTACAGCCCCCCACCGCCCCCCCCCCCCCCCCCCCCCCCCACCCACCACTCCTGACCCAAGCTGCAAATCTGTAAAATATCCGCCCTCAGTGTCTCCCCCTTCTGGATGAACTTGTTGGATGGGTAGAAATTTAAAAACAATGCAATGAGTAAGGTGTAGAGGTTGTAACACAGCTCAGAGGGGCAATCAATGGGGGAGGGGTGGGGGGAGTGCAGCTGATGTAGATCAAGTCATGATCTTACTGAATGGCGGGGCAAGCTTCTAGGGGTTTGGCCTACTCCTCTTCCTATTTCTTAACGTCCTAATGTGGAGAACAACAACAGCAACAACAACTTGCAGTTATATAGCACCTTTAATGCAGTGAAATGACCCAAGGTGCTACACAGGAGCATTGTCAAGCAAAACGTGACAAGAGTTTGCAGGAATGTCTCAGCACTGGGACTGAAAATCCACCCTAAAGAAGGACATCCAAATGGCGCTGACCTTACCCTGGGGGTCCGGCTCCGAGGTTACAAGGGGGCTGGGAGTAAGTAGTCAAAGAAAAAAATGCTTGAGCTTTAGTTTGGTGGTGAAGACCCAGGCCCCTCAGCCACCTTCTCCCTCTACAGGGGTAATACTGCGCTGATGATATACCAGCTCCCTCTGAGAATCAGGACATTGGGGGTCTCCAATCCTAACTCCTCCCGTGTGAATGGGGCATTCAATAGAGTTAGTTTATTCCACTTGAAAGACCATTCTTCAGTAGGGTTGCCAACTGTGATTAAGTGTATTCCTGGAGGTATCATCATGACTTGCCCTCACGCTCTAGCCGTTTTACGGCCGACATATCCATCTTTGTGACGCACTGCCTTCCTACGCCAATTTGTTAAAAATTTATTCGCGAGGTGTGGGCGTCTCTGGCTGGGCCCAGCATTTATTTCCCATCCCTTAATTGCCCTTGAGAAGGTGGGGGTGAGCTGCCTTGTTGAACCGCTGCAGTCCATGTGGTGTAGGTACGCCCACAGTGCTGTTAGGCAGGGAGTTCCAGGATTTTGACCCAGCGACAGTGGAGGAACGGCCGATATATTTCCAAGTCAGGATGGTGAGCGACTTGGAAGGGAACTTCCAGGTGGTGGTGTTCCCCATGTGTCTGCTGCCCTTGTCCTTCTAGATGGTGATGGTCGTGGGTTTGGAAGGTGCTGCCTAAGGAGCCTTGGTGAGTTGCTGCAGTGCAAAAAGACTCCTTCTCCAACTGGATGATGCTTGGAATGTCCAACAGCCACTTTCTCTGCCCCCCCCCCACGGTTTCAATATTTTTATATCTCGTAAACAGAAATGTTCAAAGAAGATAAAAATAAAACAATTTTTTAACAACGTCCAGTAGGGGGAGGGGGAGGTTCCGAACACAGCGGTGCCCTGGAGATTGATCTTCAATTCCTGGAGGCTCAGGCCAATCCTGGAGGGTTGGCAACCTCATCCTGCTGGGTTAATCCAAAGGCACCGCCGGGGACGGTGACGCTGAGGCAAAGCCTGTGGCTCATCCCTCTGGGCGCCTGGATCCTGCCTCTTCGCAAAAAAGCGCGGCGAATGATGATCAGATCCCCGTTCAACTGCGCGTCTCTCCTTGCCGCAGTGAAACAGCCTCGGTGCAGTGCACAAGCTCTGTGCCGGATGAAAAGCCAAAAAGGTCACTGGAATAGTGAGTGCCGCTCGACAAAGCCTCGCCCTCAGCGGTGGATAACTTTCTGCAGATGAAACAATGGGGTTGGGGGTGGGGTGGGGGGGAACACACACTGAAGCAGGAAAAACGTCCACAAGCGGAAGTTGACCTGTGGACAAGTAAACTGCGCTTCTCACAGGAAAAGGGAATGAATGTAGCGGATGGAATGAAACAGCGAGCTGGTGGTATTTGTCTTAATTACTACGTAGTGGGACACACCAAAGTTACTACGCTCCATCCTTTCCTATTAAAACAGATTACCGAGAGGGTGAAGAGGAGATTGGATAGAGTTGTTCCAATCGAAAGAGTGAATAAAGAGGAACTGCTCCCCGAGGCAGGAGGGTCGGGAATCAGGGGGACACAGATTTCAGGTGATTGGCAAAAGAACAAGAGGCAACTTCAGCAAACACTTCTCTCCATTGCTTCCCCCTGATATTGGTATCCTCGTGATTGTCCTGATGAGTGCAAGACGAAAAGCTTCGACAAAATGCCTTTTCTCAGCAAATGCTTTATTTCTTAAACAGAGCGAGTTGTGGTGTACCAGAATACACGTAGCAACTGGCTATTTAATTTATGACACTGAAAAGGACTCTTTGGTGGAGATGTACAATTACTTCCCGTCCCTGGCCCTTTCCCCATGGCACCCTAACCCTAACTCTAATGTTTTTCCCTTCAAAGTTTTATCCAATTCCATGTTGAATCCGCTTCCTTCGCCCTTTCAGGCAGCACAATCCAGTTCCCAACAACCCACTGTGTTAAAAAAAAAATGTTTCCACCTTTTAAAGGACTCAGTGAGTCCTGTCGAGGCTTTGTGTAGGAGCCTCAAACCACGACCATTACTTGGAGCTACCAATTAGCTTTTTGTTCCTCAATCAAGTATCTCCACTGGTTCCATGGGGAGTTGAAGAGACAGAGAACTGACCTGCTCGCTAGGCCCCTCACACAGGCTTCTTCTTCCACTCTCAGACTGACATGGTGTGGCCGCTGGCGTTCGATCGCCAACACTTACCAGACTATTTATGTTCAAACAGTTACTACGCTGCAGAGGGTTGAAGTTCCAGTCGAGTGACAAAACAGAACTCTCTCCTCTTCAGAAACAGTGACGTCACAAAGCAGGACACGGTCCACTCCTTTGTCTTAAAAGGCATCAGTTTCTTGCTGCAAAAAAAAAAGGGTCGCGTGCAGTGTCCGTGACCTCACCCGGGTGCTCGTTTGCCAACTTGTCACCTCCAAAGGCAAGGCTGATGCCATCACTTGGCGCCTTGGCCGCTCCCTCTGGTGGGAGCAGTCTAGAACCAGGGGCCACGGTTTCAAAAATTAGGGGGGGTCTCGCATCGCGGGCGGGATTTTCCGGTCCCGCCAGTGGTGGGCCTTGTCGCGGGTGGGGGGGCCGGAAAATTTGGGAGAAAGTCTTCTGGCCGCTCTCCAAACTTCCCGTGATGATGCCTGCTGCTGGCGAGACCGGAACATGTGAGGAGAAACTCAGAGGGTCGTCGGCCTTTGGAACTCTCTTCCCCAGACAGCAGCGCACGATGGGGCATTCAATATGTTCACGGCAGAGTTAGAGGGATTTTTGATCGACACGGGAGTCAAGGGTTATGAGGACAGGCAGGAAAGTGGCGTTCAGGCCACCGTCAGATCAGCCATCAACTTATGGAATGGCGGGGCAGGCTCGATGGGCTGAATGGCCTACTCCTGCTCCTAATCTTTGCGTTCTCTTGTATTTGCACCAGGGTCCCAGGAGGGATAGGAAAAGCCGGTAAGGCGATTTTTCCAGGAGGACTCTCAATTCCCGCGGGGGATCGGTGGGAGAATTGGAGGAGATGAACGGACAGGTCTGCACCGCACCCCATCCCAAATTCTGGGCAGGGGGTTCATCCGTCTTCAGTACCCACTACATAGCACCAAGCAGAACATGTGGCCCGCATGTGACTCCAGACCCACAGCAATGCTGTTGGCTCTTAAATGCCCTCTGAAATTGCCTAGCAAGCCACTCAGTTCTCAAGGGCAATTAGGGATGGGCAACAAATGCTGGCCTAGCCAGCGACGTCCCCACCCACACACCCCCCACCACCACCCCCCCCCCCCCATCCCCCCTCCCACCCCCCCACCCCCCACCATCCCACGAACAAATTTTTTTTAAAAAAATGACACATAGTGGCAGGGAGGGGAAATCAGCCAGGGTTTCAGCTCCTGGGCTCTACCACATGAAAATTGTGTTTGACAGCGTAGTGACAAACACCGGGTGGAAGCAAAGCTCAGCATTCTGTTCCTCTAAGATCAAACAGTCATTCACTGTCTAGACTCACACATTAATAATAGCCATTTGGGTGAGTCTTGGCATGCCTGTGGTGCTGTACCCCAACAGAAACCAGTTCGAAGGAGGAATGTATCTGAAAATGGAAAGCGAATGCAAACAAGGCCAAGCCCCTCCCCACCTCTGGAATCTCCTCCAGCCCCACAAGCCTCCAATAAGATGTCTGCCCCCCTCTCTAATTCTGGCATCTCATGCGTTCCCAATTATAATTATTCCACCACTGGTGGCCTTGCCTTCAGCTGGCTAGGCCCCAAGCCCTGGAATTCCCTCCCTACCCCTCTCTGCCACGTTTTCCACCTTTAAGGCACTTTTTTTTTTTAAGAACTTCCTCTTCAACCAATCCGTTGGCCACCTGACCTAACATCTCCTTACATCGCTCGGTGTCACACTGTTCACTGTTCCTGTAAAGCACCTTGGGGCCTTTCTTGGCAGTAAAAGCGCTACATAAATGTAGGCAGTTGCTGTATACACACCGCTCCCCTCCACACCCTTTCCCTGCCCCGCCCAGGGGAAACAGAGTCGAATAGCAAGAGGCTAAAACTGTTACACCTATTCGGCAGCACTGGTGGAATAAGGTGCTGGACCCTTATGGTATTTTCCGGCTTGGTATAATCAGGTAGCTTAACAGTCAGGGGCTGCCTGAGCTGCTGAGTATTTCCGGCATTTTCTGCATTTTATCTGAACAGCCAGATGAGCTGCTGTTCAGAAGATTTTGACCTTTTATTAAAAAAAAAGGAATATTTTGCCAACAAGCGTTCATGAGCCAGCAGGGATGGTGGGAACCCCAACTCGAAGCCGCGCTCTCAGAAGGCAGCTCGCTGCTGCCTGATTTCAGGCTGGTGCTTACACGTCAGGACACGTTTGACTGAATTACTGCATTCCAATGCCCTCCCGTGATTCTGCTGTTTGTGCTCTGTGCAGCTCAACCAACACCCCCACCTCCCCCCCACCCCCTCCACTCCCCCCCCCCGATCCCTGTAGAAGTACAAAATCTCCTTCTTGGGTCAGAATGCAAAACCCTTTTAACAGTGACAGTCCGTGAAAACTCACAAGTGCTGCAGCCATTTTAACCCCCAGCCTCACGACTGAAATGTTTCCACCGTTAGCTCAAATTGCGGATCTTCTTTCACCCAAGCTGACTTTTCTTCAAAAAGAAAGCGTCCATTCGAGCAGGTCTCTTTTTTTTCAGAAACACGTCTAGCTGTAGGTGTGTGCGTTGCTTGCAGGATGCTAGACAAAGGGAAACACCGCAGGCTATTCACTGTCCTGTAGGCAAGGCACAGGCAGCGGTGGTTTAAACACATTCAGCACCGCGGACGAATGTCGTTTAAAAGGTTTATTCTTCCCTTAATCCCAGGTGTGAAATACATAACTAGGAACGCTGAGGTTAATGGTAAGGCAAGGGGTCTCCGGCAGGGACTGTGTGCCAGATACTATTTTAGTAAAACCAGTGGGGCAATTATCTAGGAGCTTTGTGGTTAGGAGAATTAGTCGGTCCTCCTACCAGTTTTTGCAAAAATATAAAGGGCTCTGATAGTGACAGAAGGACCACTCTAGGCGGTGTCATAAGCTACTTCAGGGCCCCTTGATAGTGAGGATAGGGGGATTCAATTCAATCTCAGGATAAGGAGGCTGATCAATTTGGGCTGAGAGGAGGAGAAATTACTTCACTCGGAGGGTTGTGAATCTTTGGAATTCTCCGCCCCAGAAGGTTGGGAACGCTCCATCGTTGAATACATTTAGGGCTGGGAAAGGCAGATTTTTGGCCTCTCAGGGAATTAAGGGATAGGGGGAGTGAACGGGGAAATGGAGTTGAAACCCAAGATCAGCCATGATCGTACTGAATAGCAGAGCAGGCTCGACAGGAAGTGTGGTCTACTCCTGCTCCTATTCCTTGTGTTCTTGTGCCTAGACCCATCTCTTGTTTCTTTACTGTCCTATTACCATCTCCATTTGTCTTGCGCTGTTGTCTTTTTCATCATTTAATCTCTCCTGCCTTCCTCCCCTTCCCTCCTCTCCCTGCCTCTGGCCTTCGTCAGTAAGTGGTGAGTGTCCTCACTTGCACCGCAGGGTTTAATCCCCTGGCCAGGAGAAAGCGTGTACGCTGTCAGTCATGGCCCCGCAGTTCCAGCACTCTCACGCCCCTGTGCCACCAGGCTGCGGATTCAAATCCCACCCCAGGCCTTGAGCACAAAAAAAACAAGGTTGACATTCCAGTGCAGTACTGAGGGAGTACTGCACTCCTGGAGGTATTGTTTGTCGGATGAGACATTAAATGGATGCCCCGTCTGCTCTCTCAGGGCACAAAAGATCCTGTGGCACTATTTCGAAGAAGAGCAGGGGAGTTTTCCCCCGTGCCCTGGTCAATATTACCCCTCCGTCAACATCGCAAAGAATAGGTTATCTGGACATTATCACACTTGTGTTTGTGGGAGGTTGCTGTGCACAAATTGGCTGCTGTGTTTCCTACAGTACAACAGTGGCTGCACTTCAACAAGTGCTTCATTGGCTGTGAAGCGATGTGAGACACCCGGTGGGCGTGGAAGGTGCTATCTAAACGCAAGGCCTTTTCTTCATGTTCTTAAAAAAAAAAATCCCTGTTACACCTCTAATTTTTGGAGTTTTGATGAGAGGTCACAGTTTCTCTCCACAGACGCTGCTTGACCAGCTGAATATTTCCAGCAGTTTTTGTTTTACATTCCAAAGGAATTTGCTTTTTCCTCCTGGTGTCCAGTGAAAAACGCTGGCCGTTTTCCTGCCCTGTTTTCCTATTCATCACTGCAATCAGGCCTATGGAGACTACACAGCCAACTCGTCAACAAAGAGCAGCAGTCACAGAGATGAAAGGGCCTGAGCTACAGCGGTCACAGATTTCACAATAATCAGCATCTTGTCTACAAAACACTTTATACTGGGTGGAGGACAGGGGAAGAAGCTCCTCCTGTCAACCTACAAAAGGATGAGAAGGCATGTTGGAGGAGTTCTTACACAATAGGCCCAGGCTTGAAGCTTACTCCAAATAATAAATAACAAGCGCAGAGATCGCCCTCGCTTAGAAGGCCATGCCAACAGTAGGTAGCAAACACCCAAACTACCTGATCCTGAGACGTAGAGAAAAAAAAACTGGAGCTCTTACTCATCTGTACTGGGTTGCCGTGATGAAATATTGCATAACGGGCATACATTTTCCTTAAAGTATTGTTTTCTTTGGGCCTACGTGAAGACTTAATTTGGCAGAGCCAGACAAAAAAAATGCTCTGTCACATTTACATTCCACTTCGCCCATTTTAAATTATATAAACAAGGAAGCTGAGCGTAACCTCCCATTTTGCTCTCTCTCTGTCTCTCTCTCTCTCTCTCTCTCCCCTCCTCCTTCCCTCAAGTTTCCTGTGCTCAAACCAAATGGCTGATAACCTCCTGAGGTAGTACTCCAAAATCCTTTAGTAAATTAAGGCATTTGAAATCTTTCAACCGTGACAAGCCCAAAGACTTGCATCAGTGATGCTACACGCTAACATTTTGACAAGAATTGTTGGATCCCAACAGCCCTTCAAACCGTGTGCAGAGAATTTCTACAAGTAGTGACACACAACTTTGGATCCCACTGACAGGCTTCTGAAACTCCAGGTGGAATTTTCCCCTTGGGCTTTGGGACCCTGGCCTCAGGGTCAAATGGGGGTCAGAAGACAGCACCATGTGGGGAACAGTCACCCGTCAGTGACGTTTCCCCCAAATTGACCAATTAGTGGCCAGCGGGCGGGTTCACCTTCCAGTTAAGGATGGTGGGTGGACCCTTGAACCTTGGGGGCCTCAAGGGAGAGATGCCCTCTCTCCCAACTTTTTTTTTAAGTTTTAAAAGTAAAATATCCCCCCAGCAGTTGAGCGAAGAAGGGTGGCAGCTAAAGCCAGGCAGGCGGGGAAGGCCTCAAGGCCTTTCTGGATCATAGGCTCCCCCTCCTCCTTGAGGCAGCCGGCCTAGTCCCCAACGCCTCAGGAAACCCAGAGACTGGCTGAAAAATTCCAGCCTTTCCCCACTCGGCGCTTCCTCTGGTAATTGACCGCAGTTTGGGTGAGGCAGGAGGTCTCAGGGATAACACAAATTTTCAGACACTGTGGATACATTTTTGAATGTCTCTTCTTCACTCCCTCCACCACCTCCCTCTCTCTCTCTCTCTCCTTAATCGCTTGGAAATTTTGGCCGGGTTGCACAATTCCAGTGCGCATTATTTGCAAAAAAAAAAAATAAATCACACCGGGCCTAGTATGGTAGTATGGTTATGCTGGTAGACTAGAAATCCAGAAGCCTGGATATGGAGATATGGGTTCAAATCCCACGACGATAAACTTGTGAATTTGAAATCAGTTTTAGGGAAGGAAATCTGCCATCCTTACCCAGTCTGGCCTACATGGCACTCCAGACCCTCATCGGTGTGCTTGACTCTTGAATAGCCTAGCATGGTACTCAGCCGCATGAAAACTCCACCGCATGGGACTGCAGAGCGGTTCAAAGGCAGCTCAGCACCACCCACCCAAGACCAGTTCGGGATGGGCAATAAATGCTGGCCTTGTCGGCGACGCTCACATCCCATGTGAACGAATAAACAAAAATAAGAGCAATGCTTTGCGCCGGCCCCCCAGTTTCTGGAGCTCAAAATGGGCCTTTGATCAGCGATTTAAGAAGTGGCTTGTTGTCTCGAGTCTTTGGAAAAAGTAAGCTTCTAGTATGGCGTATGATTTGGGAAAAAAAAAGCATATCTTATGACATTTGATGGCAATGTTCAGAAAAACGCAAAGGCTGTATAATACTCAGGAATGGTAGGGAAGTGGAGGCAAATATTTTGGAATCATTCAGCAAGCAGTGATGTTTCAACAGAGGGCGAACAGGTAGGCCAATGGCTCCTTCCTTGTGCAAATGAAGCTCTTTTGCAGCACTTCAGGATTGAGTGTATGATGGCATTCTCCATCATTCAGTAAATAGCGTCATGTGAGCTACTTCTGACAAACAACTGGACAAATTAGACTGAAATGTGAGCCATTGTGAACGAACAATTTCATGAAGCTTCATTCCACAAAGAGATTCAGGGTAACAGCTCTGGCCCTTTGCTGCACCTCTCACTGGGTTTCTCACAGTTTAGTTCTGATGAAAGGAGCTCAACAAGCGAGCAGATTCCACATTCATTCCCGGAGGACAGCTGGAGATATTACTTTCTTCATTTTTATTCATTCACAGGATGTGGGCGTCACTGGCCCATGCCTGGACTGTACAACTGAGCGTCTTGCTGGGCCATTTCAGAGGGCAGTTAAGAGTCAGCCACATTGCTGTGGGTCTGGAGTGTCATGTAGGCCAGACCAGGGAAGGACGGTAGATTCCTTTCCCTTAAGGACATTAGTGATGGGTTTTTAACAACAGTCGATGGTAGTTTCATGGTCACCATTACTGAGGCGATCTTTTATATTCCAGATTTATTTAATTAACTGAATTAAATTCCCCCAGCTGCCGTGGTGGGATTTAAACGCACGTCTCTGGATCACTACTCCAGACCCCTAGATTACTCGTTCATCAACACAGGGCTGGGTTTAGCACTCCCCCGCTGCTGACAGGTATGAAGGCCGGGGCGGGGGTGGGGTGTGCCTTAGATCCTGCTGGCGACCTTAGCATCGCCTATCTGCCCATCCCTTTGCCCACAGCCATTCTACCAGCGGCAGAGGTGGCATTAAGCGGCCCGCTCGCCCGCCGGCGGGCCACCGGATTGACACCCACTTAATTGCCTCATCCCACTGCCGCCAGTATTTAACCAGCGGCGAGAGAGGCCCATGCCAAGTGCTCAGCCCGACAGGTTAACTAACGGGCGTGAGGAGTCAGGGGCACGGCTTCCCTAAGTCAGTGGGTTCCTAAGAGACCTGGATTCAGATGAGGTACGTTACGATGAGGATGGTGGAAGATGTCCTGGACCCCAAAGGAAAGGCTTTAATATTTCTGAATTATTTTCAATTAAGGCGATCGCATTTTTTGCAACACGGGGCCCAAGGAGGTGGTGCAGAGATCCTGGGGCAAGACCCCACCCCACCCCCCCAGCTCCAGCTCCACCCCTGGCCTCTTGAGGTAGGCAGATTCTGGGCACCTGTCACTGCCATGTCGATAGGAGGGGCCTAACCATGTGGTGGGGTCAGGGGTGAAGTCAAGGCTGAGAACACCCGAGCATTTACACCAGGACGAGCCCCACCAACATTCAGGGATTCAGGACTAAGGCCCACACACGGGAACAGCTAAGGAACCGGTGAAAGGGAAAACGGGACTTTAAAAAAAAATGACAATGAATTATAACACATTTGGAAATAAATAGTATGACAACGTAACAAGGGGTGAGCGGGTGTGCCGGTGTTCTGGGGCACAGTCCTGGATTTTCATTAAACGTACCGGTGTCAATTTCCTCAAAATCATTCACATGTCCTGATTACCAGCTTTTTTCTTCCTGGACAACCTTCAAACGCTGACAATGGGAACATGGCGGTGGCAAAATGCTAAAGCAACCGGCATGTAAACCAAGAACATACAGCAGGCCTGGGGGGTTTGGGGGGGGGCCTCCCTGGGATGACTGACAGCTGATCCCAGGGAGACACTCCTAGCCGGGCTTGGGCTCCAAGAGCTTCTTGCATGATCTGACTGGGCCACTCTCCCCAGTGTGGTGTTGGAACCCATCTTACCAAACAAGCCTGTATACTTTGGCATTTCAAGCGTTCATCTGAATACTCCTTAAATGTTATGAGGGTTTCTGCCTCTAACCCCCTTTCAGGCAGCGAGTTCCAGATTCCCACCACCCTCTGGGTGAAAAAATTCTTCCTCACATCCCCTCTAAACCTCCTTCCCTTTACCTTAAATCTATGCTGCCTGGTTATTGACCCCTCCACTAAGGGGAAAGGTTTCTTCCTATCCACCCTATCAATGCCCCTCAATTTTTTACACCTCAATCAGGTCCCCCCCCTCAGTCTTCTTTGAAAATAACCCCAGCCTATCTAGTCTCTCTTCATAGCTGAAACGCTTCAGCCCAGGCATCATCCTGGTGAATCTCCTCTGCACCCTCTCCAGTGCAATCACATCCATCTTGTAGTGTGACCAGAACTGCACACAGTACTCCAAATGTGGCCTAATGCTTTATACAGCTCCATCATAACTTGCCTGCTCTTCTGCTCAATGCCTCAACTAATAAAGGCAAGCATCCCATATGCCTTCTTAACCACCTTATCTACCTGTTCTGCTGCCTTCAAGGGTCTATGGACATTCACACCAAGGTCTCTCTGATCCTCTGTACTTCCTAGGGCCCGACCATTCATCGTGTACCCCCTTGCCTTGTTAGTCCTCCCAAAATGCATCATCTCACACTTTTCAGGATTAAATTTCATTTGCCACTGTTCTGCCCATCTTACCAGCCTGTCTATATTGTCCTGTAGTCTAAGGCTTTCCACCTTGCTATTTACCACACTACCAATTTTCGTGTTATCTGCAAACTTACTGACCATACCTCCTACATTCATGTCTAGATTATTAATGTACACTACAAACAGCAAGGGACCCAGCACCGAACCCTGCAGAATGCCACTGGATACAGGCCTCCAGTCACAAAAACAACCTTTGACCATCAGCCTCCTGCCACTAAGCCAATTTTGGATCCAATTTGTAAAATTGCCCTGGATCACATGGGCTCTTACCTTCTTGACTATTCTCCCATGTGAGACCTTGTCAAAAGCCTTGTTGAAGTTCATGTAGACTACATCAACTGCACTACCCTCATCTCTACACCTAGTCACCTCCTTGAAAAATTCAATCAAATTTGTTAGACATGATCTCCCTCTCACAAAGCCATGCTGACTATCCCTGATTAACCCTCGCCTCTGCAAGTGGAGATTACTTCTGTCCCTCAGAATATTTTCCAAAAGTTTCCCTGCCACTGATGTTAGACTAACTGGCCATATAGTTCCCTGGTTTATCCTTATCACCATTCTCGAATAATAGTACTACATTAGCTGTCCTCCAGTCCTCTGGCACCTCTTGTGTGGCCAGAGAGGATTTGAAAATTAATGTCAGAGCCCCTTCAATCTCCTCCCTTGCCTCCCACAGCAGCCTGAGATACATCTCATCTGGGCCTGGAGGTTTTTCCACTTTTAGGCCCGCTAAAACCACTAATACCTCCTCCCTCTCAATGCTAATTTGTTCAAGTATATCACAGTCCCCCTCCCTGACTTCTATACTTACACTGCCCTTCTCTATAGTGAATACAGATACAAAGTACTCATTTAAAACTTCACCTATGTCTTCTGGCTCCTCATACAGATTGCCACTTTGGTCCTTAATGGGCCCTACTCTTTCCCTGGTTATCCTCTTGCCCCTAATATACTTATAAAATGCCTTTGGGTTTTCCTTTATATTACTCACCAGTGTTTTTCCATGCACCCTCTCCACTCACTTAATTTATTTCTTAAGTAACCCCCTGCACTTTTTATACTCCTCAGGGGCTTCCTCTGATTTGAGCCCTCGGTACTTACCATAAGCTTCTCCTTTTTTCCTTATCCAATCCTGTACATTCCTCGACATCCAGGGTTCTCTGGACTTGTTGGTCCCACCTTTCACCTTTACAGGAACATGTTGGTCCTGCACTCTCACTATTTCCTTTTTGAATGACTCCCACTGCTCTGATGTTGGTTTTCCTACAAGTAGCTGTTCCCAGTCCACTTTGGCCAGATCCTGTCTTATCATATTAAAATCGACCTTCCCCCAATTCAGAACCTTTATTTCCAGTCCATCTTTATCTTTTTCTATAACCACCATAAATCTTATTGAGTTATGGTCACTATCATCGAAATGCTCCTCCACTGACACTTCTACCACTTGCCCGGCTTCGTTCCCTAAAACTAGGTCCTACACCGCCTCTCGCGTAGGACTTTTTACGTGCTGGCTAAAAAGGCTCTCCTGGAAATACTTCAAGAATTCCACCCCCTTCAAGCCTTTCACACTAAGATTATCCCAGTTAATATTAGGGAAGTTGAAACCCCCTACTATTAATACCCTATTATTTTCATACTTCTCTGAGGTTTGCCTACAAATCTGCCCTTCCATCTTTCCCTGTCTGTTTGGAGGTTTACAGTACACTCCCAGCAATGCGCTTGCCCCCTTTTTGTTTTTAAGTTCTACCCATATGGTCTCATTTGAGGAACTTTCTAAGATATCACCCCTCCTTATTGCAATAATTGGCTCCTTGATCAATATTGCGACACCACCTCCTCGTTTACACCCCACCCCCGTCTCACCTGAAGATTCTATACCCCGGAATGTTGAGCTGCCAGCCCTGCCCCTCCCTCAACTATGTCTCCGTGATAACAATGATATCATATCCCCATGTGTTAATCAACACCCTCAACTCATCTGCCTTACTCGCAAGACACCTTGCATTAAAATAGTGTCCTCCAGCCTTGCTATGCTCCCTTGTGCCTTAACTTGACTATATGTGCTCTGCCTGCCAGACTGACTTGATTTTTCTCCTATTCTTGTCTGTACATCATCTCCTATTATCCTCCACTCTGTATCCCATTCTCCTGCCAAATTAGTTTGACCATCAGCCTCCTGCCACTAAGCCCCACCAACAGCAATGAGCAAACCTCTCTGCAAGAATGTTGGTCCCATTCCGGTTCAGGTGTAACCATCGGACTTGTACAGGTACTGTCAGAGGCATCATCTTTCGGGATGAGATGTTAAAGTTTGAGGTGAATTTTCTTTATTCTTTCATGGGATGTGGGTGTTGCTGGCAAGGCCAATATTTGCTGCCCAAACCTAATTGCCCTTTAACTGACCTTGCTAGCTCATTTCAGAGGGCAGTTAAGAGTCAACCACAATGCTGTGGAGTCACATGTAGGCCAGACCAGGTAAGGACAGAAGATTTCCTTCCCTGAAGGGACATTAGTGAACCAGGTAGATTTTTACGACAATCGATGATAGCTTCATGGTCACTTTTACTGAGACTAACTTTCTTATACTCCAGATTTATTAACTGAATTCAAATTTCACCAGCTGCCGTGGTGGGATTTGAACCTATGTCCCCAGTGCATTAGCCTGGGCCTCTTGGATTACTAGTCCAGCGACATTACCAATACACTACCGCCTCCCTCTATAACAATTTCGAGTCCTCCTTCACACAAGCCTATTAAACAAGCAGTGGCGGTACACTAGCACCACTTTTAGGCTAGCCCATTACCTACAAATAGTGGGCTGAGGCCAACATTCTTTTACCTCAGGGATGAAACTGTCAAAGCACCAAAAAAAAAGAAAAATCCCCATTACTGCACAAGGAGCTATCGTTGGCAGCTCGCCCTGGTGCAAGTCGGTTTCAGGTAACAATGTTCTTTCCAAATAGGCACAAGCATGCCAGAAATAGTGTGGGAAAATTCTTCAACACGATTAAGAATCGGAAGCCTGAGCCTGGATGGCTCTCCCCACTGCAGCCACCACAACACCGCCAGCCCCTGCCACACCCATGTACAGGTTAACATTCCCTGTCTACTTTCACGCATCAGCTGCGGCTCAGTTGGTAGCATACTCGCCTCCGAACCACAAGGTCTTTTTTTAAAAAACTTTATTTATTCGTTCATGGGATGCGGGTGTTGCTGGCTAGATCAGCATTTCTTCCCTCTGCCTGATTGCCCATGAGAAGGTTCTGAAGGGTTCAAGCCCCACTCCAGGTAGTGAGCACAAAAATCTAGGCTGACACAAAACAGTGCAGTGCTGAGGGAGTGCTGTACTGTCAGAGGCATCATCTTTCAGATGAAAAGTTAAACTGTTGCCCTATCTGCCTGATTGGAGTGGATGTAAAAGATCCCATTTTGACCAAGAGCAGGAGAGTTATCCCCGGTGTCATGGCCAATATTTATCCCTCAATCCACATCACAGAAACAGGTTATCTGATCGTTATCACATTGCTGTTTGTGGGAGCTTGCTGTGCACAAATTGGCTGCCCCATTTCCTACATTACAACATTAACTGTGGCGGGAATTTTCCAGCCTCCCCATGGTGGGTTCCCCTGCGGCAGGACCAAGAAGCCATTGAAATCAGCGAACACACCGGCAGGACCAGAAGATCCCACTGGCATGAAGGGCTGAAAAGTTCCGGCCTGCATTTCTAAAAGTACTTCACTGACTGTAAAGTGCTTTGAGACATCAGGTGATCATGAAAAACTTTATATACACGCAAGTCTGTTTTCTCGTTTTACCCAAGAGGCACTTATTCTGTGTCACTGGTGTTGGCTTCCAGCATGAGTTTCACATTGCTGATGCCAACGCCAAGAGACTTGCCAGATATACCAAGGTCAACGGTTGGGGAATTGGTGATGGCTACGTGAGGCCCATGCTGGCATGAGCTGTCACTGCTACAACAACACAAGGGCTGAAAGGGCTAAGTTATGAAGACAGCCTGCAAAAACTAGGCTTGTATTCCATTGAATATGGAAGAACAAGATGATCTAATTGAGGTGCTTAAGATGAATAAAGGATTTGATCAGGTATTTAGAGAGGAACTATCTCCTCTGGTGAGGGGAGTCCAGAACGAGGGGGTGTTACCTTAAAATCAGAGCTAGCCCATTCAGGGGCGAAGTCAGGAAGCACTTCTTCACACAAAGGGTAATGGAAATCTGGAACTCTCCCTGACACAAAAACCTTTGTGGTGGGTAGGATAGTGGCCGGGGCAATTGAAAGCCTAAAACTAAGATGGACAGATTTTGGTCGGTAGGGGTTGCAGAACCAAGGTAAATGGAGTGAAGATACAGAACAGCAGTGACCTGATCGAGTGGCGGAACAGGCTCGAGGGGCTGAATGGCTTCCTCCTGTTGCTATAAAACCAGCAAGGGATGTTTACTGGCCAGAAACTCAATGCAAAGCAGCAAAACTCATCGTTTCAGAATGGGTGGAGTCAAAGAAGATTCTCTTTTGTGAAGATTCTAATGTAAGTAACTTGTCAACCTTGCTAGAAGGGGAAATCAGGCAGTTTGTGTCATGGGCTCTTTAAACACCCCCCAGTTTAAAACCCCTGCCTAACACCCAACCCCCACAAAAGTTGCACATTATGTCCGTGATACAAGCTCCATAGGTTTGATATACTCCACAGCTGTAGTAAGACACTCCCAAGTAGCTACATTAACTAGGCCAATAAATTCATTACAAAGAAACTCCACAACGTTGCTCCTAGTCATTAAGGAGAGGCATTGTGCTGTGTTCCTCCAGTCATAGGGAGGGGTCAGCCAAAGCCTTTGGGTTTTATTGCTGGGCAAAGTCTGTCAGTGAAAGATAACCCAGAATACCGAGAAACTAACCTTTGATCTTGGACTCCAAGCTTGACATCCTCCAGACTGTTAACTTTTAATTTTTCATCATCTTACATGACTAAAAAGCAATGTAGCTAAATGCCCAGCAATTCACCTGCAGACGTCCATACATTTACTTTCAAAGTTGGGCGGACCCAACCCGATCGCAACCTTGCTGCTGGGTCATTAATGGAGATATATGGACAGGAAGGATTAAGGTGGGGTGCCGTGGTGACATTTGGGTGCTGCATTTCACCTCAGCATTGGCAGTTAGCCCACATAAGGGCCTCACCCCACGGCCGCTGGTGTTAAATCAGCCACAGATGTGCCTGTGGCCAAGCAGGGAGCAGGACAAGCAAACCCATGTGAGGTTCTTGCAATCTCCCATGGGGAGGTGGGGGGAGAGGGGGTGATTCCTCTTTAAAAGGCACTCAGTGCCCGATCAAGGAACTCAGCATCAGGCAGGGGGTGGCACTGCTGAGATCCACCCCTCTGCCCTTGCTGCCGACCCCGCTACGCTCCCTCTCCCACCGCCTCCACCCCTCGAAACATCTCCCACCATTACATACCTCTGGCCTGGGGCTGCTCTGTGGGCCTCCGGTGGGTGTATTTCCCACAGAAGCCACAGCCTCCCGGGTGGCGCTGCTGAGCAAAAGAGATGCTGGCCTCTGACTGGCCGGCAGCTCTTGGTGGCCAGGGCATCCCAACCCCCACCCACCCCCCCCCAACCACCCCCAACCTCCCCTCCCCCCCAGACCTCCTCCCCCCAGAGTCCTAACCCCATAGAAAGCCTGCCCAGCTCTGGTCTCTCCCACAAGGCGAAATGTCTTCTCAGCATCCACCCTGTCAAGTTCCCTCAGGATCTTCTTATATGTTGCAATAAGATGATACCACTCGTTCTTCTAAACTCTCACGGATATAGGCCCAACCCGTCCAACCTTTCATCATAGGATAACCACCACCCGCACCCCCCCCTCCCCGCCTCGCCCCAGGAATCAGTCGAGTGAACCTTCTCTGAACTGCTTCTAACGCAATTATGAATTTTCTTAAATAAGGAGGCCCAAAGCTGCACGCAGCACTCTAGATGTGGGTTCACCAATGCCTTGTACAGCCACAGTAAAACTCCCCTCCTCCTGTATTTCATTCCCCTTGCAACAAAGGGCAATGTTCCATTTGCCTTCCCAACCTGACCTTTTTTGTGGACCATGGACCAGGGCACCCAGGTCCCTCTGTATCTCAGAGCTCTGCGTTCTCTCTCCATTGCGACAATACAAAGCTTTTTTTCTTTCTGCCAAGAGCGTTTCCTTAGGATTTTAGGACGGACTTTGTGAACCACACGGTGCACGGGTTAATTGAAATCCCGGAGAAGGTTTTTAAACCAAAAGTTTTTAAAAAGATTAAAATCAGCCCTTTTGTTTTGCAAAACGAAGTGCAAGACGATAGGAACATTAGGGATAATCTCTATATTGCTCTGAAGAACGACCATCGGGCTGAAAGATTAATTCTCTTTCCTTCTCCACAGTTGCTGCCAGACCTGCTGCGTCTTTCCAGCATTTTCTGGTTTTTATTTCAGATTTCCAGCATCTGCAGTATTTTAGTTTTACGTGACCATCCAGTCAAGTATCCCAAGGTGAGAGAGAACAGAGCCAGGTATTTCTTAAGCAGCTTGGGCCACAGGACATGTTCTGAAACAGGTTTAAAAAATAGGTCCAGTGATCTTTGGAATCACCAATCCACAGAGTAATATAAATATTCCTTTCTTTGTGTCTGCTCATGTTGAAAAGCCCAGTGCTAACAACCTGGCCATTGGAATGGTAGTTAATGCCTGTTACCACTTCCCATTATAGGATGCATTTCATTGAAGTCTAACGGCATTAAGACCTGCACTCAGGAATGACAACTCCTTAACTAGTGTCATAGAATGACGCAGCACAGGAGGAGGCCATTTGGCCCATCGGGAACCATACATCCCTTACATTACTGAACGCCAAGGGAGCGATGACGTTTGCTAAGGAAGAGGTCCATTCCTTCCATTACTTCCAAAAGTTCCCAATGCGGTGGGCATGCCACCAAGAAAGGGGAGGGCAAAGCTTTTTAAAAAGAGGGAGCTGGTCTTAGTGGTCACAAGTTCTGTGGGTCCAAGTCCCACTCTGGAGCTTGAGCACAAAAAAAATTCAAGGCTGACATTCCAGTGCAGTACTGAGGGAGTGCTGCCCTGTCAGAGGTGCTGTTTTTTGTGGATGAGATGTTCGACTGCCTGCCCTCTCAGACCCCATGGCACTACTTCGAAGAAGATCAGGGGATTTATCCCCAATGTCCTGGCCAATATTTAGCCCTCAATCAACATCACCAAAAATAGATCTGATCATTATCACATTGCTGTTTGTGGGAGCTTGCTGTGCAGAAAACAGCGGCTGCATTTCCTACACAATAACAGTGACTATGCTTCAAAAGTACTTCATTGGTTGTAAAGTGCCTTGGGAGGTCTGGTGGTTGTGAAAGAAGCGATATAAACACTGCAAGTCCTTCTGTCTTTCTTTTCTCAAATGGCTGGAAATAGAGATGCAATGATTAATCTCAGCAATCCCGAGCTAGGGAGGGAGAGATAAAAGACAAGTCCGACAGGGTTCTCACTTCCGAGCGTTCTTCAGAAACGCACCAGGAAGAGGACTAGGGTAACAAGATCAGCTAGGGTAACAAATGGCCACAAGTTAGCCTGACGACACCCACAGTGCAGTCTCATCAACCGGTAATGTCCATTTGGACGAGACACTGGAGGATGCCCAACAGTCAGGGAACCACACCCAGCGAGGAATGAATGCCCCCAGGAAAAGAGGGCGGGGGCAAATTATCTGGCGAGAGATAGGCCGGCAGACAGAAAGGCAAGAGCTTTTCCTTTCAAGCTGCTCTTACATGCCTCCAAGCAGTGGTTACAGCTTTCAGAGCAGGAGGTTCCTGTTTAGGGAATGGTGCAGCACACAGTAAGGGGGAGATCCGGAATAAAATCTCACAAAATTCTCGTCTTTTTTGACGACCATCAAGTTCACTCGGAAAACAGTGATGTGGTTCCCCTGCATCACGCGTTAATGAGAAAGAGACCAAGGTTAATCTCAGGCACTCAGACAGTGCACTAGAAAAGCTTTGTCTATTGTTCTGCGCTCACAGCAATGGACCAGTCCTTCCCCTGTGTGGCTTTAGCTTGTCTGCTTTTCGCCTGCTATATTCCAGAAAGACATTAGGAGGTAAACATGTACAGCTGAACAGGAAGACAGTGTTTATCTGCTCTAACCAGTATGGCCTGCTGGGGAAGATATGATCGCCGGGATGTTTCAAAGCAATTCAATCAGTCTTTACCATTTCCCCTCTCAGCAAACTGCCAAAACATCTCCCTAAACTCCACTGGAAAGAAAATATGAGAGAAGTTTGGGAACTGCCTGCCCGATTGCCCTGCAGAGCTGGCCTGTGCCACCACCTCAGTTTCCATTTGAGAAAGGCCGATGTGTTGGGGAGGGGGTGGGTGGGTGGGGGGTGTGGTGGTGGTGGGGTGCGGTGGGGGGGTGGGGTGTTAAACCCTCGGCAGCGAGCTAAAACAATACACCCAGAGTCTAAGGGACCTCACTCGGTCACATCTGTTGGCAGTGTAACCGGAACTAATCCATTCAGGCACCAGGGGAAAAGTTGCTAAGTGAATACACTGCCTCCTTCCAGAAGAGACCTAGAACAGTCTGTGGGCTTCAGCTACTAATGTACAAGCTCTTATCGCTTTGCAAAGGAGTGTTAGAACTTCCAAGTTTTTAAAAAAAACTTGGCATTTCTCTAGCACCTTTCTCATCCTCAGAATGTTCCAAAGCACTTTACAGCCAACGAAGCGCTGTTGAAGCGGAGCCACTATTGGAAATGCGGCAGCCAAATTGAGCACAGCAAGCTCCCACAAGCAGCAATCTGATAACCTGGCCAGGACGATCTGTTATGTTAATTGGGGGATAGGTATTGGCCAGGACATGGGAGGACTCAGCTGCTCCTCTTCAAATCAGTGACATGGGATCTTTTACATCCACCTGAAAGGGCAGAACGGGCCTCGGTTTCATATCTAAAAAGACGACAGCTGCAACAGTGCAGCACTCCCTCAGTACTGCGCAGGACCATCAGCCTGAGTGATGTGCTCAATGTCCCTGGAGTGGGGGTCTTCTGACTCAAGAGGCGAGGGTGCTGACAAATGAACTACAGCTGCCCAACCTGGAGCACTGAGAGTTTAAAGGAATGGAAACAGGCAAAATATTTTAAAGTATTTTTCAGGCCGACAAGCCTTTGGAAACTGGGTCAGAGCTGGATTTCCCCAGCGAGCTTCTGAATCCCTGCACCAGGCTCAAACTGGGGGGTGGGGTGGGGTGGTGGGGTGGGGTGGGGTGGGGTGGTGAGAAACCGGCACCGTGTGGGGGAACGGTCACTCACTGCAATCTTGAATTGCTGGCCAGAGGGTGGGCTCAACATCCAATTCAGGCTGGCAGGTGGGATCCGAGGTCTCCCCGCTCGAAGGCGGCAGCACCATGTCGATGGTGGGGTAAGTGAGAGAGAGAGAGAGAGAGGGAGAGAGAGGGAGAGAGAGAGAGGGAGGGTGAGAGGGAGAGAGGGAGAGAGGGAGAGAGGGTGGGAGAGAGAGGGAGGGAGAGAGAGAGGGAGGGAGAGAGAGAGATGGATTATCGGCCCCTCTACAGTGCAACGTGGGCTGCAGGTCCCAGGCAGGCCAGGTGGGGTGGGGGGGGGCCTGCTTGGAGCGCTGGCGTCCCTCTGGAACGTCGGCAGAAGGCCACCCCCAGGCTTCTGGCCTAGTCACTGACACCATGGGGCCTTTAATTGCCACCTGATCCCAACTGCGCCTCCAGGAAAACGACTAAGGAGCAGGCTGGAGCTGGCAAACCTGGCGCGCCCGACAAGCAGCGCCAACCAACACCTCCTGAACCGCAAAGCACCCGCCCACCTCGGGCCCTAAAGATGCTGCACCCCCCCCACCCCCCCAAGCCTTGTGGGAGACGGGATGGGGGTGGGGGGGGGGGGGGTGGTGGTTTGGGGATATAAAACTTCCCATTCACCCCTCTCGTGGATGGTGGAACGCCACGGCCTACACCACCACATTTCAACGAGACGGCAGAGAGAGCCAGCCCCGGCACCAGGCACCAGCTGGCATGGCTGAAAGCTGCAGGGACGGTGCACCGAGTGAAGTGCTGAAAACGCGCCGGGCGCTCTTCTGTCTGAGTGAACAAGCAAGCAAGGCCGAAACGGGCAATTACTGGTTGGGCAGGCCCAGGGGTCCGCTCCACACAATCTGGCAACGGCTTGAGAGAGTTTCAGATCACTCAGCAACTCTCGCTGCCTTCCTCCCAGCGCTGCTGGAGGAGACTACAGGGCTGTCTGAAGATTAACCAAGATCGGCTAACGTGCAGTTGGAGAAGGCAAGACCGCTGAGGGCAGCCTGACACACTGGGCAGAATTTTCATCCCCGATACGGGGAATAGGGGGGGGGGGGGAAGGGCGGGGTGTGCAAAGCCGCTGACTTTTAACGGCTCTCCAAATTTTACCCCCCCCACCCCCCCACCCGGTGTCGGGCCGGACAGTCCCGCCCTCTGACCTGGCCAGTACTTACTTTTTTTCACTCAATCACGGGACGTGGGCGGCGCTAGCCGGGCCGAGCATTTGTTGCCCATCCCCCAGTTGCCCCTTGGGAAGGTGGTGGTGGGTGAGCCGCCTTCACCAACCGCTACAGTCCCTGTGGTGTAGGTACACCCACCGTGCTGTTAGGGGTGGGGGGCAGTTCCAGGATTTGGACCCAGCGACAGTGAAGGAACGGCGATCTGGCTTTGCCGATGACGTTTCCAGTGCCAGGGTCAATGCTGGGCAGTCCATCCGGTTTCATTCCTTTTTGCTGAATTTTTATCAGTTTGATGCAACTGAACTAGGCCATTTTAGAGGGCACTTAATAATCTGGAGTCACATGTAGGGCCAGACCAGGTAAGGACAGCAGATTTCCTTCCCCAAAGGGACATTAGTGAACCAGATGGGTTTTTACCACAATCGACAACAGTTTTATGGTCATCATTAGACTTTTAATTCCAGATCTTTACTGAATTAAGATTTCACCATCTGCTGTGGTCCCCGGAGCATCACCCTTGGTCTCTGGATTACCAGTCCAGTGACAGTACCACTAAGTCACTGCTACTGCCAAGCCCTATATTAGGTGGAGGACCTCGAGTCCGGCAGCCTCAGGACTCAGCCCGTGCCAGATTTGGGAACTTGCCGTTTTTCAGGAGGGGGGGAAAAAAGAAAAATCGGAATCCGTTAATTCAGTGAATAGGGGACGCAATATGATCTGGGTCGAGTGGGGTCAAGGTTCGCTAAGCAAACTCAGAGCACAGGAATAAAAATGGCCGGTTTGCAGACACGGCCGGTTTTTGGGGTAGCCTGGTTTTTTTTTAGGCACCCCGCCTGGCCCCTCAAGGTCAACATCACCCAAAGATCAAGACGATCCGGTCATTGTTGCACATTGTGGGAGTTTGCCATGTGCAAACCAGCTGCCGTGTTTCCTGCATTAAAACAGCGACTGCACTTCAAACAAGTACTTCATTGGCTGTAAGGCGCTTTCAGACATCCGGTGGTTGTGAAAGGCGCTACAGGAATGCAAGCGTTTCTTTTTCCTGACAACACCAAAATGTAGCGTGATTTCCAAAACCTGACCAGGCGGCAGCCCAACGTGAAGCAGCGTCAGAATTGCTCCTCCGAGCAGAAAGACAGAGCCCAGCTGGGCAGCCAACTTGCCAGGATACCACTTAAAATCTGCAAGCATCCTCTTTTTAAATACTGTGGCTTAACAATGTTTGTGATCTTGCATGTGGTGGAGTCAAGCCGTCCTGCTACCATCTATAAACTTTACTCGACTCTCTTCGAGTGTCGTATGAACTAAGACTTCTAAGTCAATTCATCCCACACCTCCTTGCTGATTTAAAGTTTAAACAGGAAGGAATCTAGTTCTTGCATTGTAATTCCTTTTCCCTGGATGTTTGAAAAGGGATCCTGGTAGTTGTCAGAATTCTTCACAGAAAATGACTGCACACATACCTGAAGAACAACTTCAAAAACTCAAACACCCCTAATTACAGAATGTTGAGCGGCGACTGACTATAATCTATAACTGGCTGCTCCAGACAGGCATGGAGTAATATTATGTACACATCCATGTCTCCCAGTCCAGTCTTGACCAACTATTGGATGAAGTACAGAAATAGTTCAAAACTAAAAATATGATTGCACAATCCACAAATCCATCTTCTGGAGTGCTGCGTACAGTTTTGGAGTGCTTACTTAAGGAGGGCTAGACTTACATTGGAAGCAGTTCAGAGAAGGTTCACAAAGTTGATTCCTGGAACGAAGGGGCTGTCTCATGAGGGAAGGTTTGCAGGTTGGGCTTCTATCTTCCAATGGGTATAAGAATGAGAGGTGATTTCATTGAAACACAAAGATCCAGAGAGGTCTTGACTGGGTGACAGTGTGTTCCCCTTGTGGGGGAATCTAGGACTAGGGGCCACTGTTTCAAAATTGGGAGAAACTCATTTAAGACAGAGATGAGAAGGAATTTCTTCTCTCAGAGGGTCATTAGCTTTTGGAATTCTCTAGCCCAGGGAGCAGTGGAGGCTGGGTCATTGAATCTACTCAAGGCGGAGATTTCAGGTTTCTTTTAGCTACAAGGAAGTTGAAGGCTATGGAGAAGAGGCAGGAAGGTGGAGATGATCTATTGGGGGGTTGCCCTTTTGGGACAGAGATGAGGAGAGATCTTTTTCTCTCAGAGGGTTGTGCGACATTGCAAGTCTCTACCTCAGAAGGCAGAGGAGACAGGATCATTGAAAATTTTTAAGGCAGAGGTAGATTGATTCTCTTAATCAAAGGTTATCACAGGGTAGATAGGAATATGGAATTCAAAACACAAGCAGATCAGCTATAATCTCATTGAAAGGCAGGGCAGGCTCTGAGGGACAAATGAATACTTCTGTTCCTATTTTGTATCTTCATGTGTTCATATTGAATAGCGGAGCATGCTCGGGGGATCAGGGTTGGGCTCTTATAGCCCACCCTTGCTCCAATTCTTATGTTCTTACCTCCTATAGAGATAGACGACGTTGACACAACTAACACTGATCAACTACACTGCACAAAATCCCATAATCCAGTGTCACTTCAAATCACAGTGCAGCAGCTGGATAGGTACAGTCCTGGAAATAGGAATTTATCATTCTGAAAGTATTAAGTCCCTTTAACTTCCCTCCAGGCCCCCACTTCACCTATCAGTGAAACAACCTGTTGCTTTCTATTGTGATTTTAGAATCACAGAATGGTTACAGCACTGAAGGAGGCTATTTGGCCCATCATGTCGGTGCTGGCTCTCTCTAAAAGAGCAATTTACCTATTCCCATTGACACACCACACTCACCGCCTCCCCCCCCACCCCCAACCCAGGCCCTGCAATTCCCTTCTCTTTGGATAACAGTCTAATTTCCTCGAAAATGTCTCGATTGAACCTGTGTCCACCACACTCTCAGGAAGTGCATTCCATACCCTAGCCACTCGCTGTATGAAAAAGTTTTTTCTCATGTTGCCATTGCTTCTCTTTGCCAATCACCTTAAATCTGTACCCTCTGGTTCTCAACCCTTCCACCAATGGGTACAGTTTCTCTCTGGCTGCTTTGCCAAGACCCTCATGATTTTGAACAGCTCTATCAAACCTTCTCTCAGCCTCCCCTTCTCTAAGGAGAACAATCTCAGTTTATCCACTCTCGCCTCCCAACTGAAATCCCTCATCCCTGGAGCCATTCTCGTAAATCTTTTCAAGCCAAGTCCGAATAAAAGAAATTAACATTTTCCTGAAAGGTGGATTTGGCCCCAGCTGAGTTAGCTGATGCAGACAGAGGCCAAACAAATGACTCAGCTTCCCCTGGCTGGAGGAAGCACATGCATAATGTGATGGGTGGAGTTCAGGGGACCGGTTTGGCTGTGATGCTTTCGCAGTCGAATAGTCAACACACAGCTCGCTACCTAGGTGCACCCATAAAGAACGGCTGAGTTGGGCGAGGTCCCAGAGGGTTGTCGTGGAGTCAGTGGAAGAGACGGGCCAAAACAAAACAGGAAAAACAACTTCCTAGCCACAAGCAACAAAACTTGCAATATTATATCACCTTTACCAGCATAAAGTGTCCCTAAGCGCTTTACAGGAATATTATGGAACAAAACTTGACACCAAGCCCCACAAGGAAATATTAGGGCAGATGACTAAAAGCTTGGTCAGAGGTGGGTTTTAAGAAATGAATTAAAGGAGGAGGGAGAGAGAGAGAGGCAGAGAGGGGGAGAATTCCAGAGCTTAGAGGCCAAGAAGATGAAGGCACGACCTCCAAAGGTGCAACTATCAAAATGAACAACAGGCCAGAATTTGTGGAGCACAGTGGTCTAGTGAGTGGGGGGCAGGCGGTTTTGTGGGGGGTGGGGGGTGTGGAGTTGTATGGCTGGAGGAGATGCCCACCACCATTCCTGTCATTCACTGAGTTACCTTTTTCTTTGAGGCTCAAATGGATTCAGCTCACAGCTATACTGTGCCCAGCTGTGGAGGCTCAGCACTGACCGGAAAAAGTGCAAGTATCTCCTTCTTTGTGACGGGGCCGTGAAGCACAAAC
This sequence comes from Carcharodon carcharias, assembly GCF_017639515.1. NCBI lineage: Eukaryota > Metazoa > Chordata > Chondrichthyes > Lamniformes > Lamnidae > Carcharodon > Carcharodon carcharias. The sequence continues at coordinate 229,097,255 of NC_054469.1, forward strand.
ACAACTCAAAGCCTAAGACAGTAAACAATGCCAAGGAACGTAGAGTACCAACATTTACAATTAAAGTCTTAGGTTTAACTACTGAATGCCAAATTAATTTGAGGTATGCATACACTCCCCACTACAATTCTGCTAGGTAATGATCAACATTGCAAACAGTCAGGCTATCATTCTGCAGGATCAGAAGAGTGAGGCAGAAACTGAGTGAGTAGTGAACTAGGCTCACGTGGGAATTCAGTGCATGGGGGAGAGAGGTGTGGTATAAATAGGAATTACTCTAAGTTAATTAAGTGTGTAATTAAATTAACTAAATAACATAAGTAACAATGGCAAAACAGGTGTTATGTTGCACCTGTGGAATGTAGGATCTTTTGGCCGCCATGGCGATCCATGACATCTGCAGAAAGTGTAAGCAGCTAGAGGGATTTCAGATCAGGATTATTGATCTGGAAGCCGAACTGCAGACACTGCACAATATAAGGGGGTGGGGGGGGGGAGGAATACCTGGACACTTTGTTCCAGAAGACGCCACTTAGAATAGGGTCGCCCATTTTATTCAGCAGTGAGGGACAGGAGGACGTGACTGTGAGTGAAGCAGGTAAAGGGACTGAGCAGACAGTAGCAGAGGGACCTTAGACTTTGCACTTGTCCAACAGGCTTGAGGTGCTCACAACCTGTGTGGATGAAACCATTCAGAGGTCTGCAAGGTGGATGAGCAGGCTGGCCATGACATCAAGGTACAGGAAGCCATTCAAGCAGGGGGAGCAAAAAGGAATGTAGCGGTAGTAGGGGACAGTATAGTGAGGGAGATTGACATTGTTCTCTGCAGCAAAGAGCAAGAGTCCAGACGGCTATGTTGTCTCTCCGGTGCCAGGGTTCAGGACATCTGCTCCGGGCTGGAGAGGAACTTGCAGTGGGAAGGGGGAGGATCCCATTGTCCTGGTCCATGTAGGTACCAATGACATAGATGGAACTAGTAAAGGAGGTTCTACAAAGTCAGTATGAGGAGCTGGGCACCAAATTAAGAAGCAGAACCTCAAAAGGTAATAATCTCCAGATTATTACCTGAGCCACATGCAAATTGGCACAGGGCAAATAACATTAGAGAGATGAATGCATGGCTCAAAGCCTGGTGTGGGAGAAGTAGGTTCCGGTTTGTGGGGCACTGGCAACAGTACCGGGCAAAGTGGGGGGACTGTACTGTTGGGGTGCTCTACACCTGAACCATGCTGGGACGATTATTCTTGCAAATTGTAAAACTAAGGAAATAGAAAGGGCTTTAAACAAAACAAGGGCGGGTGAGGGATCAAGCTTGGGTAGATGTGGCAAATCAAGGGATGGATTCAAGGCAGGAGAGGATAACATTAATATGGGAAATGAGGGCCAGAGAATAGCAGGAAGGGGCAGAGAGATAAAACCTAAGAATAAACCAATAGTCAAGATTAGGTGTTACAAAGTGTCCTGCATATTGAGGTATATGACATTCAAGAAGAATAGGAAGCTAGGTAAAGGTGGAGGGATAGCACTGTTAATTAAGGATGGCATTGCTGCAATAGTTGAGATATATGACATTCAAGAAGAATAGGAAGCTGGGTAAAGGTGGAGGGGTAGCACCGTTAATTAAGGATGGCATTGCTGCAATAGTTGAGATATATGACGCTCAATTAGAATAGGAAGCTGGGTAAAGGTGGAGGGGTAGCACCGTTAATTAAGGATGGCATTGCTGCAATAGTTAGAGATGACCTTGATTCAAGAAATCAGGATTTAGAATCGGCTTGGGTGGAGGTGAGGAATAGTAGGGGAAAGAAGTCACTAGTGGGACTGGTCTACAGGCACCCTAACAGTAACCACAATGTAGGACAAAGTATACAAGAAGAAATATTGGGTGCTTGTGATAAAGGGATGACAATAATCATATATCTTATCTACAGATAAACTGGAAAAACCAGATTGGCAGTAGTAGCCTGGTTGAGGAGTTTATAGAATGCTTTCAAGATAGTTTCTTAGAGCAGCATGTTCTGGAACCCACCAGAGAGCAGGTTATATTAGACTTAGTATTGTGTAATGTGACAGAGTATGTTGTGAAGAGGACATAAGGAAGTGCAGACAGATATAGATGGGTTGAGTGAGTGGGCAAAAAATCTGGCAGATGGAGTAAAACGTGGGAAAATGTGAAGTTGTTCACTTTGGCAGGAAGAATAAAAAAAAGCAAAGTATTACTTAAATGGAGAACGGCTGCAGAATTCTGAGCTGCAGAGGGATCTGGGTGTTCTAGTGCATGAGTCACAAAAAAGTTATTATGCAGGTACAGCAAGTAATTAAGAAGGCTAATGGAATGCTATCCCTTATTACGAGAGGAATTGAACATAAAAGTAAGGATGTTATGCTTCAGTTGTACAGGGCATTGGTGAGACCGCACCTCAAATATTGTGTGCAGTTTTGGTCTCCTTATTTAAGGATGGATGTAAATGCGTTGGAGACGGTTCAGAGGAGGTTTACTAGATTGATACCTGGAATAAATGGGTTGTCTTATGAGGAAAGGTTGGACAGACTGGGCTTGTTTCCACTGGAGTTTAGAAGAGTGAGGGGTGATTTGATTGAAGTAAATAAGACCCTGAACGGCCTTGACCAGGTGGATGTGGAAAGGATGTTTCCTCTTGTGGGTGAGTCCAGAACTAGGGGGGAATGTTTTAAAATTAGGGGTCACCCTTTTAGGACAGAGATGAGGAGAATTTTTTTTTCTCTCTGAGGGCTGTGCGACTTTGGAAATCTCTGCCTCAGAAGGTGGTGGAGGTGGGGTCATTGAATATTCTTAAGGCCGAGGTAGACAGATACTTGTTAGGCAAGGGTTATCGGGGATGGGTGGGAATGTGGAATTTGAAACGTAGACAGATCAGCCATGATCTTAATGAATGGCAGAGCAGGCTCAAGGGGGCCGACCTTCTGCTGCTATTTCCTATGTTTGTAGGGCACTGGGGATAGTGTCGATAAGGACGCCTTTGGCTGCTGCACATGAAGATGCTGTTATTCAAAGAAATGCAGCATTGATAATTGCAACCCAAGCGATTCTGCTCTCATGGATTCCACACCTTTTAACATGTAATAAACCAGTTCCACAGATCCAACATTTGTCATTCGTCGGCAGCTGGCTGACAGATGCAGTTGCTTTCTTGGAAAAAAAAATTCCACGTTTCTCCGAGAGATACTGCTCCCTTTGTGCAGTGGCAGCAGAAACCGCTCCCCCTCTGCCCCACCCACAAGTTAGTGTCTGACCAGACTTTTCAAAGGATTCACCCTCCAGTTGGCAGAAGAGACTCACTGCCAGCACGGGCGGCAAACAGTCCCCGGCGTCATCGTGGGAATGCCTGGTCATGACGAGGATCGTCGGTGACGGTCTGAACGGGTGGGATGGGCTGGTCCCTTTTAGATTCCCGCGTCATGCGCCTCGCGAGAAAAGGTTCCATTCCTTTACAACCACCACAACTTGGATTTATGAAGCGCCCTTAACGTCCCAAGCTGCTTTAGGGGAGGCGCTATTCATCAAGATTGGCACTGAGCCACATATTAAAGGGAGAGGCCACCAAAAAGGTTTGGTCAAAGAGGTAGATTTTAAGGAGGGCCCTAAAGCAGAGAGAGGTAGGGAAGCGCAGGGATTTAGGGAAGGAATCCCAGAGCTGAGGGCCTGTACTCTTTACATGATTATTGGCTTCTAATTTAGAACAAGATGAAAAGAAATCCTGCCCACGTCCTGTGTTCCCTACTTTCACATAATATAAAAAAATCAGGCAACAGCGATCCCAAACATTTAGACCTTAATATTCAAGCTCATTTGGGCAAACTGGTAATATAATCTGGACCAGTGGCGGGGGGGAAGTTGAGAGAAGTTCTAAGAGAGGGAAACCGGGAAATTTCTTTTCTGTCTCTCTCTATACCCCCCATATCGCGATATCACTGGGCTTCTTAGAAATCCCACCCCCTTCGCCCAGCATACAGTACAAACTACGCCAGTGTGACGTGGTAATTGGGACCCACAATACAGTAGCACAGTCATGGAGCAGTTAGCAGAAGTGTTTACTCGTCAATACCTTGGCCGGACTGGACAACTCATCCCCACCCACCCACCCCCGCCCCTGCCAATGGAGAGTCTCCGAAACTCCAGTGCCCACACAGAGCAGGTGGGCATCCAGCAGTCCCCCCACATCTTTGATGCAGACGGCCATGGTTCTCAGGATTCGGGGTGGTACCCGGGCCAGACCGATGGGCACATGGCCCCTCCTCGCTGACAGCGACACAGCTGTCGAACCAGAACCTGTGGGTCTGGGTGGTTGACAAATAGCCAAAGATGCAGCAGAATCCAGTCGTGCTGGCACGTTAAGGCAAGAAGCAGGAATTGAAATTCTGTAAAAAGGAATATATATTTATGACTCATTTAAGCCTCCCTCCATTCCTTTCCACCACACTTCCCTACCGTTCTCCATGCACCAGACCGCACCCAACAATGGAACCATGCTGAATGCTGCACATCCTCTGTATGGGGGTCCGGGACAAACCATACCTGTCCTGAGGCACAGACGCTTTGCTGAAATTTCTGATGTCTCAGCCACTTTTCTTTTTAAACCCTCCCTCGAAAGTCAAAAGCAGGATGTGAAAGTTCCCAGTGTCACTTTATGTTTCTGAATTTTTAAAGCATCGCTCATGCAGTGCGAACCATTTGCCCAGTGGAGATGGCGGGCAGGATGTCCTACACAGGGCAGGAACTTTCCAGAAGCAGAGGGGAGGTCTTGACGTTGGGGAGCTCCTTGGCTGACCAGCACCCTCTGGTGGGAGGCCCGACTCTCCCCCCACCCCTGCAATTTTGCCAGAAGGGGGACAGTCAAGGGTTGGCAGCAGGGGTTGGCGGCCAATGAAGGGAGGTGGGTGGGCTCTCCCTGCTGCTGGCCCAATCAGGGGGAGGTGGCGGTGGGGGGAGAGAGAGAGAGGTAGGGGTGCGCACCACCGCTGGTAAAATGCCCAAAGCTCTGGGAAAATGGCCTGTAATTGGGCCTTTAATTATTCAAATTGGCTGCCTGTTAAAAGCTAGTTACTCCACATCTGGAGCACTGTGTACAGTGTTGGTCTCCTTATTTAAGGAAGGATGTAAATGCATTAGAAGCTGTTCAGAGAAGGCTTACTAAACTAGTACCTGTTGCCCTTTTGAGGAAAGGTTGGGCAGGTTAGGCTTGTATCCAACAGAGTTTAGAAGAGCAAGAGGCGACTTTATTGAGGCACATAAGATCCTGAGGGGTCTTGACAGGGTGGATGTGGAGAGGGTGTTTCCTCTCTTGTGGGAGAATCTAGAACCAAGGGCCACCATTTAAAAACAAGGGGCTGCTCATTTAAATCAGAGATGAGGAGGATTTTTTTTCTCTTTGAGGGTCATAAGTCTTTGGAATTCTCTTCCTCAACAGGTGGCGGAAGCAGAGTCTTTGAATATTTTTAAGGCAGAGCTAGGTAGATTCTTGATAAACACGGGGGTGAAAAGGTTATCGGGGTTGGCAGGAGTGTGGGGTTAAGGTTACAGTCGGATCAGCCATGATCTTACTGAACAGTGGAGCAGACTCGAGGGGCCGAGCGGCCTACTCCTGCTCCTGATTCGTATGTTTGTATGTTCGTATGTAGTCAGGTTGGGTCGGGGTGGGGTCAGTTGTACAGTTACCCAGGAGTTAAACTAGGACCTTTCCGTCAAACATTTCCAGGGTAACTATCCAGGTAAGTAAGTTGGAACCGTCCGGAGCCTCTGACTCTAACTCAGGGTTGGAGGCTTTTTCGGATGGTCCCAGGGAGCAGGGGGATTACCCATCGGAAGTTTAAACTTCCCGGGCAATTACCACAGAGTCAGCGCGTCTGGACTTCTGAGGGGTCCCGAAGCGGATTTTGATAGAGATATCCAATCTCCAATGGTCCGGAGACCTGACGGTCTGGGCCGATGTGTCTGACAAACAATCAGGAAGCAGGAGTCCGTGACTGGATTCTAAAACCACGTGTTAATGTGCATGTTAATTGTCACTTCAGCCCCTGGTCGCCATTATCTGCATCATTTGTTTTTCTGCAGGCATTTGTTTCCCCAGGACAATATGCACAGGTAACCATGGAAACCGTGGTCAGCAAGAATAGGCTCTCTTTTGGACCTCTCCCATCAGTTCAGCCACTAAGTGAAATCAGATAGTTCAACAAAAAGCGTTACAAACACAGTCACGCAGGGAAACAGAGATCTTAGTCACGATTGTACTCGCAGGAGACAAAAAGGAAAATGAAAAGTGTGTGTGCTGCGTGTGTGCTCGTGTATATGTGCGAGCCTGTGAGTGTACGTGGGATCGTGCGCATGTCTGTGTGTGCGTGTGTGCACAAGTGTGCGTGTGCACATGCACGTGTTGCAGATGTGCGTGAGTATGCGTGTGCAGATGTGCGCAAGCGTGCATTTGCGCATGAGTATGCAAGCGTGCATGTGCACATAAGTGTGCAAATGTGCGTGTACGCATGTGTGCGAGTGTGCATGTTGCAAGTGCGTCTGCGCAAGTGTGTCTGCGCAAGTGCGTCTGCGCAAGTGCGTCTGCGCAAATGTGTCTGCGCAAGTGTGCTGTGTGTGCGTGTCCTGTGCGCAAATATGGGTGCATGTATATGTGCGCAAATGGGTGTGTGCCTGTATGTGTGCGCAAATGTTAGAGAGAGAGAGAGTGTGTGTGTGTGTGTGTGTGTGTGTGTGTGTGTGTGTGTGAGTGAGAGAGAGCTATAATACTAAAGATGTTGCTAAGCTGCAATGGAGACTTGTCTCGATTCCTGCATTCGTTGCAGCTTCCTCTGTAAATGCTGCTATTTTGTTCAGTACAATAAACCCCACTGCAAGGCCATTTTGGGAAATAATATAAAAACTGGGTTAATAGGCAAAAGAGGGTTATCATATTGAGGAGAGGAAGAATTGTTCTTAGGGAAAGTGGGGTGGGGGGAGGGTGGGATCGGTGCGCGGGGACACTACAGTATTCTAAAGGGAGGATTTTATACAGATTCTCAATTTTGCAAAAGTACACAACAGTATCCACTACACCAGACAACCTCGTAAAGGGGTAGGGTCCTGCTGGGGAGAAAGGGTCTACGTTAACAAAGAACATACACAAGGTGTGAAGTATACATGCTCCATACAAGTGTTACTGTTTATTTTACAAGCGTATGAAGCATGACATGCTTCCATTATGTTGCAACATTGATGTCACATGACGGGTATAATATTGACAGAAAGTTCAGTACAAGATTGTTGAGTGGAATTCTCTCAGACTTGCTTTCTCCAGTTTCCATTTTTAATCAGAAATGTTGTATCTTCACAAGGACATCTGTGTTTACCATTATAGCTCCGCTTACTGAAAATAAATATTCAAATTTTCTGTCATTTTCTCCCCTTCGATCTGCCCTCCGATATTGAAGAAACTGCTCCCAGGCCGATGGGATGAGCAAGTGACATTCCCCTACTCTCTGTCACCATTCTATAGCAGTCAATGATGCCTCTCTCTCTCTCTCTCTCTCTCTCAACCCCATAAATGGAAAAGCACATGGGTCTCCATGGATCAGTTCCCTGAATGGCACAGCCACAAACCCACATCACACCAGCTGGAGCAGGAATTGTCACAGCAGCAACTGTACAAGGATAATTCCTAGTTCTGCAATTGGAAAGATCTCAAGTGAGGCCTGTCTAAATTCGATGTACAAGAAGACGATCTGTCTCATACAAAGGGAAAAGGAAAGCTGGGAACTATTTCTTAGCCAGGGCATCCTGGAACAGCATACGGCAAAATTATGGGATAGAATCATGGAATAATGCAGCCCAGGAGGAGGCCATTCGGCCAATCGAGTCTGCACTGGCTCTTTCAAAGAGCAAATCAGTCAGTCCCACTCTCTAGTTTTTCCCCATTCCCCTGCAATATTTTTTCTCCTTAAAGTATTTATCCAATTCCCTTTTTAAGGTTACGACTAAATTTACAAACCTTATAAGGCAGTGCATTCAAAATCCACATCTATTAAAAAAAGCACCACCCACCGTATAGCTGCCACCATCATTTCAGGGCAGCTTCTCTTCAGCTTTTTGGTTTATTCTTTCACAGGGTGTGGGCAGCACTAACATTTGTTGCCCATCCCCTAGCTGCCCTTGAACTAAGTGGCTTGCTAGGCTACTTCAGAGGGCAGTTAACTTTGGGTCCAGAGTCACATGTAGGCCAGACTGGGTAAAGGCAGATTTCCTTCCCTAAAGTGCACTAGTGAATCAGATGGGTTTTTAAACAACACTAGTTTTGTGGCCACCATTACTGGCATTCTATCATTCCAAGCATTAAATTCCACCAGTGGCCATGGTGGGATTTGAACCTACTACTTCGCCCAGTACCCTTGGCTTTCAGGTCACTAACCCAGTGACATTACCACTGCGCCACGCTCTCCACACCGGCCAGCCAGTACTCACCTGTGCATGTTGCCGTTGGTGGTGAATGCCTGGTGACAGATTGTACACTTGTACGGTCGTTCCCCAGAATGGACCAACATGTGGCGGTCTAGAGAACTGGCAGAGCTCAGGGACTTTCCACAAATACTGCAAGAATGGGTGTTCCCTCCGCCATCAGTGTTGTGCTGCAGGGATACAAAAAGAGTTCCGGTTGGAAATCTGGATGACAAATGCAAAGACCGTGACCTCTCAGTTGTCGGATAGCATGTCATTCTTCTCGCTCGACGGACCGATTTGGATTTTCCCCTCCCTACCTCTCCTGCACAAATCCACGGGATTCCCAGCCTCAGAATCGGCAAAAAAAAAAACCACAGGGCATCAACTGAATCCCATTCCTTTCTGTCGTATGCGACAGAAAGCTGACCTGAAGCCAGTTTTGAAATGGAAATGATAACTTTAACAGAATGCAGTGTTAGCATTAAGACAAAAGCAAGATAGTGCAGTCGCTGGAAATCTCAAATAAAAACAGAAAGTGCTGGAGAAGCTCAGCCGCTTCTGTGGAGGGCAAGACAGAGTCAGCGTTTCAAATATGACTCTCCCGCAAAATGAAGAAAAGTCCTGAAGAGTCAGATTCGACTTGAAAACGCTAACCCTGATTCTCTCTCCACAGATGCAGCCGGGCCTGCTGAGTTTATCCAGCATTTTCTGTTTTTATTCCAGCAGTGGTCTGAAACTGAAGGTCCAACCAGACGAATGCCCTGTGAACCCACTTCACACCCTTTCAAAAAGTCAATAAATTAAATTTGACGAGGGACCAATTTCAACCTTTATTTTTTTTTTGCCTCGAATTATTAATTTCCAGAGCGTCCCCAAATAAATGCCCCGTAAAGGATTAAGGCCATAGAAACTGTGTGTCGCCAACTCCAGGCCCCTTTCTGCCATAGTTCCAAATACTGCCCTGCTGGCAACTTCTTACTCAAAGAAATGACAGAAGATAAAACATTATTAAATATCTTGTGTCTGGCTGCCCTTCCTGTCTGCAAAGCCCGGCTTTCTGTTGCAATGTTTTTGCCTCATCTTCTATGTCAATCTGCCCTCGTTATAAATTCCTTTGTCCACAGTCACCAGGGGGTTTTTCTGTGCAAACTCATCAGCTAATGATTCTACAGTCTGCCCAGTGGTTTCCATAAATCAATCAAACCGCTTTCTGGAATGTTTTTTCCCTCAGTAACAGAAACTTTTCTATCTGCCCCAAATAAGGGTTTTTTTTTCTTTCATGAGATCTAAGCATCGCTGGGAAGATCAGCATTTATTGTCCATCCCTAAATGCCCCTGAGAAGGTGGTGGTTACCTACATTCTTGAACCGCTGCAGTCCATGTGGTGTAGGTACAGCCACAGTGCTGTTAGGAAGGGAGTTCCAAGATTTTGACCCAGTGACAGTGAAGGAATGGCAAGATATTTCCAAGTCAGGATGGTGAGTGACTTGGAGGGGAACGTGCAGCTTGTGGGGTTCCCATGCATCTGCTGCCCTTGTCTTTCTAGGTGGTAGAGGTCACAGGTTTGGAAGGTGCTGTCAAAGGAGTCTTGGCGAATCACTACATTGCATCTTGCAGATGGTACAAACTGCTACCACCATGTGCCAATGGTGAATGGGATACTGAGCAAGCACACTTTACTGTCTTGGATGGTGTCGAGCTTCTTGAGTGTTGTTGGAGCTGCACTCATCCAGGCAAGTGGGGAGTGTTCCATCACACCCCTGACTTGTGCCTTGTAGATGGTGGACAGGCTTTGGGGAGTCAGGAGGTTTGAACTAGTTTTTGAAAAATAAGGCCACATACTTCATAACAACATAATTACTTATTCATTGAATTGTCTTTTGGGTCTTTCGACATTTTCTTTAATGTTCTTATTAAAGGTCTCAGCCTCTCCTAACACCCTGGACTTAAGCTTGAACTTGATATGTTTTTCACCCACAGCTCTAATGAGCTTAACCAGGATAGTGGACTCTGAGTTATGTGCATCCTGCCCAGTTGTCTGGGATGGACCAGCACAATTCAGCCGGCTATAATCTGTTTGGCTTCTAGCGCTTTCAGTTCAAAGGTTTCCCAAATTTACCTTGAACAAAAAGCTGGGGGACAACTTTCAAAAGGGAAGCTGCCGATGGTCAAACGATCACTTTGCAACTACGTTCTGGAATGGAGTTAAAGAAAGTAAGCATTTGGGTAGGACTTTAAAATGGGGATTGAATGGCCTAGTCCAAATACCTCACACGCTCTCTCATGCTGCTTCACCTGAAGGGGGCACTTATAGCGGTGTCCCAATGTCATGGAATATTGACGAGTGTGTGTGCATACCATGTGATATGTATAACTTTCCATTTTATTTGAATTCTTATTTTGAACATTCAAAATTTTGATTATTTTCATTCACCGTTGCTTTTCTTAGTAAATTTCAGAAAGTAGTAGTGGAGAAATGGTTTTTTTTTTACTCCTTCATGCAATGTGGGTGTCGCTGGCTGGGCAGCATTTATTGACCATCCCTAGTTGCCCTTGAGAGAAGGTGGTGGTGAGCTGCCTCCTTGAATCGTTGCAGTCCATGTGGATTAGGTACACCCACAGTGCTGTTAGGGAGGGAGATCCAGGATTTTGACCCAGTGACAGTGAAGGAACAGCGATATATTTCCAAGTCAGGATGGTGAGTGACTTGGAGGGGATCTTGCAGGTGGTGGTGTTCCCATGTATCTGCTGCCCTTGTCCTTCCAGATGGTAGAGGTCACAGGTTTGGAAGGTGCTGTCAAAGGAGCTTTGGTGAGTTGGTCAGATTGCACAATGTAGCAGTTTACGTTGAGGGTTTCCATTCTGATTGCAGACTTAGGAATTTACAATGGGCACAAGAAATTATGGGTAAATTTTCATCCCAGCACACGGACATAGTCTGGCCTTGCAGATCACACCCCCTCCATTACAGGAACAGCCCAGTTTTCATTTCTGTCCAAAACAATGGCAGTGAAACATGAGTGGTTCCTATAATGCAAGGTCAAATTGGCCAACGACAGTGGTGACTAAACACGACAATGGAGGGTTATGTGGTATAGACAAGACAATTGTTAATGCGTGTGCACTGTCACTTTATCTGGGCACAGCGGTTGGCACTTTTAATTTCAGCACTATATATTGCAGCGTGTCACATTAACTCAGCCCCTGCCCTCCTGGTAGGGGGTAGGGTAATGGCTGCACTGCAGCAAACTGTAACTCCAAGGAGCTCCTGCTGCAATGCAAACAGAGGAGAGGTTAGCCGGCACAATGACTCGAACCATCACACACGCTGCTTGCAAAGACGCAGCTGCTGCGTTTTCCTAATTCTACAAAGCCCTGAAAGTGCACTTTTAAGAACTGCATCGTGCAACTGTGCATGTCCCTTTCATGTCTTTTGTAACTTGGCTTTATTAATTTAAGAACACAGCTTATGGTAAAAGCTCACAACACAAGGTATAACTTTTCACCACATCAAACCCGCAGAGCTAACGATAAAAAAAGTGCTGGGCCTGAACTGTCTAAGCTGTAGATGATGATGATGCAATGAACCACAACATACCTGTCGAATGTGCATGGTTAACTGGTGCTGTGTTCCACAGTTCTTCTCACACAGAGGACAAGTAAAGAAAGACTTCTCTTCTTTGGCTTCCTGTAGTTGGCAGAAGATTGATACATACATATGTAAGAAGAAGCATGTGTGAAATCAAAGTCAGAGCCTACAAGAAGCAGAGTGCTGCTTCACAAAGGGGAATGAGTCACAGTCACATGCAGCATCATGCACATTGTAAGCGTGTGTTCCTCATTAGAAGCTAAGGGTTCAGTAAAAGATGCTTCCCACTACTCCTGTGTGGAGGGATGACTAGTTAAAAAGCAGGCACTCTCCACACTGGCTGGAGCAGTGCGTGCTTCTGCCAATGCACCCATGGGACACTCAAGCTTGGAGTGCAGGACCACTTGCTCCGATTTCCCCACCTATCTGCACGGGATGTGAAAAGGTACAGCAAGGTTTGGATTGTGGTTAGGATTCAATTTTTCTTAAAATGAAACAAAGTGGGTCTCTTAACAGTGGTAAAAGAAAAAAAAAAGGTGTTTCTTTGAAAAGACATAGCCTGGAAATTGGTAGCAGAGTACAGTGGTGAATAAGGGTTGTTTGATCTGGGTGGAACATGGTTATCCTGACGTTAGTCAAACAAGTAGCATCTATAAAATTGATTCAATCTTCCCCACAAATACTAAGAGTTTTAATTCCTCAAACAGAATGGGCGATAGAATCATACTGCAAAGTGAGAGTCCATTTGGCCCATTATGATTGTGCCAGCTCTTTTAAAGAGCTATCCAATTATCCCCACTCAGCTGTCCTTTCCCAGTAGCCCTGCAAGCTCTTTTTCCTTTCCTGGCATTAACCTCACTTCCTTTTGTAAGTTACGGTTGAATCTGCTTCCACCACCCCTTCAGGCAGATCATACTCTCAGACAGCACAAGAGGTGGTCATGCGGCCCATCCGGCTCATACTTGCCCTTTGAAAGGGCGATCCAATAACACTTCAGGTAATGTTTGAAAAAGACTCACACTTCTGTGTAAATGATTATGTGTAGATGTGCACACGCGTGTGTATGTGCGTACCTATATATCTCAGAATGCATATTATTACCTCCATCACTGAAGGTGGGCAGAGGTAACGTTTTCACCCATCAGTCTGTAAACAGTATATCTCAAAAGCTAATGGACGATTTCAACAAAACTTGGTACACAGATAGGGTATGGCCCAAGGAAAAACTGATTAGTTTTTGGAGAAAATGCAGATCCGTTTCCTGGAATGTTTTAAAGGATCCGATAACATTGGGAGATAGGGTGAATTGACTTATTTTAAGAACATTGTGGGTTGTTTTATTTCAAATGTTGTTGATTGGTTTAGACTGTTGTGGATTGCCTCAGCTGCTGCGGTGCAATTTGTCACAGCAGTCAAAACACGAGCAGAGTTTTCGGAGCAGGTTGTTGCACGTGGATTGGACTAAAGCTTCCTCGGTGAGATGGATGCTCTTAATAAAAAAAAATTCTTTCTTCAGCTTTGCAGTTACAGGGCATCAACCAGACAGCGAAGAGCTTCAAGGAGCAGCTGCATCATTGTCATAAAGAAACAGCAGTGGCTAAGTCCATTCAACTGTTTAACATTGAACTAACACAGCATGGCAGAAGTATGCATTCTATTGGGCGATCGCCTGACTTTTATATGTTTGTCAAAAAAAATTATTCTAGCCTTTCCACATCCGTGACCAGGTTACACCACATTTTCCAATCTGCCTTGCCACACACAAAATGGAGTATGAGGCACAGTCCACATCTGAATTATTGCAGTGCCTCTCCTCTCCTGTTCAAGTAGCCAAACAGCACTCGTTGTCCAGGGTCATGTGGGAATAATGACCACTTGGGCAGGGTCACTTGGAGGGCCGACACGACATGTGGAGCCTTAGCTCCATAAAGGAGTCAACGTTTCAGGTGAGGAAGGCGAGGAAGAAAAATGAAACTAATGAGGAGAACACGGGTGAAAGAAAGAAGAATGACAGGAGACATTTCACGGGAAAGATTAGGGAAAGCTTCCGGGACCGGACCGAATGCCATCCAAAGCAGCTCAGCCATGGTGTATGAGGTTATCAGTATCCTTCACTACACTTTAGCTTAACATTTCCATGTTCATTCAGTGACAGAGAATACCCAACACATTTTGGATACAAACTGCACAACAGCTCAGAGAGTACAGAAGAACAAAAACCCATGTGGAGATTTAAATTTCGGGCAGTGTGCAGGTCGGACACCAATGCGACCTTTGCTCGTTGCACAGAAAGGCAGCTGTGACCTAGAGTGAAAAATTTTTTTTTAAAAGGGGGCATCACTGCCGTCGGAGGCTTACACTTCCAGAAAATAAAAACCCCTCCCCTGTGTACAATGAGTCTTCCAGATGGAACAGTCAACTAGATGATTGTGAGCTTGGGATTCTGCCAATGAACTGCTGGGTCAGCCAAGATCTGTGCTGCAGTGTTGTACCCGGGGTGCGTCAGAATCTCTGCCACAGTTTTAAAAATACCTCGTTGACCTAGTCCACCAGAAACGATAGGCGCTAACCGTTGCTGCAGCAAGTGAGGTTGCTGTTTGTTATTGAGGGAAAGCAGCATTTAGCACCTGACTCGAATGCACTCCCACTCTAATGGGCTGTTAGCCGTTTACACCTCGGGTCCTTCTCTCAAATAAAAAGGGAACCAATAAATTCAGCAAAGTATTGCGCATCTGAAGATTGCAGACGCCTGTACTTTGGTACATTTGCCTTTCAACTTTACAATCTGACTTGATCATGCTTTTCTCTCCACAACCCCACCCCACCCCCAACCCCCCACCCCCCCACCCCCCTCCCCTGTTTAACCTTGGACTGGAGATCAGAGCTATGCTGCTACACTACCTGGCCCGATGAATATTGACTCTGCAGTTTATCATTAACTAGAAGCAAAACTGACTCCCATACCAGCACATGGCACAGGGCAGGTCAGTCAAACAAATGGAAAGACTGTACACTCTGCTGCAAGGAAAAGTGCAAATGTTTACCAGCCACGACAGCTGCTACTGGAGGTTTTTTTACTGCTGCGCACGACAGCCAGTGTAGAATTGAACAAAAACAGAAAGTTCGTTATCAGAAACAAAACGCTGGGTGTAAAAGGTACTTTCAGCACCTTGCTTAAAAAAAAATACCAATTCTGTATTTCAAACACAGTGACCAGGGCAGGGAAGGTCCAATACTTTTTCAGCACATGGCTTATCACATTTACGGCTTGTTAACTACTTTCGATAGCATCTGAAGCTGATATTGCTTTACAGCCCTTTCCTCAGTTAGTCTGAAACCCGGCTGTGTTGAAGCGCAGAGACTCCTTCGGAGTGCCGATTTGCTTCCTCCACACAGCCCTTAAATGCAATGGGTACATTTTTTTGCGTCAGTTGTGGCACAGTTGGTAGCACTCTTGGCCCTGATGCAGAAGGGTCTGGGTCCCAGTCCTGAGCAAGGCTGACACTCCAGCGCAGTACTGAGGGAGTGCTGGATTGTCAGAGGTGCTGTCTTTCAGATGGAACATGGCTCTCTCAGGTAAACATAAAAGCTCCCAAAAAATAAAAACTTATTTATCCCTGGTGTCCTGACCAATATTTATCCCTGAATCAACATCACATAAACAGATTATCCAGTCATTACCACTTTGCTGTCTGTGGGAGCTTGCTGTACCCAAATTGGCTGCCACATTTCCTACATCACAACAGTGACTACACTTCAAAAAGTACTTCATTAGCTATAAAATGCGTTGGGGTATCCTGTGGTCATGAAAGGCGCGATACAAAAGCAAGTCTTTCTTTAACACATCAAGTGCTGCCTCAATATAACCAGTTCTACTCTTCCCCCCCAACCCCCATCTCAATGTTTGGACTTTACTTATTTCTTCTCCTGAAGGTACTGACTCCGGTTGTGGGAGGCAGCTCCCTGACCATGGCCGGCCCCTCCGAAATGCTCGGCTCTGGATTCAGGTCCGACGAGCTGACCATCTCAGCCAACTCAAATCTCATCCGCACTCGGACGGTCACACATACACTTTCCACCAAGGGGGTCAGCAGTGGGAACCCTGGGGGGCGGGGGGCGGTGAGGGGGCAGTGGCAACAGGTGAAATGTTGGAATAGTGGTAATATCACTGGACGAGTAAGCAAGAAGCCCAGGCTAACGCTCTGGGGACACAGGTTCAAATCCCACCAAGGCATCCGATGGAATTTAAATTCAATTAATAAAATCTGGACTTGAAAGTTACTCTCGATGACGACCATTAAACTGCCATCGATTGTTGTAAAAACTCATCTGGTTCACTAATCCCCTTTAGGGAAGGAAATCTGCTGTCCTTGATAAGGGGTCAACTGGGTGATGAATGCGATGGGGAGAAATTCCATCACTCAAAAGGGTTGTGAATCTTTAAAACTGCTACCCCAGAGGGGAATGGATGCTCCACCAATGAGTATATTCAAGGCTGGGATTGACAGATTTTATCATCTCACGAGGGCATCGAGGGATATGGGAAACGGGTGGGAAAGTGGAGTTGAGGCGGATGATCAGCCAATGATTATGCTGAATGGTGTAGCAGGCCCGAGGGGCCGAATGGTCTTCTCCTGCTCCTATTTCTTATCTTCTTAAACGTTGGCTTACTTTATTATTCTTCAACTTGAGTACCGCAAGAGGAGCAAACCCAGCAATTCAGCTCCATGTTCACGCAGCCTGTTAATAATGAGAATGCGACCTATTCCTCAGTATGCTGCTCTTAAGTATTCTTTCTCACCACCCCTGAAACCCCACCCCCACCCCCGTCCCTCCTACCGAGCCTGTCCTCACTTCGTTGCAGCTCCTGGATATGTCCGTCATATTTAAGATGCCAACCCACCTCCTGGGAGCAGGTTGGCTATCCACCTGTTGCCCTGCCTGAGTAAAGCCCAGAATTCATTGAGATGGAGTCAACCTCCCAACATGCTTCCATGTTTTTGGCCGTTTAAGCCCCCACCTGCGCCCAATGCCAACCACAAAGCCCCCATGATTCTTTTGTTCAGTTCACCACATTGCTACACCATTGGGTTACACTAGTGTACCAACAGATACTCGACACACTCCTAAATACAAGATGTTCGCAGAGCTCACTGGGCGAATATTTAAAAGCAGCGTACTGATTATTAATTATTATTATTAATGGGCTGCCTGAATGTTGAGTTGAATGGCTGGATTTATTGGGAGCTTGGGATAAACTCTTTGGTAATTATGGCATGATTCTCCCCTCTCCTTCTCTCTTGGGTTGCATAAAACACACCAAAGAACCTCGTGGTAATGGAACTCATGTCCCAGATAAATTGCCCGTCTCAGCTTGCTGATTGCAGCAAGACTTCATTCTGGGTTTGCTTCGGCCGTGCCTGGGTTTTGAGGGCTGGGTTTGCCAGGGCCCAGTGTGGATTTATACACTGGGATGCGAATGACCAGAGGCTCGCTCAACAAAATCCTGACGTCAGCTTTCTCAAAGTCTGACCGTGTGGGTTACCAAATGGGTAGGGAGTGGTGGCAGGTGGGAGGGCGCGTGGTTGGAGGGGGTGAGTTACGAGTCACCCTAATGAGACAAACATCGACACATTTATGAAAGCAAGAGACACAAGTCAAACTATTATTTTGTAAAGAAAGAATGCAAGCTTACATTTATATAGCGCCTTTCACGACCTCAGGACACCCCAAAAGGACTTACAGCCAATGGAATCATTTTTGAAGTGTAATCGCTGTTGCAATGTAGAAAATATGGAAGCCAATTTACATACAGTAAGCTCCCACAAATAGCAATTAGTTAAACCAGGTCATTTATTTTCTCAATAAAGTTGGTTGATGTGTTTGTGATGTTGATAAATATTGACCGGGGCACAGAGCGACAGCTCGCCTGCTCTTCTGGAAATAGTGTCACCGGGTCTTTCATGGCTACCTGAGAGGGCAGACCTATGCTTAACATCTTATCCGAAAGACAGCGCCTCTGACAGTGCAGCACTCTCTCAGTTTTGTACCGCAGTGTCAGCTTAGGTCCCACTCCAGAGTCATGGAGCCCACAACATTCTGACACACAGGCAAACACGGCACCCACTGAGTGATGGGTGACAAGGGGGAAATCAGATCGGTCTCCAGGGTGAGTTAAGAATTAAGCAGAGTCTGTGCAAGTGCCAAAGTGGCCAGTGGTGGGAGTCCCCTGGGTTTCTGCTTTTTCCACAGTGCCTACCTGCTTGATCTTCCCAGTTCGAGCTGAAGACTTCAAGGGGCTTTTGTTACTTGGGGGCTCGCCTGCCTCCCCACTGAGACTTCCCACGTTCATCACCGTCGACATCATGGACTTTACGGAAGACAGATCGTCACTTTCGGGGTTGTTTGGCAAAATCACTGCTGCCCCCTTGCTGGTGGGGATTACCTCGGTCTCGCTTTCTGCTGGAGCACAACACAACACAACACACGTTTAGCTGCGGGATGCCTCGCTGCACATTGGACAGCCGACTCTGGAACGGGCAGGCGCATTCTTGGACAGTTTCCCCAACAAGAGCAGTGACAGGCACATTGTGGCGCAGTGCGTTAGCGCGGTCCGGTCTGGGTAGAGACCGCTAGGAAGTGACCACAATTCCCCACATACCAATCCCGGGCAGAAAGAGGGGCTAATAGAGGCAGGACAGGAAAACGTCAATGCCCAGGATCAGACATACAAGGAGAGGCTTGCTGTTTACATGGGGTGTGATCTAAATCCAGTCCCAGCGTTGCTACTGGGATTTGGGCACAATGCAATGGTAAAATTCTTCTGGTGCCATTCTTGTACTGTTTTTATTTACACTGGTAAGAAAAACATCCAGTTGTAGATTCTGTCCTTCCAAACATGGGTTGCGTTAGGACAGAACATTTTGGTCTGTTTAATACCAGGACTACTGATGATTACAGTCTGTCACTGGTGATGCTACTGGTGCCAGCAATTGTGTAGTGATGAATTAGGATTGTTGCACAAGAATCACATTGGTATCAGCGTGAGGTTTCCTATTGTGCTTTTGTACTGCCATTCTGATTTGAAAGTAGACCAGTTTTGCTTGCTTGTAAGCAGTGATATGCATTTACTGTGGGTGTGTCACACTGTCAATTATACAGGGCACCATATAATAACTGTAGATTTGAACTGAAGACTTACTTAAATTTTCCTTCAAGTGTGCAACAGACAACACAGAACCATGTAAAATGTAAAACATACACTGCGGTGAAATAAAGGCAAGTTCAAATTCAATTCAAAAATATTGAAAGGATCAAGGAAACAATGGGCGGAATATTCCGGCACCGCCGCTCAGAAGTCCATCGACTTTGGCGGGACCGGAAGATTCCGGCCAATGTTTACCAAATCATAACCTGTTAATCAGATCCAGCCCAAGGATCAAATGCTCCTTAAGTTCTAAGACCCTTGTGGACAGACTGACGGGAAGATTGAAGTTGACACCTAGGTCAACACACTGGTATCTTTTCAAACACCCAAATGCTCATGAAGGAGGGTATATTTCCTCAGTAACTTAGTTGCAGCAATATCCAAGATATGTTTAGAGAAGGTACAGTTTACAAGCAAATTTTCACCCTAAATGGCACTTTTTTCTGAGTTGAAAACTTCTTTTTACGTTATTCACCATTGAATGTTTATGTACAATGCCACAAAACTTTCAATGGGTGACAAGAATAAATGGCCTCAAAACAACGCACTAAAAGTAATGATATTATCAGTTAAATCAAAGACTGTCCTAAGGCTTCCTTGTGGAATATGCAATTGAAAAATGCTGAAAATACTCAGCAGGTTTGGCAGCATCGATGGAGAGAGAAACCAAGTAATCGACCTGGAATGTTAAATCTTTCTCTCTCCATAGATGCTGAGTATTTCCAGCATTTTCTGTTTCTCTTTTAGACTTTTTTTTATTATTCGTTCAGGGGATGTGGGCTTCGCTGGCTGGGCCAGTGTTTATTGCCCATCCCTAGTTGCCTTTGAGAAGGTAATGGAGAGCCACTGTCTTGAACAGCTGCAGTCCATGTGTAGGGACATGGGGAGGCGATGGTGTTGCGGGTATTGTCACTGGACTGGTAATCCAGAAACCCAGGATAATGCTCTGGGGACCGGGGTTTGAATCCCACTATGGAAGATGGTGGAAATTGAATTCAATAAAAAATCTGGAGTTGAAACTCTAATGATGACCATGAAACCATTGCCGGTTGTCACAAAAACATCTGGTTCACTTACCTGGTCTGGCCTACACGTGACTCCAGATCCACAATAATGTGGTTGACTCTTAAAATGTCCTCTGAACAAGTGTAATTAGGGATGGGCAATAAATGTGAATTGCCTAGCCACATCTGTGAATGAATGTGCTGTTGAGGGGGGGGTGGGGAAGGAGGGGTTCCAGGATTTTGATATCGAAGGAGCCTTGGTGAGTTGCTGCAGTGCAGATGGTACACACTGCTGCCACTGTGCATTGGCGGTGGAGGGAGTGAGTGTTGAAGGTTTCTAGTTCCTAGTACTTTTCTTTAGTTTAGTGTGTAGTTCTTTCTGGTTTATATGTTCCCCCTATGCTCCTGTGGATGCTGACTGACGCCAGGACACCAGAATTCAGGACTTTACCCAATCCTCGCACATGAACCTGCAGAGTGAGAGCGTCAGCTGGCTATTGGTCTGCATTGGGCATCACTGGCAGGCTTGGCACTTTCCTTGTACAACATCAACACATCTTCCCTTTCCAGCAGAGGTCACTGGTTTGTGTTGGCAAATGGGAATCCCAGCTTGACTGGGCCGTGCCCACCACTGTTCAGCTCCCTGCTCGAGTTGCAAACCGTGTGATCTCCCAGTTGTGTGCGGATCAACACAACACTGGATGGTGCAACTCACCAGCCCCGCCTCCTATAGGTCATCGAGTCATTACGGCACAGAGGGAACCCATTCAGCCCATCGAGTCCCTGCCAGGTTCCCTGTCGAGCAATCCAATCAGCCCCACACCCCAGCTCTATCTCTGTATCCCTGCAAGTTTATTTCCCTCGACTGCTCATCCAATTTCCTTCTGATTCCATTGATCCTCTCCGCTTCCACCACCCTTGTGGGCAACAAGTTCCATTACCATTTGCTGCTTCCTCACATTACCCACCCCTCCCCACCCCACCATCCCACTACCGCATCATCCCCTTAAACATAAGTCATAAAAACATCAAAAGCAGCCCCTCCCCCCCCCAACCCTGAGGCACTGAGAGGAAGCTACAAAGGGACAGAGCCAATAATAATGGGCCTCAAAATTAAAAATTGGTGAACAACCATTTCCTTCAGCGATGAAAAGAAATCCCATAAATGCCGAGTCACAAGTTACCTCCATTTTCCGTATGAGTTTTAGGCTCGATTTCAGCATCATCTTCTTCCTCGTTTCCACTCCCATCGAACAATGTTGTCAGTGTAGCACGAGATGGTTGACCCACATCACCTTTTCCCTCAGGCCCATTGTCTCCCACTGTAAGGACAAGGCAGAAAGAGCAGAGTGAATACAGGCTGGGTAAATAGTAAAGGGTAAGGTGACAATAGATAACTGCACAACGGTAGAGGTGTAATGATAAAGAGACACAGTTGTGTGTTCCCAGGGATTCCTGGAGCAAACCCTATTTACTAAGAGGTTAGCTGGTTGTGACGTCATGTGACAGGCTGGTGCTTTCTAAATATCGGGCATGGCAATCCCAATATAGCTACGAGTACTGGTTACAAAATGCTGCTGGCCTTCACAAAGTGCAAACTGATCCAGTCTCCTACACAGATTCCATTTGAGCTCTGCAGCCATTTTACCATGTGACACAAAAATAAGCTATTTATCAAATAGGGTTGTTTTTTAATGCTCCTTCCTTTTCTCCAAGTTCTCCGCATCACAGGCAGCTGTTTCCCGAGAACTGATGCTCTGAATATTCTTCACCTGGACTTTTTCTTTAAAAAAAGGACAGGGTGCACAGGGACAGGGGGACCTCGGGGTTCATGTGCACGCATTTGGGAATTTCTTCTCAGGGAGTCGTTAGTGTTTGGAATTCTCTCCCCCAGAAAGCAGTGGAGGCTGGGTTATTGAACATATTCAAGGCTGAGTTCGACAGACTGTTGATAGACAAAGGAGTCAAGGATTATGGGGGACAGGCAATAAAGTGCTGTTAAGGCCACAAACAGATCAGATATGATCACACTGAATGGCGGAGCAGGCTCGATGGGCTGAATGGCCTACTCCTGCTCCTATTTCTTATGATCTTATGAAGGTGGCAGGACATATTGAGAGAGTAATTAGCAAAGCATATGGGATCTTGGGCTTCATAAATTAAGGTTTTGAGTACAAAAGCAGGGGCATTAGAGCTTTATTCAGGCTGAGCATAGTTAGGCTGCAACTAGAGTACCGTGTGCAGTTCTGTTCACCACACACACACACACACACTAGAAAATGTGTGCAGGGTCCTTGACAAGATGCAAAGGAATTTTCCCCAAATGGTTCTGGGGTAATGGATTTTAGGTATAAGCTAGGTTGGAGAATTTGGGGTTGTTCTCCCTGGAGCAAAGGAGATTGAGGGGAGATTTGATAAGAGGTGTACAAGATGATGACTAGTTTATATAAGGTAGACAAAGAAAAACTATTCCCATTAGCTAATTGTGCAAGGACCGGGGGGGGGCGGGGGGCACAGATTTAAGGTTTTGGGCAAGCGATGCAGGGGAGAATGTGAGGAGGAACTGCATTTTTACAGTGAGTGGTAATGATGTGGAACTCGCTGCCTACGAGGGTGACAAAAGCAGAGGCAGTCAATTTCTAAAGAAAATTGGATGGGCACTCAAGGGAAATAGACTTGCAGGAGTATGGGGGTAGACCGGGGCGGGGGGGGGGGCGGTGGGTGGTGGTGGATGGGGCTGACTGCATTGCTGTATAGAGAGCCAGCAGATACTCAGTAGGCTGAATGGCCTCCTTTTGTGTTATAATGCCCAAAAGTAGTTACAATCACACTATCTGACTTTGCATGTACAAGTAAGCTGATTATACTGGCTCCATCTATTTGTCTCTCATTTACTGTTTATGGGGCCTCTCTGAATTCAGT
Source organism: Carcharodon carcharias (assembly GCF_017639515.1). Lineage (NCBI taxonomy): Eukaryota > Metazoa > Chordata > Chondrichthyes > Lamniformes > Lamnidae > Carcharodon > Carcharodon carcharias. Next base: position 229,120,435 of record NC_054469.1, read on the forward strand.
TTGGTCACTGACAAATCAGTAACCACTGCATTTCCAAAATAATTGCTTGGATGTAGAGCTTTAGGAAGTCCTGAGAATGTGATAAGCCACCAAATTAATGCAAGATCTTTCTCTCTTCTTGTGATCAATTGTTTTATTGTACCGTTCCTGCAACTAAAATTGTCGGATCCGAGGAGTTTGCTATTTAAGGGATGAAATGTACTTTACAGGAGAATCCCCAGACTGACCCACGCCATTCAGGGTTGTGCACTGATGAGGACAGAAGGTCCAGAGCATTCAAAAGAATCGTCTCTGAATCTTAATACGTCTCTTCTGTGTGTTATTCCTTTGTCTCGTCTAGTTACGGTCAGGTTGTTACCCCAGAGACAGAAACACAGTGCCCACATCCACTCAGTGGTTTGGGGGATTGGGGGAGGGTGTGGGGTGGTGGGTGAGGGGGTGGTGGGTGAGGGGGGGGGTGGTGGGGGGTGTGGGGTGGTGGGTGAGGGGGTGGTGGGTGAGGGGGGGTGGGGGGTGGGGGGTGGTGGGTGAGGGGGTGATGGGTGAGGCGGGGGGGGAGAGAAACGTGTGATTTTATATTCACATCGAGCTCATGCTGTTTCACAGGCCTCGTGTTCGTTTAGAACCTGACTCACCCCAAAAGGAATTACTCTTAACCATTCCTCTGCTCCCTCTAATGGCTGAACAGATGCCACATGATGCACTGATCTGCAGAAACCAAATAAGGTCTGGGTCCCCGATCCACTCTGTGCTGACTTCAGGTAATGCGAGTGCACCCGGGCTGGAGGAAATGCTTTGCACATCCTGGTCCTAATCCAGTTGAGGCAGCTTATTATTTAATCAAAGGGGCTATTGCCACCAGAAGCTATTAGAGGGGTTGCTCATTCTTAGACTCTCCATACCCAGAATGTTAAAAGGTAGGAACATATAAGGTGGGAATCTGGGAAACAGAATAAAATCATTTCGAACTCATGACTGATGTAATGCTCCATTTAAGAAAAAAAACACACCCTTTCTGCAATAAAATCACACAAAAGGAAATGTTGGAAACACTCAGCAGGCCAAGACAGCATCTGTGGAGGGAGAAACAGTCAACATTTCAGGTGGATGACCTTCCATCAGAATCAAGAGTGGGGAAGGCTGACCATCTCCTGCCCAGGCCCCTAGCAATGGCACCCTGGGGCCTGCTACTGAAGATGCACACAGCTGTATTCAAGGGTGCTCACTCTCTGCTTTTCCTCCCTCAGCACAGCACATGATTAAAACAAACGTTATCTACTAGTTGCCATACTAGGTCACACCTCACAGCACCACGGTTACTGAGGCTAATTAAGGCCTCGTCGATAAAGAAGACAGATGTGCAAGCTACAGCGAAAACAGACAACACAAAAACATCTTGTACCCCAACTGGTGGGGTCAAGAAAAGATTCTTAACCTAGCGTTCCCAAAGCATCTGCACTTATTCGGGCCACTCTTGAGAACCTAGTCAGCTGAATCGAATAGGGCCCCCGATTTTAACTCTCGTGCCAGTAGGTGGGCTTTGACTGGGTTCAAATTAGAGTCCTATGTAAAATCGTGACCACAAAACATCCGAGATAATTAAAAGGAGCAGAGGAGGAGACACACTGAAGTCATTCATGTCAAAAATAACAATCGCTAAACAGGTCAATCGCTGGGCTTGACATACATCGCATCTTCTTAAATCTCATTCTTTTGCTTTCCGGCTGGGGGGGGGGGGGGGGGGGGTGGTTTTCGAGTATCCCTGCAGCCGGTGGTCAGGGATCAGCCTGGGAATGATCAGTTTGTAGTCAGTGCTCTTAGTCTGCACACACAGCCTGTGTTCGGAACCCCTGGGGAAAAGGGAGAGGCTTTGGTATGAGGTAACCTGCTGAGAAAGTACTAGTCACTGTGAGTGATGAGGAATCTTGGGAGGCAGCTGCACTCAATTTATCCCATTGTTCCACCTGTCGAATGTTCAGTTTCCCTGATAAACTAGCAGTGAAGTTTAACGGTTGTGCACCTCTGGCAAATTAACTGCTTAGAATACATTCAACGTTAAGAAATTTAAAGAAAAAACACTCCAGAGATTGTTCCGAGATGCGGGAGCCTGTCCTACTGCACAGTCGCGATCAGCAGCGCCAAGTCACGTTTATTGTACTTTTCTCCTTCCTCCGTTCTTTATTCTTTGGCGGTCCCTCAGGATTGAGGATGACTTGCTTCCAGCCTGGTTCGATGGGTTCCGGGATGCCAATGAGTCCCAGTGCGCCATCTGCAGACTCTGCCCACATGTGGGGCAGGTGATGCTTGAAGGAGTTGGGTAGGTGGAGTGTTTGGAGGTTTTTAACCGACTTCACCCCCACGTGTGCCCGATGACATCTCGCAATGCGTTCAGTGCTTCCTGAATTAACCTTCTCCATTTCAGTCAGCCCCAGGCCAGGGACTCCCATGAGTTGGCAGGAATGTTTGCCCACTTCAGGGACGCTTTGAGGACATTCCCCCTGAAGCATTTCCGCTGTCCCTCCTGGCAGAGTTCTGCCGCCATTGAATTCCAAGTATTAAACCTTAAAATGGGAGACGGGGCGATATTTTTTCACTCAGTCGGCCGGGAGTCTTTGGAACTCTATTCCTGAAAAGGTGGTGGAAGCAGAGCCTTCGAATATTTTTGAAGGCAGAGGTGGATAGATTCTTGGTAAGCAAAGGGTGGCGGGGGGGGCGGTGGTGATAGGTTATCGGGGGTAGGCAGGATGCAGATTTCAGGTTACTATCACATCAGCCATGATCTTATTGAATGGCGGAGTAGGCTCGAGGGGCCGAATGGCCTCACTCCTGCTCCTTGTTCTTGTGTTTACATTAAACATGGGAAGACAGTTGATATTTTAATGGGGTTGGCAGGGGCATTAGTTCAATTACCCATTGGGAATTAGCCATGCAGTGGCGCAGGTTTACATCGCAGCGCACGGGATAGTAAACAGGTGGGAGAAGGTGGCCAGGTGGAATATATTTAACGTGGCCTGTGTCACAAATCTGGGGCTCCGCATCCCAAACTTGAAAACAGGCCCATTCCGGCATGACCCCACCCTCCTATCCCAAGCGTAGAAAGCACTGCATTTAGTGCAGAGACCTAATGAGAATGCCATTCTCCCACACACAGTGCTTCTCTGCTTGTTTTAACAGGTCCATACTGCTGTCAGACCTCCCCGCTGTGAATCCTGCACACACTTAACTCAGAAACTCAAATTCCTTTGTGTGGCTTCTTACAGGAAGGATGCTTTCAGAGTGAATTAGAAAAACACAACACAAAACCTCTCTTTTAAAAAAAAAAGGAGATAACTGTTAAATTGATTGTCTTCAAAAACTTGAATCCCTTATCTTCAGCACAATTACCATGAGTGATCCCATGTCCATTAACAAGTCTTCAGAAAAGAAAATGGAACTGATCTCATCATGGCTAGACAGCATTTAAAAAGACAGACGTGTACGCTATTGAAATGAGACGCATGGAATACTCCGCAGGGTAGTCATCTCACCTTGTTTGAAAAGAATTATTTGACTAAATTACTTCAGATGATTAAAATTCAGGTGCATTAATCTTTCCTGCTTTGATAGGCAAGTGATTAGGGGAGATGTACAGGGTGAGCTGTGCACAGAGGCAGAGCCCTGGATAAATGCAGCCTGGCCTGCTGCTGACCTTGCTGAGCCCCGAGTAGATATCTTTTACAGTCCTGCTTCAGATGGACATGATTAGATTTGTGTGAATTCCCAGAGCCCCTTCCAGCCCTTGCGTGGATGTTAGCAGGGCTGCATCTGCTACCCTTCATCATCAGCAGCAACAAGGCCGAGGGCTGACATCTTAATGTCAGTGCTACCAGCCCAAAGAAAACAGAACAAGTCTGAGCAGTTCTGTTCTGTTTGAATCAGTACAAAAAGAAAACACCGGGAGCTCTCAGTTTGGTTAGCTTGGGTTATTTAAACTCTTAACCAGTTCATGTTGGCTTTTCTCGTTCACACTTTAGGATGAAAGTGGCTGGAAGGAAAGGAAATGGCTGGGTCTCTTTTAAAACCAAAGGCCAGAGGAGAAGGGGGGACCTAATAGAGGTATTTATAATTGTGAGTGGTTCTGATGGGCAGATAGGGAAGATGATGGCATCGTGGTTTGTCGCTGATTAGTATTTCAAAGACCTAGAGTAATGCTCTGGGAACCTGGATTCGAATCCCACCACAACAGATGGTGAAATTTGCATCCAATAAAAATCTGGAAGTCTAATGATGCCCATGAAACCACTATCGATTGTTGTAAAAACCCATCTGGTTCACTAATGCCCTTTAGGGAAATCTGCTGTCCTTACCTGCTCTGGCCTACATGTGACTTGTGACTCCAAACCCCATAGCAACGTGGTTGACTTTTAACTGCCCTCTGAACGAGGGCAGTTAGGGATGGACAATGAATACTGGCCGAACCAGCGATGCTCAAGTCCCATGAACAAATGTTAAAGAAAAGAGTCAGAGAAAATGCTTCCTCTTGTGGGGAAGAGCAAAACTCAATATAAGATAGTCACCAAGAAATCCAATAGGGAATTCAGGAGAAACTTCTTTACCCAGAGAGTAGTGCAAATGTGGAACTCACTACCACAGGGAGTGCCCAACACATATTGATGCATTTAAAGGGAAAAAGATAAAAGCAATTTAAAGATGCATTTACAGGGAAGCTTATCAAGCATTTGAAGGAGAAGATAATAGATGGTTGCGAGGGGTAGATTTAGTTGGGAAAAGATGGGAGGAGGCTCAAGTGAAGCATAAACACCAGCATGAACTGAGTGGGCTGAATGGCCTGTTTCTGTTCTGATGTAAAATCTAAATTTGGTTAGCTTGGGTTATTTTAAACTCTTAAACCAGTTCATGTTGGCTCTTCAGCAAAGCTGAAGGTCTTTAAAACTGAAGTGTTCAGTAGAAGCACAGGGAAGTCCCCTGATACTTGACATCATGTGGCATGTCCCCAGTGTACTAATAGTGCTTGAGGAGGGTAGTCAGGGTCATTAGGGTCACTGCAAGGTGAAACAGAAAAAGCAAAAAGAAATAACAGGGCAAAAGATTTAGAGGAATGTGGGCTAAATAATGTCACCGTCCAACAATCATAAGTGGATCTCTCGCGACAGTTGTGTACAGAATCATAGGGTCATAACTGCACAGGGGACCATTCAGCCCATCAAGACCATGCTCCTCGGAGCAATCCAGTCAGCCCCATCCCCCTGCTCTATTCTCATATCCCTATGAGCGTATTTCCCTCATGTGCCCATCCAATTTCATTTTGAAACCATAGATATTCTCCGCTTCCACCAACCTCGTGGGCAGCGAGTTCCAGGTCATCACCACTCAGTGCATAAAGGAAATTCTTGCCACCCGCTCCTCCCTCCCTCATGTCCCGTATCTCTTGCCCAAATCTGTGTCCCCCTAGACCTTGTGCCATCAGCTAAACGGGAACAGCTTTGTCCACCTGATCCAAACCTGTCATAATCTTGTGCACCTCTATCAAGTCTCCCCTCAATGTACAGTATGTATTATTCAACTTCTAAAACAGAGCCATGCTTAACCTCACATTTATTTCCCTTTCGGATCACATAGTCGAAGCGGTATGAATAGATACATCCTGAGGTCAAATATGGACTAAATCGTTGTAACATGCACCTCAAGATGAACTGTGACCTACTTAGTAGCTTTAGTCTCCCCTTCTGAATATTTGTTTCTTCATTAAAAAACTTGCAATGTCTTTTGCTGGTGTGTTGTGCACAAATATATGACATCTGAAGTGTGACAGATTTCACCAAATTAAAAATATTGCGCATCGCCCAAGCTTCCTGTTAAAGTTCTATCATCTCATGCATTTCTGTCACGCCTGGTCTATCATATTTAGCTTGTTTATCTGACTTGTTGGCTACTAACCTTGGAGCCCTTTCACACTTAGCTTCAAGGTAAGTGATGGCCCAGCGGCAACTACCTCAGCCTAGTTTGTATGGTCCTGGAGGTGGATAAGAGCTATCCTTAGCTGGTTAAATACTTCTTACCTCCTCTACCTGCCCACACCCAAACAAGACGCTGAAGAGGAGAGACAGGGGCCAAGGCAGAAAAGTGACCAAGATGTTCAAAATATTAGCAGAAGAGAACATTCAAAAGGTTAGCAGCAAAGAGGAGAAGAATACAAAAGAGACATTCAGCAAGGAACACACACCAGGATGCGAGTCACTTCCCATGACACGAGGATGATGGGCATTGGAGAGAATGATGTATATTTCACAACTCACTAAGGAGCAATGTCATGGGTGGTCCAGCAGTGGTATATGCTCATTAGCAGGTTTCACACGGCACTGCTCATGGCAAGTCATTTTATATGCTGTTTTTATCAGAGTGGGGGGTGCTGTACAACATTATCCATAATACATTGATTTGCACTGATACAACCGTGTCCCTCGCTGGAACTACATTGGTTCCAAGTTATATAGCCCCCCACCCCCAACGATGATAGAATTCTCATCCTCCTTTACAAATCCCTTTGTGGCCTCACACCCACCACCCCAACATTCCCGAAACCTCCTCCAGCCCCACAACGCCCAGCACCCACCGCACCACCGCACCCCCCCACCACTACCCCCCTGCCCCCCACCCCTCCCCCCACCATCTCCCCAAACACCCCACCCCTGAGATATCTGTACTCCTCTAATTCTGGCCTCTTGAGCATCCCCGATTTGAATTCCTCCACCATCGGTGGCTGGGCCTTCAGCTCTGGAATTCCCTTCCTAAACACCTCGGCCTCCCTGACTCTCTTTCCTACTTTAAGAAGCCCCTTAAAACCTACCTCTTTGAGCAAGCTCTTGGTCATCTGCCCTGATATCACCTTATGTGACCCGGTGTCAAATTTTGGTTTAGGACATGCCACTGAAGTGCCTTGGGGTGCTTTATGTTGTAGGGGCTATATATATATATATATATATATATACACATACATATATAAGTTGTTGTGACAGCCACAGGGTCCAATGACTTCAGTAAATAGAAACTCCAGCCAATAAGCATTTTGTTGCTTGTTCCATCACTTGGCAGACTGCTCCACGCTTTGTTAAACTGCAAGTCGCAAATGCATCCAGCATCTTTAAGACTGCTTAGGATCTGTAAGGAAGTGTGATATCTGGGGTGTATGTCTGTATGTGCTAGGCATGCAGTTTTTAAAATATATTAATAGATGTGTCTAACATGTACACAGCCATCACACCCCAAACATCAAACTTGGTTGCAAAATGCAAAAAACTTTCTTAAAATGCTAGGGATCTTGCAAGGCACAGACTGGAACTGGCCAGCGCGTTCCAATCCACAAAGTTCTCAGACGAACGCCAGTTAAAGTCTAATCCACCTGAACCTGCTCTTATATAACAATTAAACCCACTGGCCTTAATGCTTCTGGTCGGCAAGGCTCACTGGTATTCACTCAACCGGACTGGAAGAGTTTAAATCCACCTTCCCAATAACCTGCGTGTCTCTTAACCTGCAGATGAGGTGCACTGATTTACGATGCTCAACCAGGAAAGAAAAACTTGCATTGATATAGCCCCTTTCACAACCTCAGGAAGCCCCAAAGCACTTTGCAGCCAAAGAAGTACTTTTGAAGTGGCAACTGAAGCAGACCATTGGTGCACAGCAAGCTCCAGCAAACAGCTGCGTGGCAATGGCCAGATCATTTGTTTTGGTGAGGCTGGTAGCGAGGCAATGGTATCAGTGTACATACCGGGGTTCCCACTGGCCACGGAAAGCCGCAAGTGACGAACTTAAAATTCTCATCCTTGCTTTCAAATCCCTCCAAGGCCTCACACCCCCCTGCTGCACCCCCCTCCCCCAATCTCTGTAATCTCCACCAGCCCCACAACCCGCCGAAATATCAGAGCTCCTCTCATTCCAGCCGCTGGAGCAACCCCAATTTGAATCACTGCACGGTTGGTGGCTGGGCCTTCAGCTGCCTAAGACCCAAGCTCTGGAATTCCCTCCCTGTTTCTCTCTGCCCCCCTCTACTTCTCTTTCCTCCCTTAAGACACTCCCTCAAGATTGCTTCTTGAGCAAGCTTTTGGGTCAGCTGATCCCTCACAGCCCCTTCTGTGGCTCGGCGTCACATTTTGTTTCACAATGCCCCTGTAAAGCAGCTTGGGGGTGTTTCATGATGTTAAAGGCGCTATGTAAATGCAAGAAGTCGTTGACGCCTCTGGGTAGGTGAACAGAGACAGGCTTCGCACCGCCAGATTCAGCTGATGCTGTCCGGACCCGGGCGCTGGCGGCCAGCAGGTTATCCCGGCCAAGGAGCCGGGGGTCACAGCCAAAACCTGATCCCTCCACTCTCACCGGGGAAGCACCAACTGGTAAAAGGGGAAACACCCAGGCTGACCTCACCCACCACCCACCGCCACCCCCCCCACCACCCACCTCCCCCCAAACGTTCAGCCCTGAGATACTATGACCAATTTAATCGCCTCACTGGTTTGGAGGGGAGCACCAACCACCACATCGAGGTTGAGGTACTCTTGGTCTGGGGGGAGCTGGGTGCTGCGGCAGCAGGACACTTTAACAATGTCAAACTTGCCGCTGCTATTTGCAGGAGCCCAAGTAGCCTGAAACTACTACAGTCTGAAAGAACCCCTGTAGCAGACACACACCTGGACCGAGTTATGTTTAGAACACAGGCTGTTAACACTGTCAGTGCGGCGCCAAAGCCAGATGGTACAAACTGATAAGGGAAGAGCTGCTTCCCCAATCCTAAAGTGATGACACTTGAGCGAAGAAACGATCACAAGCTTCAAACAATTTATGTCTCCACTCGCGGAGATCCACAAAACAGTTGTGCTGCAATTAGTGCCTTTACTGCAACAGTACCCCTTACCCAAGCCATCCCTCTCATATCAGCCCCATCCCGTCCCCCCATCATAACCATTCTTCCTAGGCAACCCCTCCACACCCTACACCGCCAACCCCCACCACCCCCCACCCTGCCATCACCCCCCCGCCCCTCCCCCTCTCTCACCCCCACCCCACCCCTCCAACAACCCTCCAGCCAAATCACCTGTTGTTCGGCTACCCACCCCCCCCCACCTCCATCAACCACACGCACCTCACCCCCGACTCTGTCACTGCCGCCCCCAACCACTGGTAGCCCCGTGTGCATCACATGCTCCAGTTGTCCGTGTGGCCCATGTACCTCCTCATGCGCCTGGCTCTGCCCACCGACCAATCAGAAGAGTACGGGACTGGCAAAAAGACTGCATTATTGTTACAGGTGTGGATTAGGACATTAAAATCAAATATTGCTCTTGAAATTATTAATGACACAAAAAGTTAGATACTCTCAAATCTGGGACCTGGTAACAGGTTTTTTTAATGACAAGAAATTAGACGGTTCTCTAACTCCTCAATGCAACTCGTGAATCCCATCTGGATCCAGAGTTTAAATACCAGGACTCACTCTGCACCAGCCTAATATGGACAACAGTACGATGGGGACGGATAAAGAGGAGGCTCATGCAGGACATAAACGCCGGCATGAAGCTGTTGGGCCAAATGGCCTGTCTCTGTACTGTAAACTCCACCATACTGTTTGAAAAGATTAAGGCTGTGCCAACAACTAAAAGCGAGAGAGGCAAGGTAATCGGAAATATTGAAGGCAATTGAAAACAGAAGCAACGGTGACACGGGGAGAAACTTTTTCACGCAGCGAGCGCTTAGGATCTGCAAACACGCTGCCCGAGAGTAGGGTGGAGGCAGGTTACATCGGGGCATTCCATATACTATTATCTGAAAAGGAAGAATTGTGCAGGGGTTACAGGGAGAAGGCACCAGGGGAGCTGCTTATTCGGAGAGCGGGTGCAAGCATGATGGGCTGAATGGCCTCCTGCTGTCTCATAACAATTCCACAATTCTGTAACATGACCACTGAGTAAAAGGCAGAGGAAGTTATTCTAATTTCAGCAGTGGAGGATAACAATATTACACAACTACTGGGAGGGTACAAAAAAAGGAAGATAGAAGATGCTGACAATGAACTGGAGATATGAGGTATATCCTGAGGGGACTTGAGAGGGTGGATACAGGGAGCAGTTTTCCGCTTGTGGGGTAAGACTAGAACCAGTGCACACAGTTTCAGGATAAAGAGGTCTCCCTTTTAAGATGGAGATGAGAATTTTTTTTCTCTGAGGGGCATGAATCTGTAGAATTCTCTTCCACAGAGAGCAGCGGAGGCTGGGTCATTGAATTCATTCAAGGCTGGGTTAGATAGAATTTTGGTTGACAAGGGTGATGGGGCATAGGCAGGAAAGTGGAGCTGGGACCACAAGCAGATCAGCCATGATCTTATCGAAAGGCAGCGCAGGCACGAAGGGCCAAATGGCCTACTCCTGCTCTGAAATCCCATGTTCCTAAGTTCCTATGAGATTGGTCATTATCTGAGAGAGAAAGATGGGCTAACGTTATGGGAAAATTCCTTCAAATAGGGCTGCTCCAATCAATCGCCATCTGTTCTGTGAGCATGCCCTTGTGTTCTCAGATCCATTTGTGCCAGTCCTGTATTTTGTATCGTTTATTTCACATCTTTCCACCTGTAACTGAATGACTCAGCCATGATGAAAATCTTGGCGTTCTCTGACCCTACAGGATTTGAGATGTAATTCCCAATGAATCAGCAGCACACAACTGTGCAGACACTCAAAAAGTCAGAATGTCTCAACCCACACTCCCGTAACTGCTAACTCTTCCTTTTATTAGACAGGTTGGTGCATGATTCAGCAGGAGCTCAGCCAGTGGCACTCTCATCCCTGAGTCAGATGCTAATGATTTCACGCCCCACCACCCCCAGAGACATGAGCACAAAACCAAGGCCGACGACACTCCAGTGCAGTACCGAGGGAGAGCTGCCCTGTCTAGGGTTGCCAACTCTCCCAGAATGGCCAGGAGTCTCCTGGAATCGGAATCAATCCCCCAGTGGCCAAGGAAAGCCTTTCCCAGGAGATTTTAAAACAATGGTTTACGTTGAAGCCATTCAGCGAGTTGGGCCGGTTTGCTAAACAGGTATCCTAACTCCCCCCCCACAAACCAGGAAGGACAGTCCCCGTGGCACTGACTAGGGGGTGTCTCTATCCCTACATGGAGAGCAGGGAACCGGGCAGCGAGCAGATCCCAGAAGACACTGTGGCCGGGGCCTGGGGTGGGGTAGGGGGAATGGGGGAGGAGCATGGTGACATGACTTAACAAGTGAAGCACCAAAGTTGAGGTACAGGGTGAGAGTGGCGGCTGGATACGGCTGTGACAGAGGGCAGAGTAGCTCAGCTGAGATGGAGCTTTTCTTGTTGTTGATGCTTCCAATGTCTCTTTTCTTCCTAAGCCCCCACCCCCCCTCCACCCCCACCTCCAATTACTGTGCATTGATAGCACATCAAAAGCAGTAAGAGGAGGTGGAGCAGGGTTTGTATTTATGTACCTCTGTTTGTAGCCAACTCATAATCCGCTCGTGCCACACAGCGGGTTCCATGACATCACTTCTGCCGATGTCTCCCGGAACATGTCCAGCCAGAGTTGGCAACCCTAGTGGTGTCTGAGGTGCTGTTTCTCGGATGTGATATTAAACTAGGCCCCGCTACCCTCTCAGGTGGGTGTAAAAGATTTCATGGCCACTATTTCGAGGAAGAGAAGGGGCATTCTCTCTGGTAACCAGGCCAATATTTATTCTTCAACCAACATCACTAAAAACGGTAATACAAAAGCAAAAGATGCTAGCAATCAGAATAAAAACAAAACATGGTGGAAATACTCAACTGGTAAGGAGGGAAACAGAGCGATGTCTCAGGTCAATCATGATCATTAACTCTTGTTTCTCATCATCATTTGCTATGCACAAATTGACTGCGATGTTTCCCTATTACAACAGTGATTACACTTCAAAATTACTTCACTGTAAAGCGCTTTAGAACGTTCTGGTGTTCTGAGAGACGCTATCTAAATGCAAGTCTTGCTTTTGCACAGCAGCTAAACCTCTCCAGCTCCACTACTTCCTCAAAGCCTACCTCTTTGACAAAGCTTTTTGGTCATCTGACCTAATGTTCCCTTATTTGGTTTGGTGTCCGATTTTGCTTAATAAATGCCCCTGTGAAGCATCTTGGGACATTTCACTGCTTTGCAGCTACTCCATATAAATATAAGTTGTTGTTGCACTAACGCTTATCATGACAAGGCTTAACTCTCTGCGCCCACCCCGCAAACACAGCAACTTAACACCGTTCAGTAACGGTGGGAGGGACAGACAGTGGGGCACTGAAGCTAATGGCGAAGTGGGTAATCACAGAGAGTAAAGCCTGGAGATTGGCACTGAGGCTCGTGTCTCTGAAGTTGCTGAACTGTTCACAGGTCAGTGACGCCGAGCGCCATTGGGCTCAACGTTACTTTGACAGCAAATCCTGGTCCAATCAGCAGCAGGAAACGATTGGGGGGGGGGGGGGGTTAGTGAATGAAACCAAAACCACAATTTTTGAAGACCCTTGTTTCGGGTGAGGTGCCTCAAGTTTTCACATTCGAATATGATTGTGCTGATGGGCCTCTGCTTATTTTTGAGGAAATTTTGGGAGGGTCAGTGATGGGGTGGGGGTTGGCAGTTAGATCTTTATCTGATCCGGCCCCTTCAGGCATAAACCTTCCTGGGGTGCCCGGTTTTCTTGGGCAGCAGCATAGCCTGGTTCTTGGGTAGGACCCCTTCCTGGGCTATGGTGACCCCTCCCAGTAGCTTGTTGAACTTGGTTGTTGCAGATGGCGAGCTGCAGGTTGGGTGGGGTTGGGGGGGGTGGGGTGTGTGGATGATGCAGGTCTTGTTGTTGCCCCGGGCGGCATTGCCAGCCCGCTGGAGGATCTCGGTCGTCAGGTACTCTCTCAACGACGGTGGCCAAGTAGAAGAGGAGGGGGGGCTCTGGCCCCGACACGCTCAGCACAGTGACCCTTGCGCAGCAGCCAGTGGATACAGCCAATGGGGAAACCGGAGACCAGCTCTGGAGGAGAGAGTCTTGGCCTTGGCGCACCCTCCAACTCCGGTTTTACCACGACCAGACATCATCTTGTTGCCCCTGCTGGAGATCTTCACCAGGGGAACATTTTGTGCTCGAATTTAAACATAGCCCAACAACACGGTCTGAAAAAAGTACACAGTCCATTGACTTCTATGAATTGGCATCGGATTCCAAGGAAGTTGGCAGCTGGTACACAGGTCATTCAGACGCCAACGTGCTACCAAACAATCTGAAAACAGATCCCCACAATAATGATCCCCCTCCCTCAACCAAACTAAAATAAGAGGCAGATTCCTTTCTCAACCAGAATTTTTTTTTTGCCTTTTTGGGATACCTCTGGTTCTGAGTAGCATTCCAATCAGTGTGAGGGGTTCTGCATCACAAGAACACAAGAATTAAGAGGAGTAGGCCATTCAACCCATCGAGCCTGCTCCGTCATTCAACCAGATCATGGGTGATCCAATTGTGGCCTTAACCCCACTTTCTTGCCTGTCCCCCATAATCCTGGACTCCCTGGTCGGTCAAAAATCGAACTCAGCCTTGAATATATTCAATGGCACAATATCCACTGCTCTCTGGGGAAGAGAATCCCACAGGTGAACAATCCTATGAGTGAAAAAATTTCTCCTCATCTCAATCTTAAATGGGTGACCCCTAATTTTTAAGCTGTGTCCCCTAGTTCTAGACTCCCCTAAAAGTGGAAACATCCTCTCAGTATCCACCCTGTCTAGTCTCCTCAGGATCTTATATGTTTCAATAAGATCACCTGTCATTTTTCTAAACTCTTAATGGATACAGGCCCAACCTGCTCAACCATTCCCCATAAGACAACCCCTTCACCCCAGGAATCAGCCGAGTGAACCTTCTCTAAACAGCTTCTAATGCAATGGTTGGGGGAGTTTGCTGTGTGCAATTCAGCTGCCGAGTTTCCTACATTGCAACAGTGACCACACTTTGTCGGCTGCAAAGTGCATTGGGACATCTGATGGTTGTGAAAGGCGCTATATAAATGCAAGCCATTCTTTCAGTGAAATGTCTACATGTGGAGGGTTTGGCAAGGGGTGGGGCAGACAGAATCTAGCCACTCCGCACTAGTTTCTACATAGCACACTGAAAATTAAGAGAAGCTTCTAACTTTTATTCCCTTGCTTCCCTACCAGAGTACAATTTGTGAATTTAGCACTGTCCTTTGTACCTTTAATGACATCTTTAACATTTAACATTGCGGTTTTTGTGAAAGAGGTTCCTCTTGAGATGGGAAGAGTGCTGGCTGCTATCAGAGGTACGAATATTTTATACTTGCTCAAAGCAACTGGAGTTTTACTGCAGGAAGCTATGTCAGGAATCCTGAAATATACTTAAAAAGCGTGAACCTGCATCAGAAGGAATTCGACAGCAAGGGCTGATAATGGCAATTCAAGTGTGGTGAATTGCTGGCCCTCACAAGCATTATCAAGTGCTGGACTTTAGTTGCTGGCTATATTGAACCTACATCTGCCCATTTCTCAAACTGCTTACGCTCAGGACAAAACCCCTTTGGACAATGTGCAAGATAGCTGCCTCCATATACCCTGGTGTGCTGCCCATCCTCTCTCACAATAATGCTCTCCTGAGCAAGTGGGGGTGAACAAAATGTTAACTGCCCCTGTGCACGGCCCTCGTTCCAAAGGGAGTACATGGAGGTCGATCCTCTTTTTCTTAATATTTCCCATAATTTCAAGTTTAAGAAAATACGATGCACAGCCGAAGGGAATAAAATGAGTCAAACCAGGAGGGCGCACCGTGACGTGATAAGACTTCAAAGTTTCCCATGACTTATGAGGCAGACACAGCATGTGTTATTCTTGGAACAGGTCACCAACCTGAAGCTATAATTTGAAGGGCGCCACTCCACATCAAGCATGGCTGATCAGGAATCTCTCCTGCTCTTACTCTGCCAGCCATTGGCATGTGTTGGAAGGATTTACAACCTGATACCCTACCTGTTTGGCAGTATCATGAATGCACCTCCCTTGGCATCAAGTTCTAGAGAGGGACTTGAACCTAGAGCTTCTGGGCTCAGAGACAGAGATGCTACCCACTGCGCCACAGAGACCTCACCCCATGTAGCAGTAACCCACACTTATATAATGGGGTAAAATGTCCCAAGCACCATCAAACAAGATTTGGCCCTGTGCCACCTTAGGGGATATTAGGGCAGATTAGCAAATGCAGAATGATACAGCACTGAATTAGGCCATTTGGCCCATCGTGCTTGTGCTGTATATTTGTGGCTGGAGAGCGATGTAACAGTTGGCAGAATCGACACCAGCAAAAACAAAAAGGGCAGCACAGCTGCAGCTGTGCCCAGCTATGTTGTACTGCAGAGTGGAGTGCAGACACACACTATACCCGCCTTCCCAGGAGAGTTACTCTCAGCTCCCCATACTGTGCCTACCAGTAGCACAAGAGCAGCCCAGCTGGCGACCTCAAGCAGGCTGCTCATGTGCACTCCGGCAGGCCAGAGAGGTTCTTGTAAGGTGGAAAAAAAATGACAGCATGTTTAACTTTGAGCAGCTCACTGTACATTTCAATGGAATATGTTAGTGAATTGCCCGGCTTATATTAAATGGTAGTATGTTACTTCAGCCACATTATTCTCCTCTTCATTTCGTTGGAGCTTGTTGCTGCATTCTAATACAATGCCACGTTCATATTTGAGACTATTAAAGAACAGTAATATATTTCAACAGCAATATAAACCAAAACCTGGAAGGACAAGGGCAGCAGGTTCATGGGAACACCACCACCTGTGAGTTCCCCTCCACATCACTCACCATCCTGACTTGGAAATATATCGCCGTTCCTTCACTGTCGCTGGATCAAAATCCTGCAACTCCCTCCCTAACTACACCACATGGACTGCAGCAGTTCAAGAAGGCAGCTCACCACCACCTTCTCAAGGGCAATTTGGGGATGGGCAATAAATGCTGGGCCCAGCCACTGACGCCCACATCCCATGAAAGAATAAATTTTAAAAAAAACAGGAGAGAGAAGCCTAGCAAACCACTGTTCTATCATAGGGCTTACTCACAAGTTGTACCACGTGCCTAGGTGTGAGTTCTGTGCTAGCACTTCCTATCCTCTGAATCACAAGGTTGAGGGTTCAAAACCCGCTCCAGGGCTTGAGTTCACAGTTAATGCTTTAAGACTAAAACTGTCAGTTGTCCATCCACGTTTCTTTGGGCGTAAACTGCCCACTCCACCCTCAACACACTACAATTCGAAAATGCCGGCTCTTCAGACAAACGATAGAGGGTCTGGAGATAATTGGATAGAAAGATATAGACAGATGTTCCCCATGGCAGAAGGATCGAGAACAAAGGGAGCACAGATTGAAGGCGGCTGGCAAAAGACACAATGGCGACATGAGGAAAAGCTTTGTCACACACTGAATGTTTAGGATCTAGGATACATTACCCGAGCGTGCAGTGGAGGCAGGTTCAATCGAGGCCTTTGAGAGGGAATTGGATTATTATCTGAAATGGAAGAATGCACAGGGCTGTGGAGAGAAGATGGGGGGAGGGGCACTAGGTAAATTGGTCCTTCTGAGAGCCAGCACACATAATGGGCTGAATGGCCTCCTTTTGTGCTGTAACCAATCTGCGATTTTGATTCGATGGTTCTACGAGATGCCAGTCAGGCAGCAGCCTTGTGTAGTTATGCAAATTGAGGTCCTAGTCCATCGCTAGGACACTAACTACACCTCCTCTCCTACCCCAACCGCCCCTCCACCACGCCATCTTAACCCGAAACTCAGCAGGATGTCCTCAGCCACCAGCCCCAAAGCAAGAAGTTGGTGTGCAGACCTCCCTCCTCCTTGCCCACCATTCCCAACCCTCCGGCCATCTCAGCCCAGCCCCTCCACCATCACCTGCCACCCACCTTGGTTTTGATGGGCATTCTCAGAGGTCCCAACTTTCTGCCTCTTCCAACAACAACTTACATCTGCATAACACCTCTTTTTACATAGTGAAACATCCAAAGTTGCTTCATAAGCACAACGTGACAGGGCCACGCGATAAACCAAATGGCCAAAAACTTGGTCAAAGCAGGAGTTTTAAGGAATGTCTGGAAGAAAGGCAGAGAGGTGTAGTGAAGGAATTCCAGAGTTTAGGGTCTGTTCAGCTGAAGGCACGGCCACAAGTAGTAGAACGATTAAAGTTGGGGATGCTCCAGAGGCCAGGATTAGGGGCGTGCTGATGTCCCAGAGGGTTATGGGCTGGAGTTGATTACACGATAGGGAGGCGTGAGGCTATGGAAGGATTTGAAAACAAGGGTGAAAACTTTAGAATCAAGATGTTGCTTGACCAGGAGCCAGTGTAGATCAATGCTCACAGGGGGTGATAGGGGGGCAGGATGTGGTGCGATGAAACCATTTCATTGGCAAGTTGGCCAGTAGCACGTTGAGCTGTTAAAATCTGCTTCTTGCTGCTTACTAGGCCAGGTTCCTAACTCAGAAGCTAAAATTCCCACCTTTATGTCCATTCTTTCAAATCTTACAGACTCCAATGTGCCTGGTCCTCACATATGGTACAGCAGGAGAGAGACTCAAAGAGGCACTCAGTGTGGAATTAATGCTCCAAGGAATTCTACGCAAACAGCCCAGCTAAATTACACCCATGCAAGTTGGCTAGCCTCACAGGGATAACGTGGAATAACAATTATGTAGCCTTTCTTTCATATCTGATGTTATTTACCATCTTCCTAGGATCATAAGAAATAGGAGCAGGAATAGGCCATGCAGCCCATCAGGTCTGCTCTGCTACTCGATAAGATCACGGCTGATCTGAGTGCGGCGTTAACTCTACTTTCCTGCCTGTCCCCCATAACCCTCAACGATCAAAATATGTCGAACTCATCCTTCCGTATAATCAACGAGCCAGCCTCCACTAGACACTCCTTATTTGAAACTGTGTCCCTAGTTCTAGATTCCCCCACAGGAGGAAACGTCGTCTCAGCATCTACTCTGTTGAGCCCCCTCAAAATGTTATGTTTCAATAAGATCACCTCTCATTCTTCTGAACTCCAATGAGGTCCAACCTGCTCAACCTTTCCTAATAAGACAACCCTTTCATCCCAAGATTCAGCCTTGTAAACATTCTCTGAACTGCTTCCCAAGCAAGTATATTCCCCTTTAAGTAACAAGACAAAAACTGTACACAGTTCTTCAGGTGCAGTCTCACCAATGCCCTTTAGGGAAAGAAATCTGCTGTCCTTACCCTGGTCTGGCCTACATGTGACTCCAGACCCACAGTAATGTGGTTGACTCTTAAATGCCCTCTGAAATGATTAAGCAAGCTACTCAGCTCAAGGGCAATTTGGGGATGGGTAACAAATGCTGGCCTTGCCAGTGACACCCACATCCCATGAAAGTGTAAATAAAAAAAATAAGATCATAAGAAATCGGAGCAGGAGCAGGAGTAGACCATACAGCCCCTCGAGCATTCCCTGCCATCCAATATGATCTTGGCAGATCTTCCGCATCAACTCCACTTCAGAAAAACAATGGGTTTGAATTTCCTCGGGGTCTCTCCCACGCACTAATTTTGGCAGGAACGCTGTTGATGCCAGCAAAGGTGCAACCCAAACAGCCCTGAGGAAATTCAGCCTTCCCCCAGACCCCTGGCCCCACAACTTGGTAATGGAGATGAACCGCACAGCTTTACACAAAATCTTTCAGGGCAGGAATTTTGCCAGTGGTTTTGTTAAAACATTCCCAACAAGGTTTCAGCTTAAGAAAGGTGCCACTGGTTTTCTGGCTTTCAAAATGATGTAAGGAACACCTCTTGCCAATTTGATCAGGTCACACAGTATTAAAATATTTGCGACGGGAATAAACAAATTACGGAGGGAAAATATGGAATCCTAGCCATAAAAAAAAAACTTGCATCTATATAGCGCCTTTCACAGTCTCAGAAAATCCTCAAACGCTTTGACAGTCAACCAAGTACTTCTTTTAAAAATCTGTTGTAAAGTAGGAAACTTGGCCCCCAATTTGTGCACAATAAGCTTCCATGAACAGCAACCAGATAAAAGTAACCAGGTCGCATTATGATGTTGGCTGAGGGATAAAAATTGGCTGAGACATTGGGGACAACGCCCCTGCTCTTCTTCGAAATAGTGCCGTAGGATCCTTTGCGTCCAACTGGGCCTTGGTTTAACATCTCACCGAAAGATGACACCCCTGACAGTGCAGCACTCACTGCGCTGGAGTGTCAGCCTTGATTTTGTCCTCGACTCATCAGAGAGGGGCTTGAACCCATGACCTTCAAGTCAGAGATAAGCGCGAGCTACAGCGGACAATGGAAAGGTTTATTGTGTAATGCAGGGCCTAGAGTAGGATTGAGTGCTCAGGGTTACTACCCATCTTAGTTGAATATGTTAATATAATCCTGCTTCCTACTTATTCTCTTCAGTGAAGAGTAGTGAGAATGTGGAACTTATTAGACCATAAGACCAAAAGACGTAGGAGTAGAAGTAGGCCATTCGGCCCATCGAGTCTGCTCCACCATTCAATGAAATCATGGCTGACCTGATAATCTTCAACTCCACTTTCCTGCCTTTTCCCCATAACCCTTGATTTCCTTACTGATTAAAAATCTGTCTCTCTCAGCCTTGAGATGGCTCCAAGTATTACCAGAGGGAATGGTTGAAGCGGATAGTGTATGTGCATTTAAGAGGAAGTCAGACAAGCATTTAAGGGCTTAGAGTGTTACATTGGTAGATTTAGATGAGGAAAGATGGAGGAGCATAAACACCAGCATGGACTGGTTGGGTCTAATGGCCTATTTCTGTGCCTCATTACGTGTCCTATGTAATCCTAATGTGCCCTCAAGAACAGCAACAAATTATATGCATGAGTATAGACATGGATATACCTACGCATCTAGAATACAGTATACTCTACTACCCAAACTGCAGCAGCACTTTATGGATTTACTGCTGTCAATTTAGAGGTCACTCAGCTCAGTTGGATCGCTGCTAAGAGCCTTGGAGGCCTGCCCAGGCAAGGCATCTCCTCGGCATCTTTTCAAAATCCATTCTGAACAAATGCTGCAAGATATCAAACAGAAATGATTGCATCCGTGCTAAATGGTGCCTCGCTCCTCCTGTCACACTCTGTCCATCTGCCCTTACAGGGAGCAAGGAAAGCAGGCTCATTCCCATTTAAGGGAGGCAAAAAGTCTTGATGCCTTCCTTAAGGATACCTTTCCGTGAGGAGGAGCTTAAATTTGTGCAGGGAAAGTACAAGAGTTCAGAAGCATGATGATATGCAGATGGCGAAACTCTATTCCACACATCAGGGATGGGGAAGGAGGGGATTTTAGGGTGAGATTGTGTTAGATACTAACACAGTCTGACAAGCTTAGTTCTTAAATCAAATCGAAGACTCAAATTGGGGGAGCAGAAAAGGGGAGACAGCAACAGATATTTGCTGACATTTGTTTTTATTGCACAGAGTTTCTGAACTGCTTGCCAACTAAACAGAGTTTTCTGTTCATCAATGTCACAGAGGACAGGTTACAGCCTGCACAAAGCCAGCTTGGAGACATGGGGGAAAGAGCATTACAACTCAAAGCTCCCAGTGCAAGCAAATCCCCACAAGGCCGCACACCAGCCCTGGGGCCTACGAGAGGCATGATTTTTAGCTGTTGCACTGAGTAGAGAGCAAGGGACCCTGCCCACTACCCCCCCTCCCTCCCCCCCCACCCCCCACCCACCCGACTCACCTCACCACCACCCCCCCACCCCCACCCCCACCGAAGCCATCCCAAACCCCAGCGAGGTCCACATCTGGGCCTGGTGGGCAAACATCAGTGGAGTTTCCAGTGAGGAGCCACATCCGGGCCAGAAGATGCCGCCGAGGTTGAGCTTCTGTAGCCCTCCTGGCGCTATCAGGACAAGCAGGACCCTTTCTTCCGGCCACAACAAAGACATCTTGGCTCCCGCTGCTGCTGTTGTGCCCCCATCTCCACACCCCCTCCCCCCCCCCACCCACCCCCACCGGAATCGTGGCACACCTGCACCCCACCCCACCCCCACCCCTACAATCGCCTGGTAACTGATCCGCCAAAGCCAGGTGAACTCGATTTACTTCCCCATCGCCAGCCCAGCCCTGAGCAGGTGGGAAAAATCACCCTGCGCCTTTTGAGTGAGGGCCAGGAATTCAATGAGTGTGCCCCCCACCGCCCCACCCCCCACCGGGGTCCCCTGCTCGTCTGAATAGACCAAGTTTCAAACTGCCCTCAAAACTAAAACCGCCCCCACTTCCTGCACCCCGGTCTTTTCAATCAGGGCTTTGCTGTCTCTGAAAATACAGGCAAGTCAGGGGCTGCGGTAAAATGAATATCACATCTTGTCTGCTGTGTCCCACAGCACAGCCACCTCCAGCAGGTATGAGCCTGATGATCAGTCATTATTTTTTTTTGGGGCTGTCAGAGCAGGCTTCACAATTGGCCCCAGGATCCCCGAGCTAAGGAGGGTGAGAAAAAAATAGAACGAGGCAGAAGTCCTACAGCAAACTGTGCCGAGAGTACCCGTGGGCCATTGTCCTCCCAAGCTAATGTTCAGCCGCAACACCAAGCAGCAAATATTTCAGTGACGAGGGAGAACGAGAAAGGAGTCGCATTTATATAGCCCCTTTCACAACCACCGAACTTCTGAAAGCACCCTGCAGCCAATGCAGTACTTTTCTTTTGAACTGTAGCCCTGATGTAACATAGGAAACTTGCCAGCCAAAACGTGCACAGCAAGCTCCCACAAACAGCAATGTGACAACCAGATATTCTGTTTTGAGATGTTGATTGAGGGATATACGTTGGCCAGGGTATCAGGGATAACTCCCCTGCTCTTCTTCGAAATAGGAGATCTTTTACAACCAGGAGATCTTTTACAGCCACACTAAGCAAGCAGATGGGGACTGGGTTTAACGTCTCCTCTGACAGAGGGCACCTCTGACAATGCAACACTTCCTCAGTACTGCACTGGGTTGCCAGGGTGGATTTTTGTGCTCAGGCCCTGGAGCGGGACTTGAACCCGGGACCCTGAGACAGAGGTTACAGTGCTACCAAATGATGCTCCCAGTCAAAGCCGACACACAAGGCGGAATCGTCCCAGGTTTCCACCAACCCACCGGCTGCAATGGTGGCTTCTCATCCCAAATCGTCCCCCAATCCCGCCTCATTAACTATGCATTCCCGGGAAACAGGCAGTTTCAATGCCGGGTGGGCTCAGATTGACCCGCCGTGCTGTCACCTCACAGCTTCATCACGCTGGGCACCATATTTGAAGTACAACCACGCACCCACCTCTCAGTGCTTCCAGCCCAGGGCTGCTGCAGTGAGATATGGCCCCGGAAGGCAAGACAACTGCAGCCCCCAGGTTTATTGACACGTCCCTCGAGCGCCTTTTTGACACCGCGGAGGCCCACCGTGATGTCCTCTACCCCCAGCTGTGGCCGCAGGATGGGCAGTAACATTACCACTCCGGCTTAGCAGGTGGTGGCAGCGGTGGTCAGTGCCAATGCTGCACAGAAGAGGTCGGCCATCCAATGCAGATAGAGGATGAATAATCTCATCTGTGCTGCCAGGGTAAGGCAACCACCTCATCACTCTAAACTCACACACTCAAGCCCATCGCACATTCACTGGCATCTCACTCACTGTCAGCTCAAGGGACATCACCACTCACTCTCTCACACACACCCTCACATCTCCATCTGGCCTCATCTTCCCTGGAGACTCCTCACCATCTTGAGGCCAATTGCACAGATCAACTTGTGTCCCCACACACACCCCCTGGGATACCCTCCTTCCCCAGTACAGCCCTCGCCCTGCAGCTGTACAAAGCCACCCCCACCTTATGGCTGGTCTGGTAGGTAGAGACCTGCCCGTGAGCCGCCCTGAGAGTGGTGTGGGTGCCGCCTGCGATGCCTGGCACCGGTGACCGCGAGCGCTGACCGAAGCGAGATCGGTAAACAAACCTCGAAGTCCCAAGCGAAGTGCAGCCCGCCAGGCGCACGTCACTTATGTGGAGTTGTGAAATACGTCGGGGTGATCTCGGACGAGGTTCCCGATGTCTGATGGCGGGAACGCGTTCCGACATGGACAGGCTGAGCTGGCGATTGCAAACGGGTTCCATGGCGTCGTGAAACCAATTTTGGCCACCTCGCCATATTGTCTGCTCACACTGCCAAGCCCACCCGACGCCAGCTGGCACTGAAAGCTCTGCCCGTAGGGCATGTCCCATTCTCCCATACCAATGGCGTTCAAGGAACTGGATTCGTGCACAACTATCCAAAGCAGAAAACAAACTGGCTGACAGCTTTCTACTTCAGACTCCATCACAGCCCAGAGGCAGCCTATCGCCTTAGGTAGACTGAAACTGTGAATTCCCTATCTAATGATACTGTCGGTTTACCTGCAAAAGATGAGCTACAGTCATTCAAGGCGGCTCACCACCACTTGCTCCAAGCCAATTAGGCTTGAGCAATAAATGCTGGCCTTGCCAGCGATGCCCATAACCCAAGACAGGAAAATAAAGCTCGAGTTGTTTCAAACAAACAATTGTTATTCTTAAATAACTTCAGGAGGGAAAAGAGAAAGAGGGAGTCAATATCAAAAGAAAACCTTAGAATCCCGTCCGCCATCTACAAGGCACAAGTCAGAAGCGTGATGGAACACTCTCCACTTGCGTGGATGAGTGCAGCTCCCACAACACTCAAGAAGCTCGACACCATCCAGGACAAAGCAGCCCACCTTTTGGCACCCCATCACTATCTCAAACATTCACTCCCTCCACCACCAACAAACACTGGCAGCATATGTGTACCATCTACAAGATGCACTGCAGCAACTTGCCAAGGCTCCTTCCAAATCCACAACCTCTACCACGTAGGACAAGGGCAGCAGATGTATGGGAACACCACCACCTGCAAGTTCCCCTCCAAGTCACTCACCATCCTGACTTGGAAATATATTGCCGTTCCTTCACTGTCGCTGGGTCAAATATCCTGGAGCTCCCTCCCTAACAGCACTCTAGATGTACCTACACAACATGGACTGCAGCGGTTCAAGAAGGCAGCTCACCACCATCTTCTCAAGGGCAACTAGGGATAGGCAATAAATGCTGGCCTTGCCAGCAACACTCACATCCCATGAATGAATTTTTTAAAAAATTAAAAACCAACGTAACACTTCAATGGTTTAAAAGTAAAAACTAACTTGGTTGAAAAGGTGATGTGTATGAACAGGCTCAGGATGTTAAAGACTGTGTTCTCAGATGAATTGTGATGGACAGTCTCCAGTCCAGGGTTTGGGATCCATTAAAGGCTCATTTATTATTCTTACTTCTCCCCTAGCCATTTTCCACAGATGTTGACAGGTCTAACACAGACAGTGTGGGATGATCTTAATAGTTACTGCCTTGGTAACAACAGGAACTCCACTGCAAACTCATTAGCAAACTGGAAACAGATTTCACAAAAGTTACAGAATCCAACCAGGGCCATAACTCCCCCAGAAACAGGCCATTTTACACATCATAATCATATTCAGAAGCAAAATCCCAAATATTGGAATCTCGTCGTAATTTTGCTAAGTTAACTGCATCATCGCTACAACCCTACTGCCGATTTTACTTCCAAAGCCTGGAAATTAGAGGCAATTGCAGAGAGGGAAGAATTTGAATAAAGGTACATAACATGTTGGTCCTCGAGACAGAATTAGGAGCGACCAGGCTTGAAGAGAACAAGCCTTCATACCAGAACAACAGCTTAGCATGTCTCAGACAGTTTCCGTGAGGTGAATCAAGTCCTTCCAAAGCTGCCATTTTACACAAGCTCTTTAAGAATAAATATTAAATAGTTCGGTCCATAATTGCAGACATCAGAAACCATCTGCTCATCTTAAAATGCTGCTGCCTGAACTTGGTACAGAGTCCACGCCGAATTGTTTAGGTGTGATCAAGTCCCATTCTCCAACCCACCTAACTGATGCTCACAGCCCTTACAGGACCCTGCAATCTGACTAACCTGACTAACTGTTGCTGACACCCATCAATCCCAGCGGAAAAGGTTGTCTTTTCCTCTGAAACACAAACAACTTGGTACATGGGGCGGAATGTTGACAGTCAGTTTAAAATGTTGACACTGGCAGCGTCCGCAGTGGGGAACGAGATAAAGAGAAATAATCAGATGGAAAATTAGAGGGAGAAACACTGCAAGGTAGGCTAACAGTCAAATACACCGGGACACATTTGCAGCTACTATAGAAACCTTAAAGAAGCTCCACAATTTCACTCCACGTGCAGTCCTTACTGACCAGCAACTAACTTACACTAAAGAGTCTTCATATACAATGGACATTTGATGAACCTATGCAATACTCCTAGTTATTCTTGGCGTTCAAACTAATAGCTTTTTATTCAGTACACAGGGTTTAGGGTTAAAATTGCCCTGTTAACGTGCACAATATCTCAACAGAACCTGAGCGACTACCCCAAGTGTTTCTTCTAAGTGATTTTAATGTCTCTATGCAGCTTAATATAAAGACAAATTATGTACAAGAGTTTTATTCCCCTAGAGATACATTTCGGGAGAGCGTGGATCTAATGGGGAGCAAGTGGAGTGGTAGCAATGTCACTAGGACTAATAACCCAAAGGCCCAGGAATTCAAATCCCACCATGGCAGCTGGTGGAATTTAAATTCAATTAATTAATAAAATCTGGAATTGAAAGCTGGTCTCGGTAACAGTGACCATGAAAATATCAGCGATGGTTGTGAAAAGCCACCTGGTTCACCAGCAGAAGGAAATCTGCCATCCTTACCCAGTGTGGCCTGTGTGTGACTCCTGACCCAAAGCAACGGGGTTGCCTCTTAACTGCCCCCCCCCCACGCCCCCCACAGTGGCTGAGCGTGCCACACTCACCTCAAGGGCAACAAATGCTGGCCTTGCCAGCAATGCCCACATCCCACCAAAGAGTGAGGGGGAAGAAAAAGAGATCACAAGGGCCACACTGAGCGAAATGGGGAGTGACAAGGAGCTGTTTGTTCGCTAATCAAAGGCAGCATCCCCCATTTTAATAATTTGGCTCATCTGCTTTTAGACTGGACTGAAGAAGTATTTAATAAAATCTCAACCCTTTTCTGACGCGATGTGCGCAACATTACAGACGTCTCCCTGGGTGAAGCCCCGTCGTTCTGCAGGAAACGAAGCAGCGACAGTCACTACAATTCTCCCGTCTAAATGACAGAAATATTAAAGTTGCTGTTAAACAAATAGTTAGTCATAAACCCATTTGGCCGCTCAGGTCCTGTTTCCCTACTCAATTCGGCCAGAGAGAACAGCAGAAACAGACTTTAGATCCCGTGCTGCGGTAAAAGTCATACATCAGTTGCTCCCTGTGGGGCGCAGAAAGTTCTCCGGAGTTTCATTGACATCGGCGCTTGTTTTTATTTTTAATTCATTCATGGGATGTGGGCATTGCTGGCCAGGCCAACATTTGATCCCCATCCCTAGTTGCCATGATTCAGGGGGCATTTAACAGTCAACCATATTGATGTGGGTCTGAAGTCACATGTAGGCCAGACCGGGTAAGGACAGCAGATTTCCTTCCCTAACGGAAGGGGAGTGTCCCTATTGGACATTAGTGAACCGGATGGGTTTTTGACAATAATTGACAATAGACAATGGTCATCGTTAGACTTTTAATTCCACCATCTACCATGGTGGGATTTGAACCCAAGTCCCCAGAGCATTACCCTGGGTCTCTGGATTACTAGTCCACCAACAACACCACTACATCATCACCTCCCTGTGATCCAGTCAACTTTAGACCAACTGACACATACAGTATGGCAGATATTACACAAAGATGCATAACTAACACTGAATTGAAGGCCTGTTTATTTATTCTTGATCCTCCATTCATTGCAAACACTATAGACTACACACACACACACACACAGACACACACACACACACACACAGACACACACACACACACAGACACACACACACACACACACAGACACACACACACACACACACAGACACACACACACACACACACACACAGACACACACACACACACACACAGACACACAGACACACACAGACACACAGACACACACAGACACACACACACACACACACACACACACACCCACAGACACACACACACACAGACACACACACACACAGACACACACACAGACACACACACAGACACACACACATTACAGCAGGTGGTGGTCATCTGGTCCATTGTGCCTGTGGTGGCTCTTTGAGAGAACAATCATCCCTAGTCCCACACCCCCAACCACCACTGCCCCTCTACAAACTCTCCCCACCCACCAGAAGAAATTTCAGTCTTCCGTTGATAATCAAAAAGGTGATAACTTCTTTCAAATGTGACCTGATCTTTGGGGGATACCTGTCCTGCCCTTTATGGGACCCTTTTCTGCCTTTCCAGAGGGCAAAACGTAACAAATTTATGCCAGCCTGAAGCGTTTTCCACCCCCCCCCCCCCGCCAACCACCCCAGCACCACCCACCCCACCCATCCCACCCACCACCCCACCCACACTAGCCTTTGCCTCCTCTGGCACCAAGGACTTTGTGTTGGATGGAGGTCCGAAGGTAGACAACAAGACTTCTGAAAATTCCCGGCAGCGGCTGGACGCTGGGCTTGAGCTGACTGTTGAGATCTCTGTGGTACCCCTGGGGGGATTGCTGTGAAAGTGTGGATGGGTCAGAGTAATTCCAGACCCTTGCTGTACTGAAAAAAGTGACTTCCAGGGAGCATTGAATGGAAGTTAGGTCCTTTGGAACTGTAGCTCCGAAAGGAACCTTCTGGAGAAAAGCGGGGTGGTGGGAGGCTGGTATAGGGAAAGAGAGGCAATATAAAATGCCTCTCTCTTCAGACCCTATAGTAAAACGTTGTCATGGCTGGGATAATATGCAGGCCGTAAGAAATGAAACCTCCACATATTAACCTTTTTTCACACTGGTACAAATGATCCAAAGTACAAATTCTGCTTCTGGAATGATAACCAGTGCACATTCTGTCCAGAGGTTTCCTGTTCCACACCACACCTCCCCCCACTCCCCCCCACCCACCCACCCACTAATAATGCATTGTCACAACCCTGCTCATTTCTACATTATCTCATGTGGCACCTGTGCCTTCTACAATCATCAGTGTGCATTGCTACTCCGACAAAATGTTCAGGCACCCAACAAGAGAGGCCCCTTCTTTCCAAAGTCTGTGGTAAAGGCTCATACCTACACCCTTATATAGAACAGCCCATGACAGTTGAGGCAGACAAGAATCAATCCCTTATCTACAGGAACTATGTTTAAACAAAGACCTTTTTTCAAAAAAAAAAGCTGGTAGAGCTTTTAACAAAACCTTTAACTGGCAAGTGCAAGATCCTTTTGAGAAATTATTTCTGGACAGCCTCTGACGCAGGCCCGAATGGAGGTGCACAAAACGTGATCACGCTTTGAACGGGCACATGGTGTTTGGCGCCGTACAAAGTGGTCTTCTGATGTTGCAAATGTGTTGTTGGGGTGAGGTGGGGCGGTGGTGGGGGGGAGGGTGGGGGGGAGGGTGGTGTGGGGGGGGTGGAGAAACGAGGGGAGCAGAATGGTATTCTGCGTGGAACTGCAATATACCCGAAAGGGAACATTTGATGCTGATGATGGTGCCCAAAATGGAATATGCTCAGCTCTGCAGCATCCAATATGCCTTATGTCAAGTGTATTTTATCTAAGACGCCAGTAAATGCTGACGGCTTCCAGCACTAAGTTCCCCCAGCATTTTAAAGTTGCGAATGGTTGACAGCACACAAGGTACTAACAACACCGTGCCCCCCCCACCCCCCACCACACCCCTCCTCCCCACCACCACACCCCTCCTCCCCACCCCCACACCCCACCTTGCAGCAGAAACCTGTCCAAAGCAGTTGGTTTGTTGCTTTAATCCACATCGAGGAGACAAAGCCCTTTGTCTGGGCAGCCAAACTTGAAATGCAACTTCAGAGAAGGTGCCCGAGTTCAACACCTTGAGCTGTACGCTGACAACAGAGGAACACAAGGGGCTCTCCGTGTCGAGTCGCTTTCCTGTACAGGCTCTGTTTCAAATATCCTGACTGCATTCGAAAGCTGCTAATAATGCCTCACCTCCAGCTCAGCTGCCAATTAAGAAAGAAAGGATTATTTACACACTGCCCCTGACCTTTGTGTGTTGAGAATGTTTGGTGAAAGATGGAAGAAATTTTGCTCTCCCTCCCTCCTTCCTTTTACTCCCATGAAGTACTTCAACCTCCTTCACTTCCCAAACAGAGATTGAAAGATTACATACATCAGAATGCATATGAAACATCAGTCCCCCAGCTCCTGGTGAATGCCAGCAGCACTTCCGAGTATGCATTAGGATGAGGGGGAACAACCTACAAGACAGGATAACAGACCACCAACAGCCCTCAAAACCAACGGATAACAGCAAAATCCTACTGCAGGTCCACAGTTAAGGAACGATACACTTGGAGACGATACAGCGTAGGTTCACTAAGTTGATCCCTGAAATGAGGGGGTTGTCCTATGATGAGAGGCTGAGTTAATTGGGCCTATATTCTCTGGAGTTTAGAAGAATGAGAGGCGATCTCATTGAAACACACAAGACTCTGAAGGGGCTTGATAGGGTGGACGCTGAGAGATTGTTTCCACTGGTCGGGGGAATCCAAAACAGGGGCACAGTCTCAGGATGAGGGGTCGATCATTGGGGACTGAGATGAGGAGAAATGTCTTCGTTCATAGGGTTGTGAATCTTTGGACTTCTCTACCCCAGAGGATTGTGGATGCTCCATTGTTGAATATATTTACAGTTCAGATAGATAGATTTTTGGTCTCAGGGAATCCAGGGATAAGGCGAGCTAGCAGCATAGTTGAAGCCCAAGATCAGCCATGATTGTATTGAATGGCGGAGCAGGCTCAACAGGCCATATGGTCTACTCCTGATCCTTTTTTTTGTGTTTGTGCATCTGTCTGTGGGTGGTGGGCAATAAGGTAACTAACGGAGTGTGGTGGCTCCACGACCATCGCCAGCTTCAGCCATGGCGCAAGCAGCAATCAGTTGCTGAAGGCCAGGCTGAGAATATTTACCAGTGTCTTCAGCCAGAAGTGGCGAGTAGGTGATTGTAAGCTACCTCCTTCCAAGGTCCCTACCATTGTCAGCGTCCAGCCTTTACAATCCACTCAATGTGACATCAAGAAGGCACTCGTGTTCACGAAACAGAGCTCGGGCTGTGGGCCCTGACAATACCTCGGCTGTAAAGCTGAAAGCCTGCACACTAAAACGTGTCAGTCCCCCAGCCAAGCTATTCCAGTACAGCTTGGACATTGGCATCTGCCCAACAATATCGAAAATTGACCATGTATGCCAAAAGGCCAGGACAAAGCTAACTCAGGCAACGACTGAGCTATCATCCTCTTCCCAATCACTAGCAAAGTGACTGAAGAAATCACCAACGCCACAATCAAATGCCACCCATTGGGGTCCAGACCCCAATGCAGCCTCGATCCAGTTGTGGGTGCAAAAACTGAATGCTAAGGGAGAGGTGAGAGCAATTGTCCTCAACGTCAAACAGATTACGAGGCCCCAGCAGAACCGAGGTTAATGGGGTTTACAGAGAAACCTTCCAGTGACCAGAATCATATTAGATACAAAGGAAGATTCTCATGATGCAAGAGTCACAGTCTCAGGATATCGTTTCTGGAGGTCCTCAAGGCAGCAACTTCAGCCCAGCCATCCTCAGCTGCTTCATCAGCAACCTTCCCTCCTTCGTAAGGTCAGGGGTGCTGATGCTCACTGACATTTCTACAGTGTTCAGCTCCATTCCTAATGCTTCAAGAATGAAACAGACTATGCCAGCTTACAGCAGGCCCTGGATAACATCAAGGCATGGGCTGCAAAATGGGAGATGCC
The DNA here is from genome assembly GCF_017639515.1 of Carcharodon carcharias. Lineage (NCBI taxonomy): Eukaryota > Metazoa > Chordata > Chondrichthyes > Lamniformes > Lamnidae > Carcharodon > Carcharodon carcharias. The sequence continues at coordinate 229,151,536 of NC_054469.1, forward strand.
ATTTGTGCCTCAAAAATGCAGGCGACAATCTTTTCCAACAAGGGAAGGACTATTATCTACTTCTCCTTGAGCTTCACTTTCTGGCTCCTCAGTGCTCCACCTGATTCCCCCCCACTTAGGTCGATCAGGCTAGGAGCTGGATAGAATACCCACCATTCAACTAGATGGTAGGTGCAGGAACACTGAAGGAGCTCCAGGACAGAGCAGTGCAGCTTGATCAGCACCCCATTCAGTAGATTCAATGTCCACTCAGTGGATGCATTACAGCAACCCACCAATCTCCCTTCCGCAGCACCCCCACAGCCCCATAATCTCAGCCACTGAGAAGTTCAAAGATCACCAATGTTGATGAAACTCTGAGCACTCTCAGGTGTCCTCCAAGTTACACACTATTCTGACTTGGACATATAAAATTGCTTTCATTGTTGCTGGGATTTACTTTCACCATTGTGGAAACCCTATCTCATAATTACTGCAACAGTTGTTTTTTAATTTGTTCATTCAGAGGATGTGAGCATCACTGACTCAGCCAGCAGTTATTGCCCATCCCTAATTGTCCTTGTTGCCTTCTTGAACCGCTGCAGTAAGCTACTCCCACAATGCTGTCAGGAAGGGAGTTCCGAGATTTAGACCCAGCGACAGCGAAAGAACCACGATATATTTCCAAGTCAGGATGATGTGTGGGCTTGGAGCAGAATGTGCAGGTGGTGTTCCCATGCATCTGCTGCCTTTGCCCTTTTAGATGGTAGAGGTCACAGGCTTGGAAGGCGCTGTCAAAGGAGCCTTGGTGAGTTGCTGCAGTGCATCTTGTAGATGGTACACACTGCTGCCACTGTGCGTCGGTGGTGGAGGGGGGTGAATGTTTCTGGAGGGGGTGCCAGTCAAGTGGGCTGCTTTGCCCTGGATGGTGTTGAGCTTCTTGGGTGTTGTGGGAGCTGCACTCATCCAGGCAAGTGGAGAGTATTCCATCCCACTCCTGACTTGTGCCTTGTAGGTGGTGGACAGGCTTTGGAGGGGAGCCCTTTGCAGAAATCCAGGGTTGAAGAAGATGACCCAACACCTCCTTCAAGGCAGCTAAGGATGGACAATAAATGTGGCATGACCAACAAGATTAAAAAATAAACGCTTGTGAAAAGGTTGAGAATTATATAGACGCCCAACAGAAGAAAGGAGATTTTTTAGGCTGTCTCTTTCTTTACCCCTTCATGTTGCAGTCAGACGGCTGCTATACAGCCTCATCTAGATACATCATCTGTTTCTTTACTCTAACCATCAGCACTCTCTCTGGATTTTGTACATGAAACCTTTTGTCATTTCATCTCTCCTGCCCTCCATTCGATCACAGACCTTCCCTTTTGATCTTCTTGCCCCCCCCCCCCCCCCCCCACTTTCCACGGCTTAAAATTGTTTATATTTCTATCTTTCTCCAGTTCTGATGAAAGGGCACAGGCCTGAAACGTTAACCCTGTTTCTCTCTCCACAGATGCTGCCTAACCCTGCTAAGTATTTCTAACACTTTTTGTTTTTATTACTGATTTCCAGCATCTGCAGTATTTTGCTTTAGTGTTACCGGGGATTTTTCAGCTGTTTCAGGAATATTGTCCAATTATGAACAGGTAACTAAAGAGAGGTGGGGGGGGGTGGGGCAGAAATCTTGCATTTGGACACCTCAAAGCACTTAAGAGCCAAATAAGCTCTTTTTGGAGTGTAGTCACTGTTGTAAGTTAGGAAATACGGTAGCCAAACAGAGCAGAGCAAGCTCCCACAAACAGAGAAGTGATTACGCCCAGATAATGCTCTTTTTTTGGTATGATATCGATTGAGGGATAAATATTGGCCAGGAGATCTTGTATATCTGCCTGCACGGGCTTCAGTTGAATGTTGCATCCAAAAGACGGCACCTCCAACAGTCCGGCACTCCCCAGGTACTGCACTGGAGTGTCAGCCTGGAATTTTATCCTCAAGTGTCCGGAGTGGAGCTTTCTGACTCAAGAGGGAAGAGTGAGACACACAGGGGCCTGGGGATAGACAGCGAACAAGAACAGGAACCCTATAGCTATTGTCCCCTCTTTCTGTTCTAGATCGCTGGACAGGTACCAGGAGCGGGACACAAACAGCGGCGAGCTCCTTCATGGTTCGCTTAGCAGTGAACTATCAAATAGATGCAGGCTGTGCCAGAGGTATCCTGGCACCCAAAGGAGCTCTACCCCACCCCAGCATGAGTCAGCCTTCAGGCAAAGGATCTGAAGACACAAAGGAAAGTGCTGTTTTAACTCCGAGATGGCAGGGCTCCTATCAGAAACCGCTTGCTCGCAAAAAAGGGAGCGCACCAGGCATCAGCCGCTCACTAAAACATCAGAGCAAAATCCAGTTCACTCTGGCCCGGCTGGGTTCAAGCAAGAGGCAATGGAGGGAGAAGCAAGCAGGAAGAAGCAGTGGGTGTGGAACCCTATCCTGATGCTGCAGCAGAACCAGCTTCTAACTAGCCTGTGGCAGTCAATACCACTCAGCTGCACAGCAGGCAAGGGCCTTGCATCAACCGACTGTTGTTCCATTGCACAGCCACAACGGGCAGGCTGGCAATCTAAAATATACATTTTAAAAACGTTAAGGGCCAGCTGTCATCTCGTGAGTACACGTCAAGATTGAATCCAAACGGATAATATGTACTTTTCTCTTTCCCCATCTCAGTATTTGTGATGATGTGACAAGGTACCATGAGAGAAAGCTGGAATTAAAACCCACAACTAGCGTACACCAGCAATTCCCTCTACGTTTCTCCCAATCCAACGCCTGGAGTTTGCACCAATCTCCTGTCAAAATTACAACAGCCAATCGAGAGAAGCCGCAAGGAAATTCTCAATGGGGGGGGGGGGGGGGGGGGGGGAAATCAGGATGTCACATCAGCTCCTCGATTGGATGAAGGGCTCCACCCAAAACATTGCATCTTGAGCACAAAATCTAGCCTGACAATCCAGGGCAGGGCTGGGGGAGTTGGAGGTGCCGTCTTTGGAATGAGACATTAAACTGAGGCCTGCCTGCTTGGGCGTAGATGTGAAAGATCCCGTGGCAGTATCTTGAAGGGGAGGAGGGGAGATTTTCCTAGCGTCCTGGACAATATTTATCCCTCAATCAACATCAGGTTATCTTACTGTAATTTGTGGGAGCTTGCTGTGCGCAATATTACAACAGAGACTTATTGACTTTCTGACACTTCTGGATGCCTGAGATTATGAAAGGTGCTACATAAATGCAAGCCTTTCTTTTTCAACACACTTTTAACACCAACTGTGTACAAATTGCAGCGATAGTTGTTTCATGAGGAAACGTTGAGCAGGTTGGGCCTGTACTCATTAGAGTTTAGAAGAATGAGAGGTGAACTTATTGAAACATATAATATTCTGGTTGACAGGGTAGATGCTGAGAGGTTGTTTCCCCTCCTGGGGGAATCTAGAACCAGGGGGCGCAGTTTCAAAATAAGGGTTCTCCCATTTAAAGCAGAGATGAGGAGGAATCTCTACTCTCAGAGGGCCATTGACCTTTGGAATTCTCTAGCCCAGCGAGCAGTGGGGGCTGGGTCAATGAACATATTCGAGGCTGAGTTAGACAGATCTTTGATCAACAAGGGAATCAAGGGTTACAGGGAGTAGGCAGGAAAGTGAAATTAAGACCACAACCTGATCAGCCATTATTTTACTGAATAGCAGAGCAGGCTTGAGGGGCCAAATGGCCTATCCCTGCTCCTTTTTCTTACTTTGCTTACCCCAGGTGCTGAGGTCAGGTACACTGCACCTCCCATAGACAAAGCCAGGGCCCTTCAGGCCACCACTTGTCAGCTACTGGCTGGATAAACTGACTCAGCTATCGGGGGAGTGGAGGTTTCCCTTTATATCTCTTTGTCATTTGAGAGTGCCATTTGTCATTCTCCTGAAGTGCTTGGCAGTTTTATGCATCAATTCAAACTATTATCAGATCAGTGGAGAAGATAAATAAATTCCTCATAAATTAATTTACAAAGAGACTGCTCTCAACAGCACCACACAAAGTACTCAGAGGAGATCTTGCCCATAATCTTCCAGCTGCCATTGTCTCAGGAAAGATGTCAAAGAGTTATTCAGCTGAACAGCTGCAACTGTGCTAACTGAAAACAGGCCTACGCTGCCCCACCAATGAATAGATATTAAATGTTCAATGCTTTACCTGTGTCTGCACTGGTACACTCCAAAAGGAAGCAATGGCAAGACACATGTTCAAGTGGGAGAGACAGCATAGAGAATATTCTCTTAAAGTCATGCCTCTGGGCACACATGGATGGATGTCACTCTCTTAAAACACTTCAGCATTTTAAACCGTCCAGTGATGGCTGCTGGAGACAATGTCGAACAAGTATAGCTGTAGCATCGATAATGGTGCGTGATAATAATACAGCATTTTAGGTAGCATCAGTTCAATGGTGAGTTGGACGTTATAATTTAAACATAACATGGAAATAGTGCGTGTGTGTATATGCATATATTGGGGGGGGCCGGGAAATAAGTTAAAAGCTGATTAACACTGGTGCAAGCATATAAACAAGTGCGTAGATTAGTCTCTTGAGCTTTCCCAGTATTATTGCTCCACCAATGCTGGCTGTGCCTTCAGCTGCCAAGGCCTTCTACTCTGGAATTCCCTCGCTAAACCTCTCCTTCTTCCATTAAGATGCTCCTTAAAACCTCCCTCTTTGTCCTAAGCTTCTAGTCCAATATTATGTGGTATGGAGTCTTAATTTTGCTTTATAATGCACCTGTGAAGCACCTCATGCATTTTATTATTGTTAAAGGTGCTGTATAAGTACAAGTTGTTGTAGTAACAGAAGCCCAGACCAGAAATCACTCGTAAAAAAAGCTGTTAAACTGTTATGCAGAGCAGACAGTGGGAGCCTCAAACCTTTCTGGCAGCAGACAATAGGAATATAAAAGGGAAAAAGGTAAATGTAGTTAGCTGGAGAGTTAAAATCTGAACTTTTGAGTTTCCCCTGAAGGATGACACAAGGACTTCCTGAATACTTCACCTAAAAGCCAGTGACGATAAAATTTGGGTCACAAAGTACTGGTTTAATTGCTCGATTTTAACAATCCCGTTTCAACAAAATGCTGAAGAGCTCATTTGGGTTTCTTCAAGAAATGGGAATTGCCCATGACCACCCAGCACCCCTGCCTATACCTTCTCCAAGGACCCAGGATCCACAAGTGGGCTTTGGACAACCTATTCAACTGCAGAGGCCGGCATCATCGAATCTGATCAATTCCTCGTCTGACATCGGGCACACATGCAAAAGTGGATAGCAATCACAGGACAAGCCCCTGGCCGATACTCCTCTCTGCAAATTGGAGGATCCGAAGCCCAATCTATAACCAGTGGCAATATCCAGCAGGAACCATTGATCTAAGCTGGTCCGTTTGATTCAGCCACTTCCTAGATAACATCATTTAAGCTACTAACTTATCAAAACAAAATCTGAGTCAGTCACTATCTCACATTTGGATAAACAGATATCCATGGGTGGGTGGGTGGTGGTGGTGGTGGTGGTGGTGGTGGGGGTGGCAGAGGGCAGGCATGATTGTACATTAAAGGGGCCTTGTTATGCTGATAACTAGCTACCTCCAGTCCTCTGGTTGCCGATTTTATGAAATGACAAGGGTGCCATTGTCGAATGAATGGAGCCTCTGCACCAGGTGAGAACACTGAGAGAAACGCTAACTTTTTCCAGGCAGCCATTCCAGGCCACTCTGAGTTCCAAAACCATGACGGTACCTCTTTAAGGGGGGAGCAGCAGCAGCAGCAGCAGCAGCAGCAGCAGCAGCAACAGCAACAGCAACAACAACAACAACAACAACAACAACAACGTGTGTTTATGAGGCATCTCTGACATAGTAAAACATTCTCAAAACACTTCACAGGCAAGTTATTAAACAAAATGTGATGTCAAAACCACAGGAGGAATTAGGTCAAGTCAAGTGACCACAAGGCTTTGTCAGAGAGGTAGGTTTTGAGAAGTGTTTTAAAGGAGGGGAGAGAGGCGGAAAGATTTTTTGGAGGAAATCCCAACACTTGGGGCGATCAATCATTCCAAATTACCATTTGAAGTCAGATCAGCAATGATCGCTCCCGAGCTTTCGTAAATGCTGAAGGGATGTCCAATCTTTTCAGGTAGGGAGGTAGCAGCAGGTACCGCCGCAAATTCCCTCCTCCTCCCTCGGGACATTGACTCACTCGGATGCCGGGCGGGTTTACAGCTAAATTTTGAGAGCTTCCTCGTTTAATGCGCTGCCACTAGAGTGGAAATCAGAGTTCATGTTCCTTTCCTAAGTCAGAGATGCCAAGCGTAACGTCCATCCCTCTGCCTGGGCTGAGAGGTGGCAACTCTGCACAGTTAGGGGCAGAATCTAGGGCCTTTCGATGGCTGCTCACTAGAGAAAGGAAGGGGCTGTGCCCTGGAGCTCCTGAAAGCGGGTATTTTTAATTATAAGAATGATCTTTCTATTTGAACGGCCATACTTTCGCCTGATTCACGCTCTTCTGGTTAAACAGCTTTGTGATCCCTTTTTATACCGTCTAGTTTACCAGGATCCCCATCTCCCCTGCTCCCTCCCACTATTATGGCTCACAACGTAATGGTCAAATCCCAGCCTTCCTTTGGCTTCAGTTACGTTGCGAGTATGAGAATGATACAGAGGAAATAGGAGCCTAGCCCAGCTTACCTGCGAGCAGGAGAAGGGTTGTCATGGCAACTTGCTGCGCTGTGAATAGGTGAGCATACTGTGCTCTGAATACAGGAGCAGCAGCCAAGCCTTCAGTTACGGACTTGTGATAAAAGAGGAAGCAAGGTCGGCCTGCGATGGTCGAGCTCCTTCTGAAATAGGGTTGAATTTACTTTTGAGGATGCTAGTGTAGTGGTCGAGAGATGACAATACACAACACGATGGCACTTGGATCAGCAAACTTTACAGAACTTTACAAGAGGTTCTACTGTGGTCGAAAATAAATACAATTCTGAAAATGCTTGAGCTGGACTTGCACCACTGGTTGAGAGCGACCAAACCTCATCCACAGTTGGCCTTCCGAGCTCACCACCGAAACCTCAACCACTGCAATCGGGGAAGTTTTAGCTTGGGCATTTAAGAAGAGTATAGCCGAAGGCAAACAGGGTTGTCCTTGGAGACAGATAAAAGGACCTGACCTTTGCCATTGTGAAGACATCTGTAAGCCACTTTTTTCTGGGACTTAACTGAGCTGTTGTTCGGTCTTTCTGGGCCAAGTGAAAGCATGCAGGTAGCTTCCCTCACTTGTTGCAAAGGGAATTCTGGGGGTTGGGGTGGGGGTTGTGGGGATTGTTGGGGGGGGCGGGGGGGGAGGTGGTGTGTGAAGAGAAGGGTCCCCGTCTTCTAAATGGGGCAGTAAGAGGGGCAAAGTAAAACGGGGGGAGAATGGCACATTGAAGCTCTGCATTTATAGGTTTGACGTCTCTTTTCTGGAATCCCTTAACAAAAGTATATAAGCAACCACAAACACGCCACCAGTGCACTTAGTGAAAAGGGGTGGAGAGAACGAACCAGTGGAACCAGTCCTACCCCTATCTCCTGTTAGACCATTGCAGAGACTTTCTGTCATCCAACTTTTAACACATTCCGCAGTGGAGCTTTCTGGAAATTCATGCTGCGGACATCTGCAACATGCTCAAAAGGCAAAGTTCCTAATTTTCCTGACTGCATTGCCCAGGATTAGTGCTTATGTAGCACACAACATCACAGGTAAAACCTGCAGCTATTAATTAAAGTAGCCACTGTCTCCTTTAAGAATCCGTTTGTATCATGTTGCAGTTGAAATGAAAGGAGGCGATTTTTCTCCTCCTTATCCTGCACATTGCCAGGACAGTACAACTTTTTCTCTCTCTCTTGGAACTGCAGCTTGCAGACAAGGTCACAAAGTTTGTCAGTGTGACCCTTGAACTGTGCAGGATATGAGCCTGCATCGAGCATGCTGTGTGAGTCTGCAGTTCATTTGTCAAGGATATCCTGCATGGGTATCCGAAAATAAGCTACTTAAGAATTCAAAAACACACAAATCCTCTTCCAAAACTCCTTGCTTAAAGCAAAACAGGCAAATGCACAAAAATCTTTCCATACTCACAGTTGCTGCACCTTCCCAACAGACCCAATTTCACATGCTGTTCACAACTGATATAACCACCGTGATCACATAGATGTTTATCACATGGCAATGCCAAGATTTAATGGACCATTTCTGATCCTTTATTTGGTGGGGGGGGGGGGGGGGCGGCCGGCCGGCCGGCCGGCCGGAGATGGGAGGGGAAAGGAAGACACGGAGGCTGAAATGGTCTTGCAGCTTGACAGATGGTCTACGTGGATGGAACATACCTGGGTACCAGATGCTTTAAAGTGGATGACAAACAGCTCAGGCTACAGACACAGTCAACTCATCTCCAGAAGAGTGCTATGCAAGTAGGAGTCTTCACATTCAATTAATTTCTTCCCATATCTAACAGGAGCTACATGACCCAGTAAGCAGCATTAGTATAAAGTCCTAATCCTCCGGTGTGTCCGCCACAATGACACACTGAATATTACAGGCCCTTTTAGCACTTTTGCAAGGGGTTAGCTGAAGCATTTCAGCCTCAAAAGTGAACAAAGATAAAAAGAAAAGAGTCAGGTTACAGATTTTTGTGGAATTCTGAATAGCAGGAAATCTCCAGTTCCTCTGCATAGTCGGTTAGCCCAGTCAG